>NW_005353324.1:2439982-2509233 GCF_000412655.1 Myotis brandtii | reverse complement strand
GGTGGCACTTACAATGTGTTTATGTACTCCAGGCCCCTTCCTTCCATCAGAGCAGCTCTATTTATCTCTGTGCATTTTGGCATTTGACATCCTGTTGCTTAAAATAGTTAGAAAACCAATGATGGAGAAGATCAGATTTCCCCATTTCTGGACTGTGGCGGACACCAGCATTAACTGACTGTGTGATTTGATACCTTTAATAACATGGACTTACTTTATTTCTGAACTATTGAATGGAGACCGGCCTTGTATTATAATGGAACTTTGGATTTTAAAAAGAGGCTGTCTATAAAAAGAGGCTGCCAGATGTGGTCATGGCTGTGGTGGTCCCAGGCACCTGGAAAACATAGGCCTTAGAACCTGTGTCTGGCAAAGTTTGTTTTGCTGGATTACCTACCCAGGACCTGGGATTTATCTTTTTTATTCGTTTTTTTTTTTTTTCTGTTGTTTTTTGTTGTTGTTGTTAGTCCTCACCCGAGGATATTGATTTTTAGAGAGAGAGAGAGATTGGTTGCTTCTCCCAGGCACCCCGACCAGGGGCAGGGATCAAGCCTGCAACCCAGGTATGTGCCCTTAACCATAACATGGACTTACTTTATTTCTGAACTATTGAATGGAGACCGGCCTTGTATTATAATGGAACTTTGGATTTTAAAAAGAGGCTGTCTAAAAAAAGAGGTTGCCAGATGTGGTCATGGCTGTGGTGGTCCCAGGCACCTGGAAAACATAGGCCTTAGAACCTGTGTCTGGCAAAGTTTGTTTTGCTGGATTACCTACCCAGGACCTGGGATTTATCTTTTTTATTCGTTTTTTTTTTTTTTCTGTTGTTTTTTGTTGTTGTTGTTGTTGTTAGTCCTCACCCGAGGATATTGATTTTTAGAGAGAGAGAGAGAGATTGGTTGCTTCTCCCAGGCACCCCGACCAGGGCCAGGGATCAAGCCTGAAACCCAGGTATGTGCCCTTAACTGGGAATCAAACCTGCTTCTACCCTTTGGTGCCCAGGCTGACACTCTAACCACTGAGCCCTGCTGGGGCTGGAGAGCTATCTTTTTAGTTCTCTTCATTGGAGTCCTTGCCGTACATTCTTAGAGCAGTCCATTGAGGTGTTCTAGCAGGCACGGGAAAGCAAAAGGACAAACAAGGCCTTCCTCAACCTAGAGGAAGATCAGAATGCTCAGCACAGTCACCTGGGGCCCCTGAACATTCCTGCTTTTGCAGGGTAGGCAGGACTAGGTCCCTTTTGGGGGCATTGAGTTATTAGAAAGCCGCTTCAGGAACTCGATGTGAAAGGATGGCTGTGTGTCTTTGACCTACCTCAAAGTTCAAGGCCGCATGCCTGGGGCAGTGGGTGCCAAGGAAAGGCTGATGCCCCAATGGTTGGATCTAACGTGGCTCTCAGGTGACCGGCCGTCCAGTTTTGCCCAGGACTCTCCTAGTTCTAGTACTGAAACTCCCATGTCAATTCTGGGCGCATCAGAGGGGTTGACCACCCTATGTGGCCGTGGAACCCAGGCCTTCAGCACTGCTCGGCTCTGCTAGATCGCAGCAGCCTCCTCACCAGCCCCTGGCTCTGGACCCATCATCTGCAGTGCTACTGAGTCTGCTCGAAAACACAGATCTGACCCTCTGCCTAAAAAACAAAGTCCTTGTGTCCTGGCCGGGTGGCTCACTTGGTTGGAACATCGTTTGGTATTCCGAAAGGTTGCAGGGTTCAATCCCTGGACAGGAGGCAACCCATCGATGCTTCTTTGTCACATTGATGTTTTCTCTCTGTCCCTTCCTCTTTCTATAAAATCAATAAACATATCCTTCGGTAAGGATTGAAAACACACACACACACACACACACACACACACAAAAAAAAAAAAACCCAAAAAAAAAAACCAAAGTCCTTAGCATTGGCATTTACTGCGTTCTTGTAGCCATGTTACAGGAGCCACTCTGGATGTGCCACTCCTTGAGCATGCCATGGACTCCTATATGTTTCCTTTTCTCTGACTGGCAACTTCATACCTGTCCACTGAGACCTGGCTGTCTTGTGTTGCCTCCGGAGAAGCCTTCCTTATCCGAGCAGAAACAATCGTTCCTTCTATAACACTCCTACCCCTGTAGTTGCCCAGCGCATCTCACTGCCTCCTTTCTCCCTGTCCAGTCAGGGAGTAGGCTGCATACGGCACCAGGCGGCTAAGAAGCTTTTAGTAACTGTCTTCAATGCTCAGTGTCCAAATAACTGACCACAGAGTGGAAAGTATTTGGTTGGTAAATCCTAAAACAGATTCAGTGTTTGATTTTCAAATTAGTGATTTTAAAAACATTTTTTAAGTCAGTTGACCCCACTCTCAACTTTAAGCAGAATGAAATCTTTTATGTTGAATGCCATCTGTAAGACAGTAGGGAAAAGGAATAAAACTGGAAGTGAGGAGGTGGGAGGTGAGTCTGTGCCTTAGTTGGCCATCCTTGACCCTCACCAAGGCAGACCTTGCCACCTTCAAGGACCCTGGAACTCTGGGAACACTGTGCAAGCCACTGGTTTCAAAGGAGGCTTCTGGAACTTGTGGTTCTGAAGAAGTCCATTTAGTCACCTGAAGAAGCCCTGGGGTGAGAGGTTGGGCTCTGGCTCCAATCTTAACCTGAGAGGTCCAACCATGTTAGGTCCAACCATCGGGGCATCAGCCCTTCCTTGGGCACTGCCCCCTCTGAGCACAGTTGCCTTCCACAAAGGGGCACTGCCCCTTACAAATCCCAAACCAAGGTGAATCTGTTTGCAAGTCACTCTTAGAGCCCTGCCAGGCACACCCCTCCAAGTGCCTGATGAGAGGAACAGGTGGAGATCTATTTTAATTAGTGGCAAATACCTAATGATTGAAAATAGACCCTTTTGGAAAATTCAACTGGCCTTGCCCCTCACCCCTCAAAATTGCATGGACGTTGTCCGGTACCAAGCTACCTGCTAGTGTGATATTAACAATGCTGGCGTTGCGGCCTGCTCAGATACATTCCTGGTGATGTATCAACTAAGATGACGGTGACTGTCATGTTTAGGCAGTTAGCCAAATGCCATCTGAGTCCTCCTCAGAGACAGGTGAGTTCCCAGGAGAAATCAAAAACCCTTTATCTTGCTGACCTGATGCATTTGATAAGAGCCTCACTGAAAGTGGGAAATGATAGGGAGTTCATGATGGGAAATTACTTAACAAGTATTAGTTTCTTGTCCATTAAAAACACCTGCATGATGGGCCTTCAGTCAACTAAATCTCCCTCACACCTGCCTCTGTCATTAAAGCAACTAGCAACCTGAATCTTAACTGTTGGGCAATTTGATGGCAGGTGGCGTGACCTAATCTCTTATTGCCAGTTCCTCTTAACTGTGGGCCAGCGCCACTTCTTTAAGTTCTATTTTCTTTTAGTAGAGGGTCGGTACCTTTTTTCTTGTCTATTTTTGGAGGGGGATAATTTTAATTAGAAAGACCTTCAGCTAAGAGGGCTTGGTGAGTAGTATCCTGTAAGGCGGGAATAGAAGTTTGGTGTAATTGCATGAGATGACATGTATTTGTGGCTACAAAAAAGCCTGCATCAACCAGCTTAGTAGACCCCAGGTTCCTCTGGGGAGAAGGGCGTGTCACTTCTTGCCAGTGGGTGTGTGTCTGGCGCCTGCCACTCAATTCTGAGAGCATTTGGCCTTCCAGTAGGCCCGGGGGGGGTGGGCCACAGTTACTGATAAGATTAGGGTGTCTTTGCTTTCATTTTTACCACTTTATGGCTCATTTGCTTCCATCCTGGATTCTGTGCTGAGCCATCCTCAGCTTCCAGGAATCAGGGCCACAAGAGATGTGGGTGTGGTGCAGAGAGACAGGCATGGGCTTTGGGGTTAGCCAATTCCCATTGACCCCTGCATGACCCTAACTAAGTGATTCAATTTATGAACCACAGTGTCACTTCCTCTGCCACCCAGGCCAGCTTGGAGACTGCTGGTAACCTTTGGGTTTTATGCTCTTGGCGTAGTGAGTGAAGATTTCCTTATTTAAGGATTGACAACTTCCCCTTGGGCAGCCTCCTTGCTCATTGCTGGAGACAGCTTTGCTGGAGAGCCAGACCTGGAGTTGAAGGCTGGTTTTCTTATCCATAAAGTTGGGATTACAATGCCCAACAGGGTTGTTGAGGATTGACGAGATAAAGTTTATAGACAAATTGACCATCACTTAACAAATGTTAGTTTCTCGTCCATTAAAAAACACCTGCATGTTGAGCCTTCGATCAACTACATCTCCCTCACACCTGCCTCTGTCTTCCATTGTTTTATTCTCACAATAATCCAGATGCCAGGGAGAAAGTTTGGACTCTGTCCTAGGGACAAGAGAGACAAAGACACGGTTCTTCGCTTCATTTTTCAAAACAGTCGCATAAAGTGGAAGATGAATTTTATCTTTTAACCAAACCGATGGTGAAACCTTGCTTCCTTTACTTTAGCAGTGGTAGTGACCACATTTGGAGGAATTGGAGAGATTTAGAAAGAGCGTGAGCTAATGTAATCTTCAGAATTTCTTGGGACATAACCTAAAACCCAGAAACCAGAAATATTTTGACACCATAAAAAATAAACATTTCTGAATGGCAGAAATACCACAAACAAAATTAAAAAGACAAGTATCACTGGAAAAAGTAATTGCAAATATACAACCAATGAAACTATTTTCCTTAATATACAAAGAGCTCTTTTAGGTTATTAAGAAAATGATGAATATTTCTTTTTTAAAAAAAGGCAAAAGATGTGAATAGAAAATGCACAGAAAAAGGAATCCAAAAGGCCATTTAATAATTCAAAATGTCTAACCTCACACAAAAGAAGGAAACCAAGTTTAAGAAAGGAGATGCCACTTAGACCTAGGAGGTTGGCAAAGATTAATGGCTGCATAACGTGGGCCACTGGTGGGAGTGAATCCCACCTGCTGGTTTGTCTGGAAATTGGAGAGAACTTTCAGGAAGGTCATTGGGCGATATCTTCCAAATTAAAAACACATCCTTAGAACAAGAAATTCAAACTCTTTTCTTGGAATGTCAGTTAACAGCCTTGCCTGTCTTGATAAAATAACTATATCTAAGGACACCCAATAAACATTAATGGTGATTACTTCCTGGGTGTAGAGAAGAAAAGAGATGTTTGGTTTTCATTTTTCCACTTTTCCACCATTTGAGCTTTTTCTTATCAGATGTTTGTATTTTGTTATTTTTAAAAAGGTAAAATTGTTTCCAAGACACAACAGCACACTTAACAACAAAGGAAACCTTACCTCTGATCTGAGGGTCTCGCATAAATCCCACATTTGACACTCAAATATTTCGTTTAACAATGAGCAAATGCCGTATGAGATGTTTTCTTCGTACATTGCCTCAAATACCAACTGCGATCAATCAGAATGATCTCTCTGGTCCTCACTGGGTCCTCTGCCATGTGGCCTTATACCTTCTTCTTTTGTTTTTGTTTTTAAAAAAAGGTTTTTATTAATTTGAGAGAGAGAAAGGGAGGGAGAGGGAGAGAGAGAACCTTCAGTTGGCTGCCTCCTGCACGCCCCTTACTGGGGATTGAGCCTGCAATTCAGACATGTGCCCTGTGTGGGAATCAGACCAGCGACCTCTTGGTGCATGGGGATGACACTCAACCAGCCAGGGGGCCTTTTACCTTCTTAAGAAACCTGGTATTGGCATGTTTTCCTGCCCCAGAGCCTTGTTCCTACCTGTCCAGTGTGACTGTCCCAGGTTCCTAGATGCAATCCTCCTTCACGCCCCATCACACGCTCACTGTCCGTTCTGGGCTTCTGGAATGTCCCAGAAGGGTCACAGTGGAGATAGAACTTGAGCCAGGAGTAGGAATGGGAGTAGGAAGGGATTGGAGGGGTTGAAAAGAACTAGGAGGGGAGCTACATAGTCACACAAAGGAGTAATAACGATGAGGGTTATTGACGAGTTACTATGTCCCTATATATTCACATACAACATGTCCTGTATTTCATGGAAGCTTCACGACCCCCAGGAGAAGTCAGCATTGTGAGCCCCATTCTACAGGGAAGGTGACAGTGCTGAGCTGGAATTCAAAACGAAGTCTGCCCACCCGTCTGTAAGGCCCAGCTCTTAGCCACTGTCCCACGTGGGGCGAGGAGGTGAGCACTAGGAGATGGATCTGTTCACGGCCTCGAGGAGTCACCTGAAGATTTAACTCCAGGAATCCTGGTGCTGGGCCTGCCCCGAGGTTGCAAACTTTGGAAAGAAGAAAGTTCTTGGCTGTGGTAGTGGTGCGTGTGGAGGTGGTGCTGGGGAGGAGGGATGCAGAGGAATGTCTGTTTCAGCGGATTCTGAAGAGAAAGCAAAGATGACATTCTGACCTGGGAACAGAACTATTGGCAGTACTTTATTATTTGTGGTTTCCCTTCAGTCCATTAGAAAATACTATTGCAAAACCGCCGTTCTTATATATTATTGATTTCAGAGAGGGAGAGAGAGAGAGAGAGAGAGAGAGAGAGAGAGAGAGAGAGAGAAACATCAATGATGACAGAGAATCATTGATCGGCTGCCTCCTGCACGCCCCCTACTTGTGCCCTTGACCAGAATCAAACCCGGGACCCTTCAGTCCGAAGGCCGACGCTCTGTCCACTAAGCCAAACCAGCTAGGGCAAAACCACCATTTTTGATGGAGATGCGTCCGTCCCTCCAGTGAACTGAGCTGGCCTGGCCTGGAATCGGGATCAGCCAGCGGCAGCCTCTGCCGCCTCAGTGCCCCGTGGCTGCCGATTCAGCAGGTGGTGTGTGTCCGGCTGCAGAGTGCTGATGCGGGCAGTTCATCTTTGATTTTTTTTTTTAATCCCTCATGCAACCACACATAGTGTTTCCTACAATCTGGCTGAGGTCCTGCTACTTGGGGAGGCTCAGAATGGAGTGCCTGGAAGTGTCGCCCATGGCCAGGTGGGGCTGACGTTGTCCCAGCTACTTAACAACTAGGTAGTAAAGCAGGAGGGGGTTCTAGATGCCAGGGAGGGGACAGAAAGTTTGCACCCCTGTGGAGGAATGCCCAAGTCACGGGAGCAGATTCCAGTGGCTTTTCTTGGACAGGTCACTTCAGTCTCCCCCGCGATGTTGATGTGACTGTTCAGTCTGAAAGGCAACCCTACCACTGGGCCTGGAATGCTCGAGTGTGGGCATCGGGCCGTGTTTGCTGGGAGCCTGGATGGAAAGTTTCCTTTACTTATTTTGTGTGTCTCAAGTTCTTGGCCCTGTGCTGGGTGCCTGAGGCACATTTTCTAGCTTCCCCCTCACAACAACCACACAGTGTCTGATGTTGCCATTTTAGAGATGAGGCAGCTGAGGCTCAGGAAGTTGCCATGGCCAAAACGGGGCCAGAGTTCTGCCATAGGAATGTGGGTTCCAATTCTGGCATTCTCTGTGTATCAAACCACCAGACCACGGTTGTGTGGAGGCGAGTCCCCATGGAACCTTGGGTGGGTCATGTCCATCCCATGGGCTGTCAGGGGCGTGGGGAGTGCCCTCAGGGAGCCGGGCACACATGGCTTTTCTTAGGGCCTGAGAGTGAGCTTCTGAGGGGGCTTGCACACTATAAACCTGGGTGGTTCATTTCCCTGGCCCTCCAACCTATTCCATCGTACTTCAGTGGCAGTTTCCCATCGGGGAAGGGGTGGTGTTGACAAACATGCCAATCAGTGAATCCCGAGGAAGTAACCCTGTGTCCTTCGAGAAGGTGTGCAGCAGGGCAGTGGGAGACGGGTGGAGCCCTCACGGTGGAGGAGGCTGCTGGTGGAGGAGGCTGCCCAGGGGTGAGCCCAGCTCCCTCCCCCAGCCCTGGCTCTGGCCTCTGCACCTCTTCAGCACTTCCATTCTGTGCCATACAGTGGAGCAGGTCCCTGCAGCCAGCTGTATCACCGCCGACAATCGGGATGTTTTCTGTGTGCACTGCTTGTTTCCAGTGGGGAGGGACTTTGCCTTCCTGGTGACACCTGAGGATCTTGATCCACTGTACAGTGGAGATTCCCTCTTCCCGGCCGCCCCAGCTCTGTGGCTGGTCTGAGTGGAACAGCCCCACTGGCCTGACTTGTTTCACATACTCTTGGGTCAGCCTTCTCTCACATGTGAATGAGCCTGGAATTTTTTTGAGGGGCACCTGCTTAGCTTATTTGCTAGGCCCCTTAATTGATAGCCATTTGGGCCGCAGCCCACTCCATCATGTGACTCTCTCATATATTGCTGTCACTGTACGTGAACGTTAAAAGTAAATTTGGACAGGGATCACAATTTGGCAGAAGGCCCAGGGGCCCCCAGGCCTGTAGCAGCGTGCTGGGTATCCTGGGGGCATGAAGAACAAAACGGAGGCCCGGACTCCTGGCGCAGGGCTGGATGGGCCCCACAAGCTCGAAGTGGACTTGGCTGGAAAACCCTGGGAAATAGCTCTGTGAGGGGGTGGGTGCCCCATCATTGGATGTGAAACTGCCTCATGGTTTATGTGAATTCTAAAAGTAAGATAAAAGTGCTTAGCATTAAGAAAAAGACTCAGTACATAAATGTGTGTAGAAAAAATTAAGACGGGTCCTACACCCCATTACCAGAGATGACCAGTATTTATGATCGCATGGGTTTTAAGGACTCCATGGGTATAAAGGACTCCGTTTATGGCAGGACTTGTGGGTTTTAAGTCTTCGTCTCTGTTAACTAAGAGTGGCCCTTCCTGTCTGCAGAACATGGAGAGTTCCTGGCTCTGGACCTTGGAGGGACCAACTTTCGCGTGCTTCGGGTGAGAGTGACGGACAATGGGCTCCAGAAGGTGGAGATGGAGAACCAGATCTACGCCATCCCCGAAGACATCATGCGCGGCAGCGGCACGCAGGTCCGAACCTTCTCTCAGCGGCCCGGGGGCTCTGGGCCCCACAGGAGCGGACACTGCTCCTCCTGTGTCTGGAGGGAGGAGAGCCAGCTGGGGCTTGGATTCCCTGACCTCTCTCTGCATGGTGATCCCCTCCATGCCTGGAAGCGGAGTGGGGGCCTCCCTCAGGAGAGGTGCACATGGTCCGGAGCATGCGCATGAGGCCCTGGGGTCTGGATGTGTTGCAGCAGGAAGGGTTTTGAGTCTGCTCACACATGCTGGTTGTTGAGGAAAGCCTGTTGTCAGGAGGCTGGGCCCACACTCCTGGGCACTGGTTGTTAGTGGTACCTCTGAATGGTGAGCCAGGGAATACACAACTGTGGTTTGACACTGCCACCCGCCACTGTGGTCACTCTGCAGCCCCTTTGACTCACAGTTGTCATCATATCATCACGTGAAAATGGAACCTGCCCCTTTGCTTTTGTGGTTATTGGCCTTCTCTGTCCTTGACCATCTAAAACAGAAAAGGTTTTGCACGCAAGGATGGGAACCTGTTGAGAAAACATCAAAATTAAGCCTTGGGGCATCGGCCCCAGCTGGCATCCCACTGGGCACCATGTGTTTCTGCATTGACCCCCAAGTCATGCTTAGTTATCCTCATACCTTGGTGGCTTCTAGAGCCATGTTTTGTGCTCAGAATCCCCACAATAAAAGAAGTGGTTGGAGAAGAAATGTGAAATCCAAGTAAGGATCTTCTCAGTAATAGAAAAACATGTACAAGGATGGGATTGCCATCAAGGTAGTCTTCAAACATGGACTGAACACCTACTATGCTTTGTGCATTGATCCTTGTTGGGAATCAAAGTCCTGCCTTTTCTACTTCAGGGCTTAAAGCCCAGCTGGACCACCAGGAACTGCCCCCCTCCCAACCCCCATAGAAAGCAGTAATGTTGTGTTGAAGGGGATAAGTAACCATCAGAAGGAGGAGCTGGTACGCGATGACCTATTGTCTGAGCAAAAGCACTTTATGGATATTCTCATTCTATCCTCACATGAGCCCCATGAGGCTGGGTTCTCCTGTTATCTCCACTTTATACATATGGGATTGGGCTTTGAAAAAAGGAGTGACTTGGCCTTAGATCACAGAAATGGGAGGGGCCAGAGGCAAGACACAAAGCCAGATCCATGACTAGAGCCTGTGTTTTCACAACTCTGGTGGGAGGAAGGGGGCTCTGTCCACTTTGTGGGCCACTTGATGAGGTCTATGAGTGGTGCTCCCTGGGTCCTCTGCTCCCAATGTAGGAGGTACACCCTGAAGGGGCTGGTGCTCCTGCAGACTTGAGATCCTGTGGGGTAGGCCCTTTGGGGGTTCTCCCTCTCAAAGGTTCCCCCAGGAGAGCCCTCCTATAGAGGGGACACTCATTGCCACCACACCAGAAATATCTGGCCGATGGTTCACGGCCATGGACCAGCCATGATTCTCAGCCTCTTTAGATTTGTTAAGTGTATCTTATGGGGAGGGAAGTGAGCAGATTCTCAGGCCAATAAAGAAAAGGAAACCTTTCTAACTTCATAAAATGATGCCCTTTGAGCCTTTTTATGGCAGGAAGGTAGTAGTTCTTTCTCTCAGCATCTTATCTTCAGATCATCAGCTAACAGAAAAGGAGATAGTCTTCTAATGAAGGAAGCACATGGTCTCCTCTTCCCCACTTGTAGAGAGGTGTAGGTTCTTCCAACACAGCACTGTCCAATAGAACTTTTCGCAACAGTGGAACTGTTCTTCATCAGCTTGCACAAGACAGTAGCCACAAGCCACCGGTGACATTGAGCCCTTGAGATGTGGCTAGCATGACTGAGGAAGTGGATTTTTAACCAGTTAACTGCCACGCATCCAAACCGGAAACCATCTTTGCGTCTATAGATGCTTATGGCGTACAAAGGGTTAATTTTTGAAATTCTAATTCATTGAAATAGCCACAGATGGTTCGTGACTGCTATACTGAGCAGCACATTATTTAATGCTCTTCACTGCCTCTCTCTCTGTTCTGCCTCCCCTGTTGGCAGGGCAGTTGGAACAGGAACAGTGAGCAGGGCTGGGTGAGGGGAACCCATTTTGTTTTTACCTTTTCTAAAGCTCCCCCAGCTCTGATGATTGGCCTCATCTCTTTGATCTCTTTGCACAGTTCTTAACTTCCTTTTTTTTTAAATAAGGACTATTTGTATTAAAGATCATTTTGACTAGAGTACCAGGAAGAAGGTGCTGGGAGTTTGTTTAACCATATCATAAATTTTGTCTATGATTGACTGTCCAACAAAAGAACAGAACTTTCTGACTAGCTGTCTAGAAACCCTATTTACATATTGAAATACTTGACCTCTGCTCAAGGGAGTTGGCACTTGTGAGTAGGTGAACCTCTTAGTGAGAGGGCCCTGTCTCTCAGGAGCCTTTGCTCTTGAGTGTGTTTTGGTTCAGACTCAGCTGAAGTGACTTGCAGGTGATCAGATGGAGGGACAGGATCCGTGCAGGAAGTTCAGTTAGAGCTGGCTCCCTTCTAGATAAGTGTGGCCTTGTCTTCATGGATCCCTCCCACTAAGATATCCCAGATATCTGGGGAGCCAATAGGCCTCTCCACCTAGCCCAGCGGTTCTCAACCTGTGGGTCGCGACCCCTTTGGCGGTTGAACGACCCTTTCACAGGGGTCGCCTAAGACCACCCTGCGTATCAGTTATTTACATTACGATTCATAACAGTAGCAACATTACAGTTATGAAGTAGCAACGAAAATAATTTTATGGTTGGGTCACAACATGAGGAACTGTATTTAAAGGGCCAGAAGGTTGAGAACCACTGACCTAGCCTGTCACCTGGATGTCTTTAGTTCCTTTACAAATGCAAATACTTTTTCTGGTTTAGTGCAATGGTTCTCCAACCACTGCTTCAGGATCAGCTGGAGGGTAATAATACTGCTGGTTCCAGATCATACTTTGGGAACAGCTTGTTCAGTGGAATCTTCCTCACTTCTGTCTGGGGAGGAAAATGTTATTCTCCTTCATCCCCTTAGCTTTTAGATTTTGTCATCTTTGTCAACCTGGCCCTTGGAATCTGCTCAATCTCTGTGGCCTCTGCTTACTTTTTGTACCAGAATACCCTGGCCTCAGCCTCTAAACATCTGGAGGGGTCACCAGCGAGGATGCTGAGTAGGCAAGAAGGAAGCCATGGGACTGTGAGCTTTGGGACTGATTGAAACCCGGGCAATTGTCAATACAGGTTTTTCTTAAGTTTAGGATTTTTCCCAGTTGCTGCCAGTCCTGCTTAGTATAGTCATGGTTGTGAGGCTGTCCATCCACCAATAAAAAATTCTATTTATTCTTCAGTGCCTTTCACCGGCTCATTGGGTGTTCCATTTTTTTTTTCTTTTTTCTTGGAGAGGGAGAGAGAGATAGAAACATCAGTGATGAGAGAGAATCATTAATTGGCTGTCTCCTGCACACCCCCCACTGGGAATGGAGCCCACAACCTGGCCATGTGCTCTTGACCAAAATCAAACCTGGCACCCGTCAGTCCGCAGGCTGACGCTCAATCCACTGAGCCAAACTGGCTAGGGCAGGTGTTCCATTTTTTTTTTAGAAAGCAAAGATAACTTGTTTGAATTGCCCCCAAGAAATTAGCTTTCTAGAATGGAGACAAAATATAAAAGTTACTTGTTATTTATTTATTTTTTATTGATTTCAGAGAGGAAGGGAGAGATAGAAACATCAATGATGAGAGAGAATCACTGATTAGCTGCCTTCTGCACCCTACTGGGGATCCAGCCCGCAACCTGGGCATGCGCCCTTGACTTTTTTACCCTTCAGTCTGCAGGCCGATGCTCTATCCACTGAGCCAAACCGGCTAGGGCAAAAGTTACTTATTTTTGTTAAGTCTCTTCATAGAATGCCAACAGAGAATGTCCCACCCACTCTCCCAATCAGAGGAGACAGGGATGTTAAAATACTTGTTGGCACTGAGATGGGCTGCCCTTTCTGGTAAGGCATTCAGCTGTGCATCAATGTCAAGGGGGGGTGGGGGATGGGTTCTGACAAGGCCACCAAAGGATGTTCTGTTTCTAGGGCATGCAGTGACTTTCTGATTAGCTCTGGCTGTGCTTTCCCCTGCCTCATGGGATTATTTTGATAGTGGTATGGATAAGTGGAAGACAGTACTTAATAAGCACTAACTAGTGTTAAGCCCTTATGTGTATTGCCTCATTTAATCCTTTTGGTTAGCATCCCCGTGCTATAGACTGAGAAAATAAAGAGTTCACAGGGGATGCATACCTTACATTCATTCAGCTAGTTCCTTTCAGAGCCCCAAGTGTGTGCTCCTAATCACTGTGCCATTTTGCCTCCCTGCTCATCTTCCTGTGTCGTGTACCCTTAGCTGTTTGACCACATTGCCGAATGCCTGGCTAACTTCATGGATAAGCTACAAATCAAAGACAAGAAGCTCCCCTTGGGCTTTACGTTCTCATTCCCTTGCATCCAAACGAAACTAGATGAGGTGAGTAAAATGAGTTCTTCAGACACTTCTGTTGTTTCACACTTTGGGCTGGGAGGATGAGGAACTCTGAGCCATGTGCCGCTATGGCATTGGAGGTGGCTCTGAGAGTTGTGTGGACGAGGTTTGAATATTGAGAGTTCTGAGCTTCTGAGTGAGTGTGTGTAGGTGTGTGTGTGGCGGGGGGGGATGGTGAAGAAGGGGGATCTTTACACTCAAAGCACAGTGCACAACCCCACATACATTGCACATTATCCTTATCTCTTTTAGGGACACAGGAGTGAGAAATTAGTCAGGAACTCCTTTGATCTAAAGTGTTGTGATAAATATCTTTGAAAGAAAGATGCCTGGGGAGTTTGATCAGAGGTTGCAAATACCTTATTTTGGCAGTTCTATAGCCTGCCCTTTTCACTTTTGGGAGCAGTTGATCATGAAGAAATAATTTTCTTTCTGGGTCTTTGATGGAGCTTGGACTTCTTCCTATGCTAGTTAGGAAGCAATATACTAGTACACATTCAAGCATGGCAATAGTTTAGCCCCATGGCTGAGGGCTCTACTAATGATTGTTTGAGGAGTGTAGTCTGAGTTTTGTGAGGAATTAATGTTCAATCTTTGGTTCTTTTCCAGAGTTTCCTGGTCTCATGGACCAAGGGGTTCAAGTCCAGTGGTGTGGAAGGCAAAGATGTGGTTACTCTGATTCGGAAGGCCATCCAGAGGAGAGGGGTGAGTAGGGGCTGCAAGGATGGGGAGGCAGGACTTAAGGTTCTTTTGGGGCCACTCTGAAGCCTTCCCCAGTCCGTCCTTAACACAGTACGAGGACCTTTGTGATTCTTAGGTGAGGTTTTCTTTCTTCTTCCCTGCTATGTTTACTCAATAATACATATTTTTATTTTTTCCAGTTTTAATGAAAAACTGTATCAGTTTAAGATGCACCACATAATGATTTCACACACATATATTGTAAAATAATTATCACCCTAAGAATCTTATAAATGATCAGATACCTTTGGGGTTAAGATTATCATGATGGATAAACATCTTAGCCATGGTACAAGGTACAAGAAGAACCCTTTAGTATTTAACCTGAAGAAGACTTGACCATCATTTTCAAGTAAGAAAGTTGGGATGATGTTCGCATTAGGGTGGAATGGGGCTATATTGTAAAATAATTATCACCCTAAGAATCTTATAAATGATCAGATACCTTTGGGGTTAAGATTATCATGATGGATAAACATCTTAGCCATGGTACAAGGTACAAGAAGAACCCTTTAGTATTTAACCTGAAGAAGACTTGACCATCATTTTCAAGTAAGAAAGTTGGGATGATGTTCGCATTAGGGTGGAATGTCTCGCATTAGAGAGAGGACAAGATAAAGGTCACAGAAAGATAAGACTTCCTGGAAGGGAGAGAGGGAGAGAGAGGTAAAGGAAAAGAAGAAAGAGGAGAAGATGACAATGATGACAGGACGGGCTATTCTTAGTGCAGTGATGGCTTTGAACTAGACCACAGGGCTGATGTCGGGAAGTCCTCCAGGACAGGGAGTGAGATGCAGCTGTTAGACTGGATCTGGACCTGATTTCCAGCTATAACTTTCTTTGGTTTTGAGTAGGGTTAATCAGGAGGCAGCCCTGTTACTCTTGAGCTGTGTGTCTTGCCACTCTTTCTCTCCATCTTTACACCTGTGACCTTTCTGTGATGGTAAAGGGCTCCTTTTTCCTCTGCAGGACTTTGATATTGATATTGTGGCTGTGGTGAATGACACAGTTGGGACCATGATGACCTGTGGTTATGATGACCAGAACTGCGAGATTGGTCTCATTGTGGGTACGTGAGCACTGGGTGTGAGGGCTGATATTGGCCAATGGAGTGGGGTGTGGGCTGGAAAGGGAAGAGGAGTCCATGACCTGGATGTCCCTTTGTACTTCATTTTGGAAGATAATGAATGGTATGATCACTTTGGAGGGCTAAGCCAGTACTTGTGGAGTTGGGGGTTAATGGAGTGGACCATGTTGGAATGGCCCAGTAGTCTGCTCGGAGGAATCCCAGCTACCCTGGGCAGTATCATGATGGTGGGGCAAGAGGGAGATGGGTGCTGGGCAGAGGACAGTGTGGGTATGCACTAAACAGTCCCTTGTTTTGGCCAGGCACGGGCAGCAATGCCTGCTACATGGAAGAGATGCGCCATATTGACATGGTGGAAGGCGATGAGGGGCGGATGTGCATCAACATGGAGTGGGGGGCCTTTGGGGACGACGGCGTGCTTGATGACATCCGTACTGAGTTTGACCAGGAGATCGACATGGGCTCCCTGAACCCCGGAAAGCAACTGTGAGCAGAGGGCGTGGGGAGTGGGCTCAGGAGTTCGGTTGGGGGCTGGCCAGGCTGGGTGGTGGTTCTCATTTTTGCTTTACAGTCATATCCCCCAAAGGTTGCCAAGGTGCCCATTGGTCATGGGAATTTGTGCTCATTACACACATTGTGACTGTAAATTTCTGAGGGGGCTCTAAAAAAGACAGAGAAGGCAGACACACCAGGTAATAATTTGCTCTATCCTTCAGAAGAGTAGTTTCAGAAAGTCATATTCTGAGTCTAAGTGAGTGGCCCTGCTCTTTCTTTACACCTTCAATTTGCAAGTTGCCTTTAGCAACAGTTTGTGGGCCACATAGAAAAGTGTTCAGATGGCCAAGACTTGGGTCTGTGAAAACTCTTTTTGTAGCTCCCACCCCTGTCACTGTCCAGGCTGTGATAGGTGGCTCCTAATGACTGGCTAAGGCTGTCTTAGAGCTCCAGTAGAGTTGCCTCTGAGCTCAGCTGGACCCCATGGGAGTCCCAGGGCCTCCCACCCCAGCAGTACCCAGACCCAAGGCCTCCTTGGCCACCTTCCCTTGACCTGTGGCCCAGCCGGGGCCCTGGGGTGAACTAACTGGAGGAAGGGCTCCATCTGGACCCTGAATATTACACTCTCCAGCCTGGCCAGACATGGTATTTAGTTACTTTTGACTCTTACAAAACATTATTTCACTCTCACAAGCATTTTCCAAATGTCCCTTAAAGATCTTGAAATAGGGATTGCTGCAAGCTTCGCAGGCAATTACAAAACCTCTTGAGCAGTTCAGGCTCTCTCTGGTCTGGTTGCTGGGACTGACAGGAAAGCTTGTAGTGCTGATCTCTGCTTGGAGAGGAAAATCCAAGCCTATAAACCAGCTCAACAGTGGGGGCCTTTTTCTTAACTGGGAGAGCCCTGGCTTCACCAAGGACGCAGGATTTATTTAAGTCACAAGCTTCCCCACATTTACTTGTAGCTTTCACAGGAACAACCTGGCCATGTCTGCCATGGCTGGTGAGGAATTTATGGACTGAAAAGTCACTCATTCATTGCCTGCCTCCATCGACGAGACAACCCACGCCATTCCCAGGAGCTATGTGCCCTTTGAAGTGTTAGAAGACAGAATTGCCAGCCCGGCCTTGGCAACCCACCCCTGGCTTAGCCTTAGACAAATCAAATCAAAGTCGGAGGACATATCCCAGTGTCAGCCGTGGTAGTGCCGAAGTTATTTTGGGGCTTGAGGAGGAACTTTGACTCTTTATATGTCTCTAAATAAATATTTTTTTTCAAACATTGGTGGAAACAAAGTGTTTTTAAAAACTGGAATTAAAGACTTTAAAAATCTGCCCACACTTCAAAACCCCACTGGACACCCCTCCTACTTCCCACAGGACCACCTATTTAGAGAAGTCGACACACGAGTTCCTTGCTCTCGAAGCCGCTCTGCCTCCCAGGCAGTTGGCTGTGCTGGCGCTCACACATTTCAAATGCACCCTCTGTCTGAGCGGTTTAGCCAGCTCTTCACTTAGCTCCAATTCTGCCACACTTGACCTTGGGTCTTGAGCAAGTCTCTTCCCGAGGGCCTGACTTCCTGGGACTCAGCACCAGGAGACATCTGAGTCCCTTCCCCAGCCCTGCTGTGGGCCTCCTTGGTGAAGCCTGGCCCAGTTAGTGCCTGCAGGCCCTGAGGGCCTCCTCTCCCTAGCACCCAGATCCTTTCTGAGATATCTAGAAAGGGCCTTCTTTGCCAAGAAGAATTGTAAAGGCTTCCTTTCCCATCACAGTCTGAGACAGAAAGACTGTCATCTCAAGAAAACAGTGCCATCTAGTGTTGAAGAAATAAATTCCCCGACTGCCCTCTCAGCTTGGGTCCCTGCCCTGGTGGTTCTTAAACATGCCTTTATCTTATCTAACCTGCCTGCTCAGGAACTTGCAGCATCTCTCACTCCCATATTCCTGAGAAACTTTAAGGCATTTTGGGCTCTTTCTCAGCCGTCCCAACCTGCTTTTCTAATCTTGCCCCATCACTCCTCCTCCCTACACCCTCGGTGTTTTTCACATGTTAGGAATTCACAAATGGCCTGCAAGGTGTCAGGGGCAGTGTGAGGTGATGAATTGCTGGGCTTACAACCCCTCCCCCCAATTTAATCATATTGACCTTTCTCTCTTGTAAATAAATATTGGGGTTCATTTTACATTAGGTTTCACTTTCAAAAATCACTTCCTTGCTAGAGGAAAAAAATTTTTAAACTCACTACCTTATGTGTAACTTACTATATGGAAGTTTCAGACCATTACAGTATGTCCCACACTCCTCGGATGTTTGTTTGCCTGCTATTGGCCCATCCTTTCCACAGTTCAAGGCCCACCTGCCTGCAGAGACAGCCCCGGCTCCCCGGCTCCTCCAACCCTGCCTGGGCTGTCCCTCCATACAGCTCATTCCCAGGTGGTGCCACACAAGTTAACCCTTCCATGTGCATCAGCCTCTAACATTGTTGGAGTTCCACATGTGTGCATGTTGCCTCCTTGGGGAAGTTGTGGGCTCACAGACAGCAGGGATTTCATGGGTTTTCTGGTGTGTACCTTCCTGCAGATTTGAGAAGATGATCAGTGGGATGTACATGGGGGAACTGGTGAGGCTTATCCTGGTGAAGATGGCCAAGGAGGAGCTGCTTTTCAGGGGGAAGCTCAGCCCCGAACTCCTCGCCAAAGGCCGCTTTGAGACCAAAGATGTTTCAGATATTGAAGGGTAAGCTTTCGGGTCTCTCTCTGTTTACTGAAGAGTGGTCAGGCCATTGGGGGTGAAGAAGGGGCACTGGCCCTTGACCCCTCAAATGTGGACAGCAAGAGGGTCTCGCCCAACATGGGCCATGGGAGGGGGGGCAGTGGTTTGAGGTCACTTAACACACAGTCTCCACTCTTGTCCATTGAGCGTGGCGATTTCCAAAGTGCCTCCCGGTGCTGACTGGCCTCCATGCTCAGAGATGTCACACTTGCATTCCTGCTTGGTGTGGGGTGGGGGTCAGGGTCTTGGCTTAATGCTAGAGGCTCCCCATTGTCCCTTTAATGACTCATTTCCATCCATTTCCTTTCCCTTCTGAAGCTCTGACGTTTCATTCTCTATTGGTGATTCTCAAAAAAGACTCCATTTTGACCTCCGCTTCATAACAGAAGAATCGGTCCTTGGATGGCCCAGAGAGATATCCATTTAGTTCCAGTAGCTAGAGCGGAGGCTGCATTTTCATGGAGCAGCAGGGGTGGGAGTGAGGGTGGCCTCATTTTTGTCTTTCATTCAACAATATCCAGAGTTGGGCCTTGTTTCCTGTTCTTGAGACTTCCACTTGTGGCTTGAGGAGGCCCTGTCTCAGGGACCAGCTGGTGGAGAGGAGGAGGTGATTTGGGTGTAAAGGGAGCAGTGAAACAGTTCAAATGACTGGGAATGGAAACTCTTGAAGGAACTGTTCCTACTCGTTAAACCCCGAGGGGAGGAAAGTCCTCAAATTTGCGAGGCACTTCGTTCCCCTAAGAAGGGAGCTACTCGCGCAGCACCAGCCCTTCACGACCGTATTTAGAGTGAAGTGGGCATCTGCCATCACTGGGAGATGACATTTGCTGAAGCTGCGGGGTTTCCTGCCCGCCCCCTCCCCTACCCCCATCCCTCTCCCACTGGCCACAGTGGGTTGGATATGTGCCCACACACTCCCTTTCTGTTTCCCAGGGAGAAGGACGGTATCCGGAAGGCTCACGAGGTCCTGGTGCGGTTGGGCATAGAGCCGACACAGGAGGACTGCGTGGCCACTCACCGCATCTGCCAGATCGTGTCCACGCGCTCAGCCAGCCTGTGCGCGGCCACCCTGGCGGCTGTGCTGCGGCGCATCAAGGAGAACAAGAGCGAGGAGCGCCTGCGTTCCACCATTGGGGTGGACGGCTCCGTCTACAAGAAACACCCACAGTGAGTCAGCGTTCGGGACCCACAGTGATGGGGCTCCCGGAGCACTTGCGGACCCCTGACAGCCTCGAGAGAGACCCCAGTGACTCTAGGCGCCAACTCTGTTTTACATTCTGGGTGGTGGAGATGGACTGTGGCGTTGAGGGTCTTTGTAGAATAAAGTTCCCAGCGAGGCAGTGGGAGCTGGGAGGGTGTCCTTGGCGAGGGTGGAGGTGATTTCTGAAGGCTGCGGGCCACTGGAGTTGGGGGGTGGGTCTACTCAGAGCTCTCCTGGCCACTACTCAGAGGGCTCTTGTTGCCACCCTCTTGTTTAGGAGTTAGTGTTTCTCTTTGCTTCTTTGACTCTTTCATGATTCTTTTTAAAAAAATATATATTTTATTGATTTTTTTACAGAGAGGAAGGGAGAGGGATAGAGAGTTAGAAACATCGATGAGAGGGAAACATCGATCAGCTGCCTCCTGCACACTCCCCACTGGGGATGCACCCGCAACCAAGGTACATGCCCTTGACCAGAATCGAACCTGGGACCCTTGAGTCCGCAAGCCAACGCTCTATCCACTGAGCCAAACCGGTCAGGGCTCTTTCATGATTCTTGACGGTCCCTTCAAATCCTGTGTCCTCTGCCAGGGGCCACCCCAGCCCAGTGGATTATCAGCCTCTCTGGCTGATCTGGGTATTGAATTGATCCTTCCCTGTCCTTCATGATTTTTTTTTTTTTTTTTGGTGGCACCCGGATAATCTGAGCTTTATTAAGGATTTAAACATCCAAACATTTTCTAGGACACAAGGCTTCATGTTTTGATTCCTTGGGTCATAAGTGCAAAAATATGCAAGTTGCAGTTGGGACCTAGAAGATCTATCTCTGTTGTGCCCACTTACCCATCGTGTTCGCCTGTTATGAGTGCCAGGTCTATGGGCCTTCATTGACCGAACTGTTTGATGCAGAAAGTCGCAGCCCTACCATTCAGTCCCTGGCCTCCTAGTCCAGTGCTTCCAGCACTTTAAAGTGCACACAGATCACCTGGGGATCTTGCTAAGAGGCCGATTCTGATTCAGAAGTTCTGGGTTCAGGATGCTGTGGGCCCACAGACCACACCTGCAGTGGTGAGGTCCTGGAGATCATGACTCAGAGCAGCCACCACCCACGAATTTCTTGCTGAGCACACCTACCTATTCAGACATCTTGGGAAACTTTGGCCGAAATTGACCAAAGAGACCACAGTCCAGAGTAGCATTTCAACTTTTTCTGATTTGGGTTTTTCCCAGGGAGCATCTAATGAAATGAATGATGAAACATGAATAGTAGTTGGTGTCAGAATCACCTGATTCCATTGGGTTCTCCAGCAAAGAGGATACTAGATGGGGCAGAGGAGCTGTGGCCTGTGGGAAGAGAAGGTCTATGTGACCGCCTGCAGGGGATAGTGGCTTCCTAGAAAAGTCTTCCCTTTCAACAGGCATTGGACCCCGCCAGGGTGGACACAGTTGGACATCTGAGCTTTTGTATAGTGACGTCTAACTTGGGAAAGAGTGGGGAAGGGATGTTCGGGGCAGATCTGCTTCTGCAGGTGCCTCTTGGCATTTGTGCTGAGGTGGTGAGCTAATGCTCCAACGATTAGCACCATTGACCCTAGCTGTGGACACCCATTTCTTACCCCATCTCGGTGACTGCAGTTTCGCCAAGCGTCTTCACAAGACGGTGCGGCGCCTGGTGCCTGACTGCGACGTCCGCTTCCTCCGCTCCGAGGATGGCAGTGGCAAGGGGGCAGCCATGGTGACAGCAGTGGCCTACCGGCTGGCCGACCAACACCGGGCCCGGCAGAAGACCTTGGAGTCTCTGAAGCTGAGCCGGGAGCAGCTGCTGGAAGTCAAGAAGAGGATGAAGCTAGAAATGGAGCGAGGTCTGAGCAAGGAGACTCATGCCGTTGCCCCGGTCAAGATGCTGCCCACCTACGTGTGCGCCACCCCTGATGGCACAGGTACATGGCAGGGCTGCCACTCAGCTCACCACAGTGGGCCTTTGTCCTGGTGTTGACACTCTAGGAGAACTCCTTAGCCTTAGCATTGGATGTTTGGACCAGAACATGTTTCTCCAACTATAGTACACACGCTCCTCAACTTATGATAGCATTACATCCCAATAAACTCATCATAAGCCGAAAATGCATTTAATACACCCAACTTACCGAACACCACAGCCTAGCCTAGCCTAGCTTAAATGTGCTCAGAACACTTACGTACATTAGCCTACACTTGGGCAAAATCGTCTGACACATGAATACACTGTGGAGTGCTCGTTGCTTATCCTGGGGATCGCATGGCTCACTAGGAGCCATGGCTAGCTGCCACTGCCCATCACAAGAGAATTATAGCACATCACCAGCCCCAGGAAGAATCAAAATTCGAAGTATGGGTTCTACTCAATGTGAATTGCTTTCACACCATTGTAAAGTAAAAAGTCATTAAACCAAACCATTGTAATTTGGGGACCATCTGTACTAGGAAATTCTAATGTTCAATAAGCTCAAGGCTAAAATTTGAGCTGTGGTGATTTAGTAAGTACTTACTGAATGCTTACGATGTATCAAGCACTTCTCTGAGCACTTAACACATGTCAATTCATTTAATCTTTACCTGTTAACAGAGATTAGTAGTTAATTTTGTTTGTTAACAAACTGTTATGGTTGGAACAGAACTAAGGCACACAGAAATAAAGAAACCTGCCCGGTTCACACAGCTGGAAAATGGCAAAGCTGGGATTCAAACCCAGGGATTTTGGTTCAGGGCCAGCTCTTGTAAGCCCTAGGTCAGGGGTTGACACACTAAGGCCCACAGACTAAATCTGGCCCACCATCTATTTTTGTAAATAAAGTTTTATGACTGCACAGTCTTGCCCATTTGTCCACGTATTGTTTATGGCTGCTTTGCATTACCATGGCAAAGCCGTGTGGTTGCAGCAGAGACTGGCTTACAAGGCCTAAAATGTTTCCTGCCCAGCCCTTTACAGAAAAATATTGCTGACCCCTGGTCTACGTCTCACGACCAAAATGATGGCAGTTTTTCCCCCCAATTCATTGGAAACAATCACTGAGCAGCGAGTGTAGCACACTTGGTGCACGTTCCAGAGGCAGAGACTGGAACTTGGCCCCTCTCCACCCTCTGCTGGCTGTGTGGCCTCCAGCAAGTGACTCCCCCTAGGTCAGCTGGGTCGTGGGCCCTCATCAGAGGGAAACACAGTGCCTCGCTCTCTGGGCTGCCTGAGGGTTGCGTGAGCTCTGTGTGAGGGAGGAGCACATGGTGATTGCTCAACAAAGGAGGGTGTATGTCTCTGCCGTTCCTTCTCTAGTCTAGACTATTCTAAATAAGGTGGCCTTTGACATAGCATGAATGGCATGTTAGATATTTTTGAGGGCACGGTCGCCCTTTCCCCTGTTGTGATTGCAGAGGTCATTGTGACTTCTGGGCCCCAGCACTTGAACTCATTTGAGAACCACTAAGGAGCTAGCAGGTCTCTGGTCCTGGGGTCTTATATTCTTTACTGTTAGGTGGAGCTCACAGTCCATCACCCCTGAGGTTGTTGAGGGCTCCCCCCACCCCCTCCAGGAGACCTCCCCATTAGGGAAAGGTGCTTTAGATCCTGTCACTCTGTGCTGTGGTCACGTGGTGATGCCCCACTCATCATCTTCCTGGGTTTATTTTCAGAGAAAGGTGATTTCCTGGCCTTGGACCTTGGAGGTACCAATTTCCGGGTCCTGCTGGTGCGTGTGCGGAACGGGAAGCGGCGCGGAGTGGAGATGCACAACAAGATCTACGCCATCCCGCAGGAGGTCATGCACGGCACGGGGGACGAGGTGAGGCAGGGCAACACCTCTGGGAGGGGACCCCAGTAGATACCCACTTCTTCCCTGGGAGGGCAGTGCCTCCTCTGCCCACCGTGGTCCCAGGGAGGACTAGGTGGGCCAGGACCCAGGGCTGGCCTTACTCAGGATTACACCTGGCCTTGCATTTCTCCTGGGTGGAGGCCTCACTCGTGCTCAAGCCTTGCTGGGGGGAGCCTGCCCTGGCCAAGGGCCCCCTCCCTGAGAGCACTGCTTCTCCCTGCAGCTCTTTGACCATATCGTCCAGTGCATCGCTGACTTCCTTGAGTACATGGGCATGAAGGGCGTGTCCCTGCCCCTGGGCTTCACCTTCTCTTTCCCCTGCCAGCAGAACAGCCTGGATGAGGTAAGAGGCCCTTCCTGGAGGGCTCTGCTGTGGGTTTTATTGACTGTATACCAGCCAGAAAGTTGAGCTTAGAGGAGGAAAAGAAGGGCATGCATGAGCTGTTGGGAGGAGGGGCCTGTTGGTGGGAATGAGTGAGTCAGAGCTGGAGGAGGTTAACTAGCTTAGCTCGGCTGTAACAAGCAATCTTTGGGATCACAATGAGGATACTAATCAAAATATTAACACTTTTCAAGCAGTTTATGTCAGGTACTGGGCCAGGCTTTCTACACACATTATTTCATTTAACCCTCATGGCAACCTATAAGGTAGGTGTTTGTACACCCATTTTGCAGAAAGGAAAATAAGGTCCATAGCGATGCCAAATATCCAAACCCGCCATTTCTTAGGTTGCAAAACCTAGACCTTGCAACCTAAGGATAGCTTTGGAACGACCAAGCCACGGTTTGAATTCTGGTGTCCTGACACCTCAGCCCATGCTCTCAATGAAGCTCAGCTGCTCCCGAGGCTCTTGATTTGGGCTCAGGACATTTTCATTCATCTCCAGTCATTCGGATGCCCTTGCTCTTCTCTAGTCTCACCTTTGCTTTCATTCCCTTGGATGAATGAAGCAAGTGGAGAATACTGGTGCTCCCAAGTATTCTGGACATGGGTGTGTTGAGAAGTGTCAAGAGACTGAGTAGGTGATGCTCAGGCTTGATCTGGGTCCATACTTGGTCTATTAGATGTCAAAATACTGTCGTTTAAGCAGTTGTTCCTCTGTGTTTTTGCTGGGAAGCTTGCGTGCCTGGTACAGGTGGGTAGTATGCTGTGGGTGGAGGTGCCAGGGACCAGAGGCATAGATCCTGCTCTAGGTGCTTACAAAGAGACTGGACTGATGAAGCGAGCTTAGGGAAGCCAGAGCTGCCCTTTGGAATGTGGCACCAATGGGTGCAAAAGTCCCGAGGAGGCGTGGTATGATGTATTCTGAGCACACGCATGGAGGGCCTGAGGAATCCTTGGGCCGTCTCAGTCAGAGGAAGGGGTTGATAGGGCTGAAAGGCAAGCAGCCTGCAGTGTGGAGGAGGGCATGTAGGCGGAACAGTCACAGGTTCCGTGAGCTTGGCCCCGTGGTGAGAAGGGCCGAGTTTTCTACAGGGTCCCTGGAGCAGCAACCCTTAGGTTGCTCAGCTGAGTTTTGTAACTGCCTCCTACTCCTCCCCTCTGAGAGCCAAATTCACCGTGTGCACTAAGACAGCTAAGGTTTGGGGATGATCTGCCCTAAAAACCCTGCCTAACCCAGCATTTCCCAGTATCTGTTAACGTCTGTCCAGTGTTAACGACTCCAGTGTTGCTTTTAGCTCTTCCAGTTTCTTTGTCTCGGCACATTTTCGTCAGTGTCATTGGGTTTTCAGAGCCTTCACATTTGCATTCATTTGGCAAAGGGAATTATCAAACATGTGGATAAATATTTACGTGATATTGGATGAAACGTAGAAACAAGCCTAATTGTTCAATGGTCAGGAAATATTTAATAAATTATGAGCCATTTACTGCCTCATATCAGTGACTAGTTAAGAGAAGTCTTATCTCTACACTATACAAACATACAAAAAATACAATTAATAGGAAGATAAAACCATAACGCTCCAGTGTATATACTTCCAGGCTTTTCCTTCTAAAGTATTTTAAAACGGACACTGTCTTGCTTTACATGCCAACATGTTATGTGTATTTTTATATTGATCTGGTGTTAACTGTTTTTGCCCGAATTGCCAGATTCCAGGCCTAAGTTTCTACAAGGACCATGTGTTCAGTCTGGAATTGTAAAACTTTAGAGCAAATAAAGCAGAGGCTGGGTTCTGCTCTGGTGAGATCATCGGGTGCTGAGGCCTGGAGGCCTCACCCTGCCTTGACTGGCTGGTGGCCTTGGGCGAGTCTCCCCAGCTGTTGGGGCCTCTGCTTGTCTTAGTTCCACCGGAATAATGTTATTTGAACATTCCGTAACCTGAAAGTGGCCATAATACAGAATTTAATAGAGATGTGAAGTTAATTTGTAGACAAGAAAGCTGGGTGGAGATTAGCACACAGGTGTTTGGATGTAGGTGTGGAAACCAGGACCTGCCGGACTGCACTGCTTTTCTGAATCTCCCAGATCAGAACACAGTGACACATTCACGTTGCCTAGTGATACCAAACTCCTGGGCCATGAAATGCCAGGCTGGTGGGCATGAACAACCAAACAAGGCCTGGGAGAACACAAAGCCTATTTATAGATTCTGCTGTCTTGGGAAGGGGGCCTGGATGTCCTTCACTTTTGTTTCTTTTTTAAAAAAATTAATATATTTTTATTGATTTCAGAGAGGAAGAGAGAGGGAGAGAGAAACTTCAGTGTTGGGAGAGAATCATTGATTGACTGCCTTCTGTACACCCCACTTTGGGGATCCAGCCCACAATCCGGGCATGTGCCCTGACCAGGAATCGAACCATGACTTCCTGGTTCATAGGTCAACGCTCAACCACTGAGCCACGTCAGCCGGGCCTTCCACATTTGTTTTTTGATGGGCTATAGCAGCAAAGAGGGAACCAGGGAACAAAACCCTTTCTCTTTTGAACATTTCTCTCATGGTCAAAGCCACCATGTTACCTATTCCTGGAGAGTCCCATGGCATGGCACAGGCCCACAGTAAGGATGACAGGGCTGAGGGGGAACTCCAAGGAGCTCAGAGTGCTTTCCTCACGGGGAGGGTGGTGAAGCCTAGATGTCACCCCAACTATGGGCAGGGCATTTGTTCACTGTATACTCAGTTCGATGTAAATGTAGGTGGGGCCAGGGTAAACTGCCTTTCCCAGCAAAGGAAATAAGCTTATAGAACTTAGTTCCCTGGCAGGCACAGTTGTGTGATGCTTGTGGCCTGTCCATTGGAGTCGCTGGGCCTGGGAGTGAGTCCTGCTCCTCTTCTCCAAGCTGCAGGCCTTCTACCAGTTACTCCAGAGCCATGGCTACCTGTAAAATGGGCACGATAATGACAGACATTGCACAAGGTTGCTGTGAGGATTAAATGCTGTGACGCATGAGATGTGCTTAGCTTTGTACATTGTAGGCACTCAGTAAATCCAAGTAAGGGAAACCATTGTGGGTGAGATGATTGGTTCCTAAAGGGCATCTGTATAACCGGTGTAAGGGAATGACCCAGGAATCCTTCTCTGATGCCCTAACTACTGCTCCCGTGTGATTTTTAGAGCATCCTCCTCAAGTGGACGAAAGGTTTCAAGGCATCTGGCTGCGAGGGTGAGGACGTGGTCACCCTGCTGAAGGAAGCCATCCACCGGCGAGAGGTGGGAGAGACACGGCAAGGCCTGTGTGTTCAGAACATGGGGAAGTGTTGAGTGCGGTTGAATTGGTCACCTGGAGAAGTAACATAATCCTTCAGTAGTTTGTGTGTGTCTGCTGTGTGTCAAGTCTGCTCTTGGCCCTGGGGACTCAGGAACGACCATAACAAACTCTTGTCCTGTAAACAAACCCAGGAGCTAACGTCATTGCTGTAGAGCTATGACGAGAAATGAAGTTGGGCGAGAACAGAGTGAGTGGGCTGGGGAAGGGGCACTCTTTTCAATAGTTATAACCAGGGAAGGTCTCTGAGGAGGTGACCTTTGAGCAGAGACCTGCGTGCAAAGAGAATGAGCCATGCTGTATGCGTCTTCTCTTCATGGAAATCTCCCTTGCAAGTGTCTGGAGGGGGAATGTTGTGATTCATTTGTGGACTGGGGATCTGCTTTTGCCCTCTTAGGAGTTTGACCTGGATGTGGTGGCTGTGGTGAATGACACAGTGGGGACTATGATGACCTGTGGCTATGAAGACCCTCACTGTGAAGTTGGCCTCATTGTTGGTAAGGACCTAGGCTCTCCTTCCCACATGGGGTCACCCGGCCTCGGGTGGGTGGGAGACGGTGCTGAGTGAGGCCCTGACATCTCTGTGATTGGCAGGCACGGGCAGCAATGCCTGCTACATGGAGGAGATGCGGAACGTGGAGCTGGTGGATGGGGAAGAGGGGCGGATGTGTGTCAACATGGAGTGGGGAGCTTTCGGGGACAATGGGTGCCTAGATGACTTCCGCACGGAATTTGATGTGGCTGTGGATGAGCTTTCCCTCAACCCTGGCAAACAGAGGTAGGCGCCCAACTGCTTGTGGCCTCTGGGTCGTGTATCCCAGAACTGGATGGAGACAAGTAATCAGATCCTCTTCAACATGTTGAGATGTTAATAGAAAGGATTTCCTTGGGAAGGATTTCTTATCCAATACATCTGGAAAGTTCTGGGTCCTTTTCCCCCTGCTGGATGGTGATGCGTTCCAAGCCCAGTTGGGAGAACAAATCACAACAGTATATTTCGAGGGGATTTCATACAGGGAACTGGTCACAGAGTTTTTAGAGGGATGAAAAAACAAAAGGGGACACAGAGTTAGTACATGTAAGAAGCAGCTCCCGCCCCTAGGACTGTGAGAACAGGTCATGGAGAGAGTTAAGACCTAGGTCTGGGACGGTGGAAAAAACAAATGAGAATTGAACCAGTCATGCTACCAGGGCGAAGAAGGAAGCACTGCTGGGGTGAGGCAGATGGGAACAAGAAGCAGGCAGGAGCAGACCTCTTCCTCCTCCTCCCTCCATCCAGTATGTAGCGCCCTCTGTTGTCGGGACTGAACGAGGTGCCACCCCCAGCAAGCACCACAAAGCCCCTCGTGTGATGTGGGGGGAATCTGAGCTGAGAGACTAGTGTAAGATCCAGCACGCTTCCCACTAGGAAGATGTAGTGTTCCCTGACTACATTAATCAGGGACCAATGTACTGTGCAATATACTTCGCAAAACATCTGTGTCGAGTAGAGGTCACAGACAACATTAGTGAAGGACACGCTGGGGTAAAGCAAGACAGAGTAGCAAGGGGGTCTTGGTTGAAACTGGGGACCTCGACTTTTGTAAGGGCTCCTCGGGGCCCAAAGGCCCTCAGCCACTGAGTAATCACATTCAGTTTTGGGGCCAGGACAGGACGACTCCAGCTGGCACGAGTTACTTAGCTGATAATTAGGTGTAGGAGAAAGCATGCCAAATGCCTAGTGAGGTTAAGGGCTAAGACTCCTCCCCTTCTCCTGGAAGGGTGTTCGCTTGGGTTTATATTCCTTCTTGAGGTGTCAGGAATAAGCCTTGGAAGGAAAATGAGCCCAGAAGGTGGGCCAATCCCAGGGACCCCATGGGCCTCCGGCACTGTAGCCAGCTTCACCGAACACGAGAAATCCTGTGAGTCGGGTAGCATTTCCCTTCCCACCACAGGGAATCTGCACCCCTCTGCTGTCACATGTGCCAGGGGGCTGAATTGGTCTGTCGTGTCTCATCACATCCCACCACCTTCCTACTTAATCTCCATGGATGTCACCCGCATTGCAGGTTTGAGAAAATGATCAGTGGCATGTACTTGGGCGAGATTGTCCGAAACATCCTCATTGACTTCACCAAGCGTGGGCTGCTCTTCCGTGGCCGCATCTCAGAGCGACTCAAGACAAGGGGAATCTTTGAAACCAAGTTCCTGTCTCAGATTGAGAGGTGAGGATTTCGGTCCTGGAGTAGGGTACGGCCATGTCCTCTTCATGGACAGACACGCTGCAGGTTCTATCAGGGCGTGGCTTACAGACAGGTCAGTTTAGATGCTGGCACATTCATATCTGTAGTGTATATTCCAAGTACTTTAATATATATATATATATATTTATATATATTAATATATTAATATATATTATATATAATCAATAGAGAGGAAGGGAAAGGAAGAGAGAGATAGAAACATCAATGATGAGAGAGAGTCATTGATTGGCTGCCTGCTGCATGCCCCCTACTGGGGATCGAGCCCACAACCTGGGCATATGCCCTGACCAGGAATCAAACCGTAACCTCCTGTTCATAGGTTGATGCTCAAACACTGAGCCACGGTGACCAGGCTATATTTCAAGTGTCTTATGGACAGTTGTCATTTTAAGGGGAAACATATAACATTCCCATGAAAAATTAGGCTAAGCTGGCATGAGCCCCTGCAAAGTCATACTGGGTCTCAGATCAAATATCAAAGTTAGAAAGAGACCTGCTCATAAGAGGCAAATCGGAATGCACAGAGGAAGAGAACCCATTAAAGCACTTAGGCGTGGCCGAGGGTCTTCCTTCCTGCTGCCGCAGTAAAGAGGCACCCGGGACTGCGTGCAGGTGGCTCGTCAGGCAATGCCGAAGAGGCCGTGTGGCGGCTCGTTATAGCAAATCCTTCCCTCTCCAGTCTAATGGCAGAAGAGTCTGCTCCAAATTAGAACAGTGAATTTCAGAGCCCTTTAAACTTTAATGCTCTGTCATTACTCTCAGGCGTATAGAAAAACAGGAACCGACATGAGTGGGGCCTGAGGCTGTATGCACATAGAAAGGACATATTCTACATGTCTGCTTATGTAGATAACTCCCTTGTTCTCGAGTACTGCCCTTTATACACTAGGGCAGTGATGGCGAACCTATGACACGCGTGTCAGAGGTGACACGCGAACTCATTTTTTTGGTTGATTTTTCTTTGTTAAATGGCATTTAAATATATAAAATAAATATCAAAAATATAAGTCTTTGTTTTACTATGGTTGCAAATATCAAAAAATTTCTATATGTGACACGGCACCAGAGTTAAGTTAGGGTTTTTTAAAACGCTGACACGCCGAGCTCAAAAGGTTCGCCATCACTGCACTAGGGTTTATTTCTTCCTACAGTTTTATTTACATTTGTTTCGTAAATATTACTCAAGTGGATTTCAGACCACCCAGGGTGGGGGAGTAGGAATAGAACATGGATCTGATGTTGGCCAGTGATGCTTGTCTTGCTGACCCACGCACAGCATTGGGAGAATGGACGTGAGAGAGCTTTGCAACCGACAACTGCCACATGAGCGTTATCTTGTCTTTGTTTTCTCTAAGTGAGTGGAATACCTAGACGGCGAATTTCCTTTTGTTTTGTGTATCAAAACTACGGTAGCTGTAGTAGCTGCACCTGATCTCGGCCAAGTGGAATAGGGAGCTGTTTCTTCGTGTCACAGCTGCACCCAGGAAGAGTGTGTTTGGTCCCATGGGATGAGCTCAGAATAGGAGCCACCTTGCAGGGCGCTGGCCTTTATCCCAGCTCCTGCATGGCCAGGCTCCTGACCCCTCTGGCACGTGACTAACCGCCTGCTGTCTCCCTCCCACCCCAGTGACTGCCTGGCCCTGCTGCAGGTCCGAGCCATCCTGCACCACTTGGGGCTCGAGAGCACCTGTGACGACAGCATCATCGTCAAGGAGGTGTGCGCCGTCGTGGCGCGGCGGGCAGCCCAGCTCTGTGGCGCAGGCATGGCCGCCGTGGTGGACAAGATACGAGAAAACCGTGGGCTGGACACTCTGAAAGTGACAGTGGGTGTGGACGGAACCCTCTACAAGCTCCATCCTCAGTGAGTGACCACGCTCCCTGCCCGTCTTTCTCCCTCTCTCTCTGTTCGTGATGGTTGAACGCCTCTTTCACTGAGTAGTTTTAAGAACATAACTCGCCCAAATCTCAGAGGTTTCGATCTTAGCCCTCCACTCGCCTGCTCTGATGTAGAATTTGGGCATTTCGCTAGTGGCTCCAAGCCTGTTTTCTGATATGTACTTTGTAGTAAGTGTTTATTTAGTGCACGGTAGCTGTCATTCTCTTCTTCATTTAAGTATCCCTGGGTTTCCAGCGTCACTTCACAGGGTCTCATCTCTGCGACACAGAGCAGTCGTGACTAAGGTTTTTTTCCTGTCTCTTCCCAACCTCCAGCTTTGCCAAAGTCATGCATGCGACAGTGAAGGACCTGGCTCCGAGGTGTGACGTGTCCTTCCTGGAGTCGGAGGACGGCAGCGGGAAGGGGGCGGCTCTCATCACTGCGGTGGCCTGTCGCATCCGCGAGGCCGGACAGCGATAGAGTCCCCGAAGTCTCGGCAGGGACTTCCTCTGGTTCCCATCTCCCCTGCTTTAAATTGAGATGCCATCCCCTGTGTCAGAGACAGACTCTTAGCTCGTCCTTGGCAGAGGGGACCCTGCCAGCCTGCGTTTTGTCTCTGTGTGTCCTCACTGTAGAGTTTGGTGCCCACACCTTGGCCCTCCTGAGAAAAATGCCATTTGAAGTACAGGTTTGTTCACATTAGTCACAACCATTCCCCTTGGTTCTCTTAAAACTTAGAACAAATTTTAACCTTTAGTTAACCCCCCCCCCCCCCCTCCGCCAACTTCCAGGTCCCTGTACAATCCTGCAGGGTGGGACACTAATGAAAAAATATGGCTGCTTCACCTTGAACCCTGGCTGCTTCACCTTGGACCCCGAACATGGTATTTCTAGGTGGAGAACATCCCCCAGCACGGAGGTTGGCACTGTTTCTCAGAGACCTGGGAGGTCTCCACTAACTTGAGCCTGGTTCTCCCACTGGCAGAACTTGGGGGAGGGGAGGGGCGCCATGGAGGGAAGTCCTGGATCGCCATGCGAAAGCCCCTCTTCAGCCTCATCCGCAAGCATTGCCTGGTGGGTGGCTGTTCCTGGAATCGGAGCGTCCTGAGTCTGAGCGTGCAATACCAAAGCCACGAGCTGACACGTCGTGCGCATGGACTTGTTGCATCTCCTTGTGGGTTCGTTCACCAGTCATCCATGGGCAATGGACCTTGAGGGGAGGGTGGGGAACGTCTTGGTCTGTTTTTAAAAAACGTTTCCTACAGAAGTGTAAACACTGTATTTTCATTTTAACTTATGTTTGAAATTTATTTAGTTCCACAAAGCACGTGTGCTTCCTCATCTGGATACTGGATGTAATGATCGGTTGTATGTATGTATTTATATGTTAGTTTGCCATGTATATAGATACACAGGGTCTCCTCAGACCTGGCCTACTAGTAGATGGGTAGTTAAAGGATGGAAGGAGAAGATGCTGATTGGTTAGTAGAAATACCTCATTCGCCTGTGGGAAGAGAAGGGAAGCTCTTCATGGTGAGTGAATGGCCAAGCAACTCCCTCCCGGTTCCTCCTTTCCCTGCAGACTCTGGAATGCGGAAAGCAAGGGAGAGAGCGAAGGAGGCTGGGCCTATGGGTTGAAGAAATCCCAGCCCTAGCTGCTCTGTAGGAACTTTCCTGGGGCAATATTACCCGGATGTTAACCAAAGGACTCAGACTATGGAACCTTTATTCTTAAGGCATTCGGTAGACTTTTAAAGCTCTCTAACAAGACAAGAGAAGCCACCAAAAACACTTTTAAAAAAAATTGTGCCTGACAGTTGATAACAAACCAAAATAATGAAATAAACAATGGAATGAAGCCTCGGGGACAGCACTTTGGAGAGTTGTGTCCTAGAAAAATTGGGTTTGTAAATGTTTTACAAGGAGCGTGTGGAGGGTTTCTTTAGCCGGAGCTGTTTTTACACAGTATGTATTCCAAATTGCTGGGGGAAGCAGTATAAAACCTTCCATACCCTGCTCTCCAGGAGTGAAGGTAATTCTGAATCCTTAAGCCCACTTCATCCCTAAAATAGGCCCACACGCATTGAGCCTGAATACTGAATTATCAAGAAGGAATGGCCTTGCAACACTGTGGACTAGGACACAAGGGTCAGGACAGAAAGATGGAAGAGACAAGTTTCAACAGCACCCAATTCTTGCACATTTATCCAATTTGTATTGAGAACAGTGTCTAGATTTGTGTGTCACTAAAGGATGCCCAAGAAATAGAGATGAACTTTAACCTTTAAAACTGGACAGTTAGGCTTCTTCTAGGAAATTGCTCATTTTTTAAAGGTCGAGCTGTGTGTGGCTATGAAAGATGTGTGGTAGGCTTCCAAAAAGGAACACTGGCAAGTGCGCTTTGAGTGTCTGTGTTCCCACAACTAGGTGACCGTTCCTTGCTGATGCTGCTCTGCCTGATGTAAATACAGGGAATCTCAATCTTGGACTGGGATGTGCCGAATAGCGGGTCGTCTCAAATCCTCGAGCACTCGGTCTAGTGAAGATGTTGTCGTGTACCATAAAGAATTAGTTGCATTAACAATGTGACGTTAAGTATTATTAATAAATGTTAACATTTTTCAAAATACTCCATGTGTGATTCATGAGTATTTGCAAGAGGGTAGTCACGTGTTTGGGGCATATAAGTACTTCCTGGCCAGTATGAATCACGTATGGGTGTCATGATTTTGACTGCATGTGCTTGGACAGGTGTACACATGAAGTAGGCGGCTTCGCCAGAATGAAATGACAAAGTTTTATTCAAGGGCCTTAAAGCGGATTGCAGTTCAGGAAACACTACCAGCTAAAACCCAGAGTATTCTGGAGAAAAAGGAAGGTTGAGAGCTTTTATAGTAAAAAAAGCACACTCTTGAAAAGAATCAGTTCTGCATTTTTAGCTTCTGGATATCTTCCAGATACCCGATGTTCTGGACAATGAAATAATCCTTCCTAACTTCTTCAGAGGGTTATCTAGAGGATTTATGTATACCCAGATGTTGATGCACAAATGAGAGTTCCAAAGTTGAAGTTCGCAGGCTACTAAAGTGAGATGAAATCGATTCCTCGTGTCTCAGCCGCTCTGATTTTAAGTGGTTTTGTTAGCTTACCTATAGGGACTCCATTCTGTTTCTTCCCTCTTCCCTCAGAGGCATGTGGCCAGGACTTGGCCTTGACCCCAGATATTTCTCTTCCCAGAAATGCAGCTCTGCAACTGGAAGATGACTTTCCCTGGCCCCTCGGTTTCAAACACCATTGAAGAATTACAGCTGGCCCTGACGTCTACAGCTTAAGCAGTTTGTTGAGATCTAGCAGAACCCTCCGAGGTGCTGGCTGCTTTCTGCAGGCGCATGTAATTCGCACCCAGGATAGACAGCCCTTACATGAACATCTAAAGAGCACTTGCCTTTATGGTCTCCCTACCAACCTTCCTCGTCTCCCTAATATGCAAAGCACAAACCTGGGAAATAAATTCCTCGCAAGTCCCCAGTGATACCCACTGACATTGACATGGCCCTGCTTGACTGACAATCATAGGGAGGAAACTGACCAAGGGTAACAGGATGCTAGAGATAGCTGGGGAAAAAAATGGACCCTCACTAGTGGTGAAAGAAATTAAAATGAGACCCTAGTTTTCCAACTTCAATTTGGAGAGTTTAAGGGAGCATTCTCATGCTGTGGGGGGGGGGGGTGCAAATTAGTACAATCATTTAAGAGGGAAAAAGGCAATACACATCAAAACATGTTTTGGATAATTTTCTAGAAATCTGTGCAGAAGAAATACACATAATTGGAGACTAAGATTTGGCTGTAAAGGTATTGACTACTGTATGATTTTTAATAGCAAAAAGGGGGCGCTCCCTATGGTGGATCGGCTCATTTTGTATCAGGGTCAAGTCAGGAAGACAATCCACTTTATTCAAACATTTTAAAACAAGGACTTGGGCCCAGCTGGAGTGGCTTCATGATTGAGCATGGACCTATGAACCAGGAGGTCAAGGTTCGATTCCCGGTCAGGGCACATGCACAGGTTGTGGGGCATGTATGAAGCAGCCAATCAACGATTCACTCTCATCATTGATGTTTCTATCTCTCCCTCTCCCTTCCTCTCAGAAATCAATAAAAAAATAAAAATAAAACAAGGACTTGGTTATATAGGTGATGGAAGAGCTGAGAAACCAAACACTAGAGAAGCACCATGGGCCTGGGGCTGAGTAATAAGTAACTGGCATGTATCCTATAAAACAGTGGTATTGTTTTAGAAGAATATTTAGTATCATAGAAAATGTTGCCAAAAGTATGTTACAGAGCAGTATATTATGATTCTGTGTTTTGTTTTGTTTTTTAATTAAAATACATGACATGAGGTATAATGTGTTTCCCTGAATGTCTCCTTGGCTTGGCTGGACTGTGGGCATGAAGAAGCCTCTACTTTGGTGGCAATGGCCTCAGCCCTGTTCCTCAGCAGCTGCCCTTCAGATTTTCCTTCTCTGGGAGTTGGGCATCCAGCTCCTCTTGGCCTGCCAGCCTCAGTCCGAGGCCGCTCAGGGCAGCTTTGGCAGCACCTACCTGCCCAGGTCACTGCCGCCACCACCGCAGAGCCCTGGGGAAGAGCTGCTCTCACAGTCTCACTGGGGCCCCCTGGTGGGCATAGACCCTTATGTTGCAGAACAGAAAGAGTTCGTGCACTCAGCGCTAGCAGAGCCAAACACTGGACACTGAGAAATGTTGGCTATTTTATTCTGAGTGGTTTTGTTAGCTTGACGATAGGGACTCCATTCTGTTTCTTTCCTCTTTCCTCATTGGCATGTGGCCAAAACTTGGCCTTGACCCCAGATATTTCTCTTCCCAGAGACATAGTACTGCCAGAAGCTCATGCTCAAAAGCCCGCACTCCCCCATGGCATGTAGATCACAGATTACAGAGGGCAAAATAACAGACACTGGGTTAGGGGGTCGGGTGGTACCGGGGGCTGATTGGTCGGAGGTGAGGTAAGGATAATGAATAATTTTTGCAGGTCTGGAGGACAGTTCCTAGGTTTTTCCCAGCTAGATCACAGATTACAGAGGGCAAAATAACAGACACTGTGGGTTAGGGGTTCGGGTGGTGCCGGGGGCTGATTGGTCAGCGGTAAGGATAATGAATAATTTTTGCAGGTCTTGAGGACAGTTCCTAGGTTTTTCCCAGTGTCCCTCTGTCTGGTCTCATGGGAAAGTAGCCAAGAGGTGGTTCCACCTTAGGGCTCAGGCATTGAAACATAACTTAGGTCAAGATGTTATCCTTAGCCTGCCAGAAGCCCGACCCTGTGCCCATTAGTCTTACTGTCTTCTGCTGCCTGGGAGGTTGCTGGTTATCTGGAGGGTGTGTGTGTGTGTGTGTGTGTGTGTGTGTGTGTACACACACACACACACACACACACACACACTCTAGGGCAGTGGTTCTCAACCTTCTGGCCCTTTAAATACAGTTCCTTATGTTGTGGCCCAACCATAAAATTATTTTCGTTGCTACTTCGTAACTGTAATGTTGCTACCGTTATGAATCATAATGTAAATATCTGATATGCAGGATGGTCTTAGGTGACCCCTGTGAAAGGGTCGTTCAACTGCCAAAGGGGTCGCGACCCACAGGTTGAGAACCGATGCTCTAGAGGCCTGGTGCATGAATTTGTGCACTGGTGTGGTCCAAGTGGCCTGCCCCGATGGGAGCCCCCATTTTGGGAGGGCGGCCCGTTGGGAGGTGGGGCCAGCCAGGGCGAGGGGCCATAGTTGTTCCGGTCCTTCTGGTCTTTCTGCCATTCCGTCACTGGGCTTTTATTATATAGGAGAGAGAGAGAGAGAGAGAGAGAGAGAGGATTTCTAGGGCTAGGATTTAAAACTAAATTTAATCGAAGTCATAAGGACCCTTGGTTTCACTTCATGCGGACAGGGCACTCCGGAGGGAATTGCAGTGTGTAACTTAACCCCGGTTTCTGCACCAGAGACCCTCAAAGCCCCTGGGCCACCTGTGCTCAGGGGTTTCCCTGGGGCTGCCTCCCTGCCCAATCCTCCCCTCCTCTGTGGGCCCCTCACCACTAGGTCGATCATTTCCTTCAAACAGATGGACAGCTCACACCCTAGTTGTGTGCGGCTTGGAAACAGCTTTTCCCGCTTTTGCGGAGCCCCCCTCCCCCCCCAGCTCTTTCGGTCTTTCTTTAAAAAAAAACATTTTTTATTATTATATTATATTTTTATTGATTTCAGAGAGGAAGGGAGAGGGAGAGAGAGAGATAGAAGCATCAATGATGAGAGAGAATCATTGATCTGCTGCCTCCTGCATGCCCCCTACTGGGGATCTAGCCCCCACCCCGGGCATGTGCCCTTGACTGGAATCAAATCCGGGACCCTCAGTCCTCAGACCGATGCTCTATCCATTGAGCCAAACCAGCTAGGGCAACTTTCGGTCTTTCTTTGTTGCTTTGTTTTCTTTAGTTTGGGCCAGAGGTGCAGAAGGCTAAATTACTCATACTCCTCCCCAGTTCCGGGCATTTTCTAGTTTTTCCAAGGACCTTTCTTGCTTTTTTATGTTCTTACTGCCTTTTGTCCTCATTCCTCTTTCCCATTTTCCACTCGCAATCTGCAACCATGTGACTGTGTAGATGTGCAATTTGTTTGTGTCTTTGTGAGGCATATATTGTTTCGTGTACATGTTTTTTAAAAAATTTACAAAATGCTATTGGCTAAAAGTTTTACTTTGTGTCCCTCACCCTCCCCTCCCCCCCAACAAGCATCATGCTTTGAAAGACTCCTGGCGGCTGCTGTGTGCACATATAATCCATTACTTGTCCTTACGGCTTCTATCTCACCGTGTGGGTGCACTGTTTCTACCCACGCTCCCAGTGATGGACAGGGGGATTGACTCGGCTCTGGCTACACAAACATAATCACAAGAGCATCTTTGCACACGTCCCCTTAATCATCTTTGAGATAATCTTGCTGAGCCTGGACCCAGGAGCAGGAGAGCTGGATTATAGGTTGGGCTTTTGCTTAATCTGACCCCTCCCCCTCCTGCCAGAGTACTCTCTTAAATGCTGCCCCACTCCCCCATCCCCCCACACCCCAGCAGCAGACCTCTGGTCATGCTTGGCATTATCCAGCTTTCTCACTTTTATTAATGTCTTGAGTGTAAAGTGAGGTTGTATGGTTGTTTTAATTTGCATTCCTCTAATTAACTGTAAGTGTTAGCATCTCTTCATATATTTCTTAGCCTTTTAGGTTTTCTTCAGTTAACTGCCTGTTCATATTCTTTGCTGATTTTTCAACCACAGTTCTTTTTCCTTGATGATTTTCGAGAGTCCCTTGTCAGATCTAGATATCAGACCCTCACCGGCCTTACACATTGCATGTATCTTTCTCAGTTGTTACTTTTGTCCATGGCATCCCTTGTTGACCAGAAATCCTTTCTTTTGATGCAATCAATTTCACCAATCGCTTTTGCTTTTATAGTTTGTAACTTCTGACCTTTTCCACTCTTAGCCTGCTAATGTTTTCTTCTATTAATTTTATTTATAGTTTTTTCTGTATTTTAAAGGGTTCATGTAAAACCCTTAGGGAGTCCATCTTTTTATGTCATATCAGGTAGGACCCAGTTTCATGGTGTTTTTTCATGCCATCAGAGTTAGTCTGCCCTTGCCCACTAATTCTGAAATACAATATTAGGTTCGAAAGGGTCAGTTTCTGAGTTCTCCTGTCTGCCCCATTCGTCTCTTTTGTTTATTTTGAACTAGTAACAGACTGTTTTTATTACCTTGACTTTCTAGTGTGCCTTAATATCTAGCAGAACAAGTCTTCCCTTTTTTCTTCTCAAATTCGACTATGCTATGCATGGCCCTTTATTCCTTTATGTAAACTGTAGAATATGTTTATTGAATGTCCGAAAAAAAATCAGCTTAAATTTTGGTTAGAGTTGCAATAAATTTGTCGATTTTTTTTTTGGGGGGGGGCGGGGTTGACCTTTCCTGTGTTCACAAGAGCATAGAATCTCTCTCCGTGTAGTTATATAATCTTTTAAAAATATATTTTTATTGATTTCAGAGAGGAAGGGAGAGGAAGATAGAAATAGAAACATCAATGATGAAAGAATCATTGATCGGCTGCCTCCTGCATGCCCCCTACTGGCGCTCGAACCTGAAACCTAGGCATGTGCCCTGGTTCATCCGTCAATGCTCAACCGCTGAGTCACAGTGGCCAGGCAGTCATATACTCTTTTATGCCTTTTTTCAGAGTTTCAAAGTCTTCTCTGTAGAGAGTTCGGGAATTCTTTGTTAAGTCCATCCCCAGACAGTTATACTTGCTGTGCATGGTCCTTGATTTTTGTTATATTGTCTGATTGGTTATTGAAGGTTTCTCAGCCTTGGCACTATTCACATTTGGGGCAGGGGGGTGGGGGAGATAAGACTTTGTTGTGAGGCTGTCCTGTGCATGGTAGGATTTAGCAGTATCCCTGGTCATACCCATCGGGTGTTAATTGTACCTTTTCCCCAGCTGTTACAAAAAGTCTTTAGACATTGCAAACGTCCCCTGAGGGTGGGGTTGCCATATACAATATTGACACTCAGTATTTTGTCCCAAATATTGCATGGGATATGTTTTACTAAATATTTATTGCTTCTCTGAAATTCAAATTTTACTGGGTATCCTTTTAAATTTTATTTGTTAAATTTATCAACCCTACCTTTAGAGGCAAAATTGTTCCTGGTTGAGAACCTTTGGTGTAGAGAAACATTAGAAATTTGTGTAAGTTGATCTTATGTATGATGACCTTGCTCAATTTTATTATTAATTGTAATAGAGCTTTTATCATGTTGGTTTTCTATGCAGATGATTATATTTTTTATAATCTCCTTTAGTCTTTACTGTGATGAAGAACACTGATTCATTCTCTCATAAATCTTCCTTTATTGGTGGAATAAACTGTCTTTTAGTACACTGATCTTGACTTGAGCAGAAGTAAATTTAATAGTTTAGCATGACTACTTCAAAGGGGTTGTTGCATTATTCTTTCATTTTTGTTGTGTCTGTAATTGTTCCCCTACCCCCTTGTCATTGTGTATTTGTATATTTCAACATGTAATTTCTTCACCAGCTCTTTTCTTGATCAGAATTTTCTTTCATTCATCTTTTTACAGAATTAGCTTATGAGGTTTGTTAATGTTTTGTTTTTCCCTTTCTTCACTTCCTTGATTTTTGCCTGTATTTTCCTTCTTGTTTCTTGAACTTGCTTTTTTCTCCTATTCCAACTTCTTAAGTGAACTGTTTTGCTTGTATTTGAAGTTATAAATGTCCGCACATCAACTGTTTTAAATCCTACAAATTTTGATACATTGGCATGTCAGTGTAATTCTAAGTAATCAGTAATTTGGTATGTTTTCTTTCTTTTTCACTTCTCAGAATTTAATATTCTCTTATTTAGTTTCCAGTAATATGTTTTTTTAAATGACCCCGTTGTTACTCATTTCTAATTTTGGCATGACAGTCTGAGGACACGGTCTGTTTGATAAAATTTAAAAGGATACCCGGTTAAATTTGAATTTCAGATAAGCAATAACTATTTAGTAAAACATATCCCATGCAATATTTGGACAAAGAGTGACATTTGCCACTGAAGATCATGTGGGTGACCCGCCCATCCTTCCAGGCCTCCCGACCTGCTCTGTAAAATGAGGGGATTTAAGCTCTAGCCCAGCTTGAACATTTCTGTTCTGTTATTTATCTGTAAACCCCATCTGCTGTTGGAAAATCCTGGCACCACAGACCATGGCCCAGGCTCAGGTACCAGCCAGCATCGCAGAAACCCTGGCAAACCTGGAGGGAGAGCACGATCCCACCCATGGGGGCAGGGAGGGGGGGGAGGGGAGGGGAGACGGGAGGAGCCTCCTCGCTGCATTATCAGATGATGTGGCCTTTCCCCTTCTTTCGTTGAACGATAAACATGTTTCTTTCTCCAGGCTGCGAGCCCGCTACCAGGAAAGGCAGACATGAATGGCTCCCATCAGAAGGCTGAAACAAATGCCAGCAATCAGCACGGCAGGCCACTGAGCGACAAACGTGTGCTCTCCGCTTTATTAAATGTTTTCCTTCGCAATAGAGCAGTGGGAAATGCCAGAACCATCTGCAGCCGCCTGCTGACCGGGGAGGGTGCAGCAGTGGGCTTGGGAACTTCTCTTTTCCATTTGCGCAGTCACGCCAGGAATGTCCTCACCTAGGGGCCCTGCAATCCTTCTATCCGGCAGGACCAAGCGACCCTTTCCTTGGCAACTTCTTACACATTTCGAAGCCCCAGATGTATCCCTAAGGCCATTCCCCCGTGCTCCAGAGTTACACTGTGGGGAAAACGGCGTTTGTGCATGTGTTTTATTCAGTTGATATGCATAATGCATGAAATGGGTATGCATTTGCCTCACAACACTTGTTGCAAGAAATGCCACACCGCTGAAATTAGCTCCGAGCTCCCCCTCACCAAGATGACGAGATGCCAATATCTGGTATTACTGGGGTGCTCTTCCCCTTTCCAGGAGGGAGCGGGAGTCCCTGGGGCGACTCAGTCCAGAGGCACCTGAGAAAAGGCCTTCTGTCTGCAGGGCACTGTGATCACCCTGCTTTTCTGTTGGAGAGTCCCCGGGTCTGCCAGCCTTCCGCGGCCTCTGCGCAGGTATCCGCCCCACCTGGCACCAGACGCTGGCCCCGGAGATGGCGCCCCTGGAGGTGGCACTGACACCTCATTTGGCAAATACACATTCCTGCGCTGCTAGCAGCTCCGTCTCAGAGCGCCCTCGTGTGGCTGCATATGGGAACTGTTCCCCCTGCAGGAACCATCCCAGTGTTTTCAGGCTGATTATCTACCCGACCGCGACCCGAACCCCCAGCTCCTCTTTTGAGTATTAGTCACCTTAAAGACTGGAGGCTGATCCAGCCTTAGACACTGAATAGATATGTTTTTAATTTAGATTCTCTCAAAGAAGCACGTCAATTTAAATTATGCGTGTCTCCTTTGTTTTCTACCTTACAGGCAATATTTCAAAGGAGGAGGGGAAGGGGAAGGGAAGGGAAGCAGTTGCTAAGCATGCCTGAACACTCCAGAGGGTAAACAGGGAAGCAGGAGTGAGGGTGGTGAGGTGCAGGGAGAACCGCAGAGGGCTATGGCTGGCAGGTGTATTCAGGGCCCTGTCCACCCCCACCTTACTGTCACCCCTGGTACCTCTGAGTCCTCATCTTGCAAGTCCCTGACCTGCATAGGTGTCCTGACTAGCACAACTCTACCACTAGAGAGAGCTGATTGTCTTAAAGAGATAGCCAGACTCGCCAAGACAAGCGGTCTACCCTGGACAGTCTAAAAGACAAGCCACAGTTGTTTACTGTAAACCAACAATTTAATAAATCAATAATCAGTTAGGTTTAGTGCAAATCAATCATTTAAATTTCCCACCTGAATGTTGTGGTGGGAACAGAGAGCAGCCTGGCGGAAGCACATCAATTTAAATTATGCGTGTCTCCTTTGTTTTCTACCTTACAGGCAATATTTCAAAGGAGGAGGGGAAGGGGAAGGGAAGGGAAGCAGTTGCTAAGCATGCCTGAACACTCCAGAGGGTAAACAGGGAAGCAGGAGTGAGAATTTCATGGGCACGCTTGTGAAATACACACCTGGACAGCCCGGGCCTCTGGCTGGCACGCTTCCAAGGGCCGCCCTGAGCTTTGTTTGGCATCTGGCAGAACACAGAGGCTTCCGGGAGCTCTGTATTCTTGTGTCTCTGGAAACCCAGGAGTGTTCATTTTTCTCCTGCTGACACTATTTGCCTTTTTATCATTGTCTCTTCCAGCTCTCGGCAATAAATTTTCTGGCTATGGCTCAATGCTGAATCCTGACTTATTCTGTATACAGAATGAGGGACAGTTTTGTAGAAGACTAGGAAGGGATGTTTTCATCAGAGAGTGTGGGGCAGGGGAAAGCTCTATGATATTCCTCATTGACAACACCTCACTAGGTAGAGTGAGGTCAAGGATCAACACCCCCCCCCAAAGGCTATAGGTCAGGTCTCCAGGCCCCTCACTGCATAAGCCAGATGCCCAAAGTCTACTGTCAGTGGGCAGAGACCACCCTAAACAGGCAGAGCTAAATCTTCTTTCCATCAGATCCAGCATCTACCCTGGAAGTGGACAAGGTAAGAAGGTAGTTGGAAGCCAGGTCATACATTTGGCCTAACAAACCATTGTGAGCCTTTGGACTTTGCTCCAAATAAAATGAGATGTCAGTGGAAATGGTTTTGAGAAAAGTAATGCCAATATCTCAGTTATGTTTTTAGCTGCCATGTAGAGGATGGGCAGACACAGAAAAGCCAGTTACGAAGCTATTGCAACAAACCAGGTGAGAGATGATAGACCAGGCAGGTTGCAGTGCCAGAGATGAGAAGCTATCAGTCTGCATACATTTTGAAGATCAAGTCAGCAGACTTGCTAATGAAATGGATAGAGGGTGTGAAGGAAAGAGATCAAAGCTGACCCCAAGGATTTTGGCCCAAGTGACTGGAAGGATGGAGTTGTCATCCACTGAGATGGGGAAAGCTGGGAGAGGGGCAAGTTTTCAGGAGAAAATCAAGAGGTCTATTTTGAACCAACTCAGAAGCAACAATCACCCCAGCACCCAGACTGTGGTCTTGAAATACCGTTTCCCAGGTCTGCTGATCCCAGGTCTGGGGCAGGAAACGCACCAGATGACCCCAGAAGCACCAGATAGAAAGATGCTATCAAAGACCACTGGGATCCTGTCAAAAGGACTAAGTCACTTAGGAAGGGTGGGGACAAGTGAGCATCACCAAGGATTAAATTGCAATGTATTAAAACATCATCAAAGATGTTTAAATCCATGAGTTTATGATGACCTTTACTAGTAAATTGGTCTCTTAATTGCTCTCTGTTGGAGAATGATAGGCAACCAACTCATTATTTTGAAAACTGGCTAATAGAGAGAAAGAACCAAGCATTTATCCTGCCTTTCCTATACAGATATACCTCAGGATACCAAATATTAGATAAGGGGATATTTCTCTTTTTTAAAAATATGTTTTTATTGATTTCAGAGAGGAAGGGAGAAGGGGACAGAGAGATAGAAACATCAATGATGAGAGAGAAGCATTGACCAGCTGCCTCCTGCAAGCCCTACACTGGGAATCGAGCTCGCAGCTCGGGCATGTGCCCTGACTGGGAATCGAACTGTGACCTCCTGGTTCATAGGTCAATGGTCAACCACTGAACTGTGCTAGCCAGGTGGGGATATTTCTCTTTACCGAAGTATGTCAGCTATTGAATGAAGAAGAATGGTGGATTTGAATGTCAATCTTAATGAGGTAATGGACCCAGGCAGGGAGCATAAACTGCTCTGAATATGACAAAAAGAGAGAAAAGCAGACATTCTGTGCCTTCTGATGGAAGGCTATACCATCATCTCTAGAATCCAAATGCCAGTTTGTAGGTAATACAGAGGAGGAAGAAATATGTTGAATAACACCATGGATGCATTCAGCAAAATCCAAAATGAGAAAAATTCTACAGGACAAATGGCCTTGTTTCCACAAATAAATTGAAGAGAAAGAGAGAAGGAAGAAGAACCTGTAGATTAAAAGAGACTTAAAAAATATATCAAGCAATCACATTATGGAGATTTTATTTGGATCTTGATTCAAACAAACACACAACAACTATGAGACAATTGGAGATTTGAACACTCACTGGCTATTAGATGATATTAAGAAATTGTTATTTTCTATGGGTGCAATAATGGTATGACGATCATGTTGAAAAGTGAGGTCTTATTTTTTTAGAGATATACACAGAGGAAATGATGCAACATCTATGTCTGGAATTGGCTTCAAAATACTACAGTGTTTGGGGGATGAGAAATAAGATTGGCCATGAGTTAGTAATTGTTGAACCTGGGTGATGGGTACATGGGGATTCATGATATCAGGCTGTCTGTATACTTTTTTGGATGTTTGAAATTCTTCATTGTAAGTTAAAAAATGGAAAAGATAATAAAAAGAAAAGAAGAAAGGAAGGAAGGAAGGAAGGAAGGAAGGAAGGAAGGAAGGAAGGAAGGAAGGAAGGAAGGAAGGAAGGAAAGAAAGAAGGAAGGAAGGAAGAAAGGAAGGAAGAAAGGAAAGAAGGAAAACAGGGAAGAAGGGAGGAGGGAGGGCATAAGGAAGGGAAGGAGACAAGTTTTGTTTTGGGCATGTCATGTTTGAGCTGCCAATCTGATATCCAGACTGAAGTTCAGGACAATGTTAAGGCTAGAGAGAGAAAAATAAGAAGTACTAAATTTATAAGCATATTACAATCATGGAACTGAATGACAGCATCTTAAAATAAGTATAAATAAGAGAAAAGAGATATTACAGAGTGAATCTTGAAGGTCCCTCAAATTGAGAGGTCTGTAAGATGAGGCAGAAAAGGAGCTGCAGGGCCTGGACCAGAACAGTTTTGGGGGAGGGTGCGGTGGATTCTGAAAGGCAGAGAAGAAGATCAGAGGCAGTGCACATGGTTGAGTCTTTAGAGGAGTTTTGCAAGAAAGCAGTAGAGAAGGAGACAGGTGTGAGTGGGGTACAGGGTTGACAGGTTATTTTTCAAAAAAGGGAGGAATTATAGCATGTTTTTGTTCTGATGGGAATGATCCAGCAGAGAGAGAGAGAGAGAGAATAAATCATAACGGGTGACAGAGGAGAAATTGCTAGTTGAGAGAAGAAGATCAGAGGCAGTGCACATGGTTGAGTCTTTAGAGGAGTTTTGCAAGAAAGCAGTAGAGAAGGAGACAGAGGTGTGAGTGGGGTACAGGGTTGACAGGTTATTTCTCAAAAAAGGGAGGAATTATAGCATGTTTTTGTTCTGATGGGAATGATCCAGCAGAGAGAGAGAGAGAGAGAGAGAGAGAATAAATCATAATGGGTGACAGAGGAGAAATTGCTAGTTAGACGTCCTGGATCACCCAGGTGGACCTGAAACAGGTTCATGACCAGGTTACATATGATGCATTTGGTGTTATGACACACACATTTCACTGTCAGAGGCTGGATATCACCCCCAATGGTCTTCCCAGGGACCCTGTGAGAGTGCTGATGTAGCTCATGTGGCCATTCTGGAGCTGTGTCCACTGCAAAGCAATTGATGACTTCCAATTCCATCACCGCCCACAGCTTCCAGCAGCATCCCATAACTCAGGCTGTGCCCTTGTAGCTGTCCATGATCCAGGACACAATGACAAGGTATAGCCAGACCACACCGGCCACATGCTGGGGAAGGACCTGGGAGAGCCAGCTGGTCAGCCTGGGGCCCACACTGAGGCCAGGTTCTGCCAGGGCAGGCAGTCTAGATGCTGCTTCTGAGTCTGAGGAGGAGGCCAGAGCTGAGGCTGGGGTTGCAGCTGGGACCAGAGCAGGAGCTGGGGATGAAGTGGTTCAAGGAGCTGTGGCCCCTATGTTTTCCTTTTGATCAGCACATTCTCTTTCCCATAAACAGTTGCCCTGTATTAAATCTCATATTATCTCCATTATGTGAATAATAGTAAGTCTGGTAGACCCTTGGGTACCAATCACATATCTATCACCGCTGATTGAATCAGCCTTCTGGGCTGTCTGCGTGTGGTTCCTCCCATCGAAAGCCTCACTGCACGCACTGGAGCCCAGAGTGGCTTCCTCTGGCCACTGCCCACACCTGCTGTCCGCAGGGAGGGGCTCTGGATGCAGAGTGCCCTCCGGGTCCCTGTCCCTGGTGTCAGCTACAGTTTGGTAAGTGGTAGCTCCTCATTTCTCCCAGCAATGTTGAACCCGAGTGTGGCTTTCTGAGATTCTTCATGGAATATTGGGACGAGCCTGGTCAGAAGGCGGAGCTGTGGCCCCTATGTTTTCCTTTTGATCAGCACACTCTCTTTCCCCATACACAGTTGCCCTGTATTAAATCTCATTTTATCTCCATTATGTGAATAATAATAAGTCCAGTAGACCCTTGGGTACCAATCACATATCTATCACTGCTGACTGAATCAGCCTTCTGGGCTGTCTGCGTGTGGCTCCTCCCAACGAAAGCCTCACTGCACGCCCTGGAGCCCAGAGTGGCTTCCTCTGGCCACTGCCCACACCTGCTGTCCACAGGGAGGGGCTCTGGATGCAGAGTGCCCTCCTCCAAGCTCTGCGCTGACCAGCCTGGGCCCCACTTTCTCAAGTTTAACACGTTTTATGTTTCAGGCACAGGAAACTCAGCAACGACCAAACAAAATTCCTGCCTGCATAAAACATGTGTTCTAATCGAGGAGAAATGTAGTAAGTAAATTAAGCCAAATATAGAAGATGCCAGGCAGTGACAAGTTCTATGAAGAGAAATGAAGCAGGATGTATGGCGGGGAGGGCTGCGTGTGTGTGTGTGTGTGTGTGTGTGTGTGTGTGTGATTTTAAAGGCAAGACTTCCGTGAAAAGGAGATATTTGAGCAGAGATCTGAAGGAGAAAGACACATGGTTACCTGGTGAGAACATTCCAGGCTGAAGGAACAGCAGGTGTAAAGGGTGAGGATGAGCATGCTTGGTATCCCAGAAACCCCCAGGGACCAGTGAGGCTGGGCAGTAGTGACTGAAGGAGAAGGTGGTAGGAGATTAGGTTTGAGTGGGGACGGGGTTGGCAGAATATGTAGCCTCATGCTTACTCTGAGACTCTGGCTATTCCACTCACTCAGGTGGAAACATTGGAGGGGTCTGGGAAAGGGAGGGACACGGTTAAAAGAATCACTCCGGTGCTGGGTGGAGAATGACTTGAGGGGCAGAAGCAGAAAGTACAGTAAAGAAGCTATGGCAGTGGCCCTGTTGGTTAGAGTGTCGTCTTGATATGTCAAGGTTTGGGGTTTGATTCTGGTCAGGGCGCATATAAGAATCCCCCATTAATGCATAAATAAGTGGAATACCAAATTGATGTTTCTCTCAAATTAATCAATACATTTTTTTTAAAAGAAGCTACTGCAGTTATCCAGGTGAATGCTGTTGGTGCTTTTGCTGAGGCATGAGGAGAGGCCATACTCTGGGTAGTTTTAGAAAGTAAGACAAGGTGTGCTGGTGGATTGCATGTGCAGTGGGAGGGAAAGAGAGAGGTTGAGTCATTAGCACTGTCCACAATATTTTGGTTGTTTATTTTCCCCCTGGGCACATAGTAGGTTTGCATTTCCCTTCCTCCTTTAGGTTAGGTAGGGCCATATGACTTGCTTTGGATAACAAAATGTGAGAAGAGAGGTGTATGGCACTTAAGTGTGAGTGCAGGACCCTGAAACAGGCCCCTTCGTCCATCTCAAAGAAGATGGAAATAGTTGGTCTGGTCCGAGTGAACATGGTGGACATGAAGAACAGAAGACACATTTGTTGTGTTGTGCCTCTGAGATTTCAGGGCTCTGTGCTATGCGGCATAACCTAATTAGTCCTGACAATGACATATAACAGGACGGGAGGGTTTGTTCTGAGCAACCCAAGGATCAGGGTTTTCATTTCCTGAGACAGCAGAGAGTGTGGGAGGAGAGGTTTGGAGGGAGGATTAGGAGTTTGTTTTTGGACACGCTAAGTTTGAGATGCATCTTAGGCATTCAAGCTCAGATGTGAGTCAGCAGTTGGATACAAGGATCTGAATTTCAGGGGGAAAGTCAGGCTGCAAATATGTACAATTGGGAGTGTGAGCCCGAGGCCAGGTGAGACCCCTGGGAAGTGGGAGCAGGTAGAGAAGATTGTAGACCAGTGATGGCGAACCTATGACACGCGTGTCAGAGGTGACACGCGAACTCATTTTTTTGGTTGATTTTTCTTTGTTAAATGGCATTTAAATATATAAAATAAATATAAAAAATATAAGTCTTTGTTTTACTATGGTTGCAAATATCAAAAAATTTCTATATGTGACACGGCACCAGAGTTAAGTTAGGGTTTTTCAAAATGCTGACACGCCAAGCTCAAAAGGTTCGCCATCACTGTTGTAGACAGTCTTAAGGCGCTGTGTCAAGAGACTCAACTGTGCTGAATGCCGCTGACAGGTTACCTAAGATGAGACTTCTCAGTTGACTTGTGATTGCAATGTGGAGTGATCCATGACCCGGCCAAGAGCAATTTGGGTGGAGTTGTGGGAATGAAAATGATTGAAGTGGGCTCAAGAAAGAATGAGAGGTGAGAAAGTGCAGTCTGGGTATAATTAACTCGTTGGAAGAGGATTGATGTAATAGAATGGTGATGGTGGCAGAGAATTGGGGTCAAGGAGGTTTTGTTTTGTGTTTTTTCTTTAAATGAGAGAAGTAGAGTATGCATGTATGTTTCGGGGAGTGATTCAGTAGAAAGATAAAATTGTTCAGGGAGTGAGAGGGGCCAATGGATGAAGTGGCTAGGATGAGATCTAGCTTGGGAATGTGCAGCTTAGTCCCTCCAGGCAGGGGCGGGGGTAGAATTGAGGACACATAAACATGGGTGGATGCGGGGCCAGGGCGTTTGCTCTGGATGTGGGTTATGGTTTTGTGTGTGTGTGTGTGTGTGTGTGTGTGTGTGTGTGTGTGTGTTTCAGGTCTAAAAATTTATCTCAGAAATGAACTTTTTGATTATAAACTCGTCGTCAGTTCTTTCCTATCCCCCATCTTGCAGATCCGGACTGTCATTCAGCCCCGCGGATTTCACCCACGGGGTGGGTGGTGGCTCTAGTGCCCTCCGTCTCCAAACCACAGCGCCGCCCGCTCCCCGCACGCTGGCTCAGTTCGGTCCGAAGAAGAGCTGAGGCCTGGCCCCCTGGGGACTCGCGCTTGAGTCTGGCTGGAGTCTGGCGGGAACTTGACGGCTGCGTGTTCTTCCCATTGGGACAATTGGAATAACAATAGTACTTACGCCATAGGCCCATTTAGAAGATTGGAATAGACAGCGAGTGCCAAGCGCTCAGCCCATCCCTGGCGCACGTGCAGGTGGGGCCAGGGCAGGAGCTGGGGATGAAGTGGTTCAAGGAGCTTCACCTGTCGCCTCACCCGTCCTCACTTTTGCAGCTCAGGCCTCTGCGTGGAAACCGCCGATGCTCCCAGCTGCCACCCGGATCCGGTTCGAACTTCTCCACCCGCCGCACCAAGCCCTTCCCACTCTGGCCCCGTCTCCGTGGCCAGCCCTGTCCCCGCGCTCCCACAGGGCTCTGTCTCAGACACACAGACTGCCACTCTCCAACCCACGGCCTTCCTTTTCGCTTCCGGATTTTACAAAAGATACCCCTCCTGCACCTCCCAACCTGGAGAAATCCTAACCATCCTTCAAGACGCAACTGAAGTATCGAACTTTCCCGGAGGCTTCCCTGAGCCCTCCGGACACCTCTGATCCGGGCTGGCGCCTTCTCAGCGCTGTCCCCCGCCTTTGAGTTTGCCTGGCTGACCCCGCTATGAGCCCCCTTGCGAGTAGGAGCGCTGTCTTGTTCCTTTGTGTGTGTGTGTGTGTGTGTGTGTGTGTGCGCGCCTTGGACAGTGCCTGGCACCAATAAACTTGTCGGGGAATAACTGCGTTGGTTATTCCCTCTGTATCCACCTCTTTCCCAGCCCCTGGCGTTGCACATGGAACTATTTGTTCAGGGTCTGTCTTCTCCAGCAGCCACGAATGCCTGGGCGGTGAGACCTTCATACCTGCCCATGCACCAGAGTCTGACACACAGCAGCGGCTTAATGGATGTTCAAAGGATAAAATGGACTGAAAGGACCTACCACCGTCCCTAACAAACTTGGCATCCCCGCAGATCTCGAGGTGGCCTCCAGGTGGCGCCCGCCGCTAGGAGGTGCGGGCGTGGGGGGCTAGTCCAGGCCGCACCGCCAGGCGGGATCCCCGGAGGGCGGGATGGATACACCACAGACGCGCAGCCTGCGTCAGGAGTGCGTCCCCCTTCTGGGCTCTAGCGCAGCTTCGCAGATATTTTAGGAAAGTTAATTGGGGAGGGAGGTGGGGTTGCAGCCTTCCGGTGCCTGTCTCCTCTCAGGGCTTAGCTAAACCTCTGGTGCTAGCAAGTGAAGGCGTCATATCTCTGCTGCTGCCTGACAGTTGCAACACACACACACACACACACACACACACACACACACACACACACAGTTTTTTATCTGTCATCTATAATAATAAAAGCGTAATATGCTAATTAGACTGGACATCCTTCCAGACATCCTTCCATCCTTCCCGACAAATAACTTGCCAGGTCCTGGGTGCCAGAGGGAATCGGTGCCAGCAGCCGGGGGAGGAAGGCCTACTCTTGCACGAATTTTGTGCATCAGGCCTCTAGTAATAATAACAGCAAGTGCGTGGCTTGTCCAGCGTATTAACTAGTTGTCAAGCACGGTCCTAAGTGCTTTATATACATTAACTCAAAGGTACATAATAAGACGATAAGAAGAGAATCACATTTCATAATCAGGAAACTCTGGTAGAGAGATTAGGTGACTTGGCCAAGAGTGCCAATTCAGCGAGTGGAGATAGAGTTAGAGCCTGGCCGTCTGGTGCCAACGTGTGCAGGCTCCTTGCTCGGAAACCCTGCTTCCCGCTGACTGTTGAGCTGAGTTGCCATGTAGCTGTCTGGCCAGTGACTGCCCAGCCAGCCAGACCTCATTTATGAAGCAGCTACTCTGTCCCATGTCCCTTGCTTGGCATTGAGGGTGAGCAGGTGAAGGAGAGAAAGTATCCATTTCAGAGCCTCCATGCGTCAAGGGGGACCGAAGTGTGGGGACAGGGCTGTACCAAGTAGGTGTCCAGGAGAGGAGCCTGGTGTCCTGTCTTGTCATCTACTGCGATGGCCTTGTTCGGACTCCCTGTGCTGGTTATGAAGGTGATGTCTCTCACCTCAGACCCACTCTTCTTTACTCTGTGATGTTGGGGCTGGGGCTCTGCAAACACAATTCTCTGTGCAGCTGGCTCCAGGCTCTGCCAACAAGGTGGGTTTCAAGGTTGGAGGAGGGAGCAGGGACTTGCTCTTGCCCCTGTGTGCATCACCCCAGCAACGACTATTCACCTCGCAGTGACAGTTCCTTCCAACAGCAGTGTGTTCCCGTTTCCAGTTTTTTCTGCGCTCCCGGCACCAGCCTCAGCACAGGCAGTTGCCCCTTTGTGGAGGTCAGGGTGCCAGCTCTGCAGGGCCCCTCTTCCATGCTTCCAAGTGATTAGCACCCCATCTCCTTTCTTTGTTCTCCCACCCAGACATGGAGCTGCTTCCTGCCTCTGTGTTTACCTCGATATTCCCCGCTCACCCTTTCAGCCTCCAATACCTGCTTCACCTATGGCAGGGGTGGGCAACCCCTGGCACGCGTGCCAAACATGGCATGCCAGTAACTTTTGCTGGCACGCGAAACCCTCTCTTATAATCTTCCATTTACAATTGTGAATCTTTGTTCTCAGTGATGAATTTTGTTAAGTCTCGTAATAGGAGTAGCCTGACGGATGAAAGTAGTAGCTCGTGCATATCTCTGAAGGTCACGAAATATAAACCTGAGGTAAAATCGCTGTCATCAGTGATGCAGCAGCAAAAGTCCCACTGATAATATCAAACAGAGTCATAAAGTTTTCTGTCAGACTATCAGTGTACATGTATACATTAAAAAATAAATGTATTTTTCATCATCATATACTGTGTTTTTGTCGCTCGAATGAATTTTATTATTTCTTCAAGGTTCTTCACATATATACACCTTAAGAGATATCAAGTAGGTGTAACATGTTCTCAAAAAATTAGGGTTGGCACGCAGAAGAATTTTGAGTCAGAGATTTTGCTGGTTTTGGCACGCACTCACAAAAAGGTTGCCCACCCCTGACCTATGGCCTAGATTAAATTCTCGCTGTTAAAATAACTGGTGTGGTTTCTGTTTTCCTTGTTCACGCCCCTCAGAGACATTGCCTGGGAAGCAGATGAGAGTGTAGCCTTTCCTGCCAGGGCTGCTTCGAGGAGCCTGACCTCAGAAATATTGTCAGCAGCCCTAACACGTCAATCTCTATGGTAAAAGAGCTCCTTCATCACAGGAAAAGTCTCCTAATGTAACACAACCTTTATAAACAAACTCACTCCAGGAGGGAGGGTTTAATTTGAGAAAGCCAGAAGGGACCCTAAATCTTTTTATCCCAATCAGAGCTGTCAGAGCCAGTTAACGTCAGAGCTTGTCAGGTGGCCCCAAAGCCGCTGTCCGCCAGGCAGCCATCCTGTCACCAAGGAAACCACATGTCAGAGCAGAGAGCCATGAACAGGGCCCCCAGGAACCAGCCCGAAACTCAATTGTCTGACATGCTTGTCATTATCAACTCTGCAGAGGTGCAGCATCTCTTGCAAGAATGATTCCCTCCTGCCTCAGTCCCCCTGTCTTCTCTTTCCCAAATCAGGTGTATGCCCACCTCTGAGAAAGACAATTCCTAAACCACAGATAAGGAAGGCTGCCTGCTGCATTCACACCAGGACTAGTGTCTTTAGGGCGCCCCCACCTACTTTCCCAGGCCCCAGTGACTTCTGGTCATCTAGGACCCTGCCTGGTTGGTGGTCATCAAGTCTGCCCACCCTCCCCGTGCAGCAGTACCGGGAGAGCATGCGCCTACCCTTCCCTCTGTCTAAATTGCTGTTTGACATCACCACTCTGCAGATAAACACACAAACCTCCACTCGTCAATGACTGGTAACTTCCAAAGTGACAAGAAGATTTATTCTCTTATTCAATCATTCTGCATATATTCACTGAGCATCTCCTGTGTGCCAGGCACTAAGCTGTGCGTTGAGGTTAATAATAATAATAATTAACCATTTATCAGTGGCGAATGGAGCCAGTGGACACTTAGGATGATCAGGGAGGGCAGTTCTGAAAAGGAGACATAGCAGCTGTATTCCAGGCATCTGTTGCTATGTAACAAAGCACCCCACACCTAGTGGCTTAAGACGATGACAGCAATTAGTTTGCTCACAGATCTGCAATTTCGGCAGGGCTCGGTGGGAATGACATGTCTCTGCTCTAGCATCAACCTGGGCCTGGGGGAGGGGCTCATCTGGAGACTTCCTCATTTATTTACATGTCTAGTGGTTGATACTGGCTGTTGGCAAGGGACTGCAGCTGGGCTATCAACTGAGACCTCTGCTGCGGTCTCTTCATGTGCCTGCTTGCCTTTTTCACAGCATGGTGCTTGGGTTCCCAGGGTGAACCGAAAGAGAGAGAGAGAGAGAGAGAGAGAGAGAGAGAGAGAGAGAGAGACCAGGTTGGAAGTTGCATCACCTTTTCTGACCTAGCCTTAGAAGTTACATGGAGTCACTTCTGCAGCATTTTACTTGTTAGAAGCAAGTTGCTGAGGCCAGTCCATAATCTAGGGGAGGGGGGGAACAACAGTCCATCTTTTGAAAGGGCGAAGTAAAAGAATCTGTGGATGTGTTTAACACCACAAGCTGTGACCTAAAGAAGAAATCTGTGGAAGAGCGTTCTAGGAAGAGGTCCTAGCATGGAAAGGCCCTGAGGGTGTGTTCAAGGCAATGAAAGGCTAGCAAGGCTGGATCACAGTGATCAAGAGGGGAGATTAGGTTAGAGGTATTGGAGTCATATTAAACAGTCACAGGAGATTCGATGTTATTCGGGTGCAGTGGGAGCCATTGAAGGTTTCAGATTTATGTTCACATCTTGAAAGCACCCTCCCGTTGCTCTGTAGAGAATGGATTGGGGTGACATAGGCATAGGGAAACTGGTTAGGACACTATTGGAGTGGTCTGGTGGAGAGATGATGATGATGGCTGGGACATGGGACAAGGATGATGGCATTGGAGATGAAGAGATGTGGATGCTCTTGAGAAATGATGGGAAGAATTTATTAACAGACTGGATGTGACAGTGATGAAAGGAAGGTAGGTAAGAAGAAGGACTCTCAGGTTTCAGGCATCTGTGTGAACAGTGGAGCCTGTGGTTGGAAGACTATGGGAGGAACTCATTGATATGAGTGAAAGTACAGTCCAGAGTCCAATTTAAACATATAAAGTTTGAGATGTTTGTGAGATAGACGAGAGGCAAGGGATAGACAGTTGAATATAGGAGCTTGAAACTCAGGGAAGCGTGTGGAATGGAAATATAAATTTGGGAATCATGCCCTAGCTGATTTGGCTCAGTGGGTAGAGAGTCAGCTCGTGAACTGAAGGGTCTCGGGTTCAACTCCTAGTAGGGTGCATGTGGGAAGCAACCAATCGATGTGTCTCTCTCACATCGATGTTTCTCTCTCTGTCCCTCCCCCTCCCTTCCACTCCTTTTAAAAATCAATGGAAAGTCCTAGCCAGTTTGGCTCAGTGGACAGAGCATTGGCCTGCGGACTGAAGGGTCCCGGGTTCGATTCCGGTCAAGGGCACATGCCTGGGTTGTGGGCACAGTCCCAAGTAGGGGGCCTGCAGAAGGCAGCTGACCAATGATTCTCTCATCATTGGTGTTTCTATGTCCCGCTCCCTTCCTCTCTGAAATCAATAAAAATATATTTTTTAAGAAATCAATGGAGAAATGGTCCTTGGGTGAGGATAAACAAACAAACAAACAAATTTGGGAATCATCAACATACGGATGGTACTTAATGCCATGGGCCTGGGGAGAGTTTAGATTGAGCCCTGGAAAGAGCAGCCTGCAATGTAGACTGAGAAGAAGCGACCAGAAAGATAAGAAGGAAACTGGGCATTGGATGTCATAGAAACCAAGAAAGGAGGCTTGGAAAGAGGGAATTCAGAAAGAAAGAATTGATCTGAGTGGCTCTCAACTCCTCCAAACCTGAATTTCTATGGTTTTATGAATGTCTCAAATCCCTCTAAGCTGGTAAATCCCATGACTCTGCTGTATCTGTGGGAAAACAAGCTTCCTTGATGAATCATTGGGCTTCTCCAAAGACTATAAAAATGAGTTCTTGGCAACGTGGAATTTTGTATCTGGGCCTTAAAATTACCATAGGTAAGGTCAAGGCCCAGAACAAAAATGAGGATCCCTGGAGAGAAGTTCAGGCAACCATGTAAATGGGGTTATTTGATCTCCTCTCCCAGTAGGGCTGGCTTAGTCATGCTAGGCCCCTGCGGGTTGGAGACAAATGGGCGCCTTTGTCTTTATTTTTTTATTTTTATTTTTTAAATATATTTTATTGATTTTTTACAGAGAAGAAGGGAGAGGGATAGAGAGTTAGAAACATCGATGAGAGAGATCGATCAGCTGCCTCCTGCACGCCCCCCAGTGGGGATGTGCCCGCAACCAAGGTACATGCCCTTGACCGGAATCGAACCTGGGACCCTTCAGTCCGCAGGCCGACACTCTATCCACTGAGCCAAACCGGTTCGGCGAGCCTTTGTCTTTAGACAGGACCTGTGTGGACCTCTATCCTTGGATTGCTCCCATGGGCTGGTGTGGGATTGTTCAAGATTGGGTCACCAGAATGGTGCTGACACACTGATTTAGGGTGATTCTCATATCAGACACAGTTGAATTCAGGGCACTGGACTACTGGTGAGCCACTGCCAACACTTGGGTCAGAGCTGCGTGTGCAGACCCCATGGCTCAGCTCTCACCCATGTATGTTCCAATCACAGAGTCATCTCTGATTTATATTTTCAAAGATTTGGAATGGTGTCAGGCATCCTTTACCCTGTATACCCCCTTGCCATTGGCACCTAGGGTTGTCCCCCCACTTAGGCTCCCTCCCCACCACACATCAGGAAGTCCTTCAGGGGCCTTTATGGCCATTGCCTTGCAATGCTGAAGGCTCTTCCTACCAATGTCCTCTCTTCTCTCCAAATGCCCAACCAGGAATGGACACTCCTCATGTGAATAGGACTGATTTTCTTGCCCTGTCCATGTTTCTACCTTTCCTCCCTGTTGGTGGTGGTTTGTGGAAGCAATTGCATTCTAGAAATGCTTGATTATGGCCTATAGAACTCAAGAGAATACATGATTTGAAGATGTGTTGTTCTATGTTAATGCTATAAAATTCCAAACAGAAAACGTAATCAGAAAATGGATTATCACTCACAGTTTCCTGAATATTCTGGGCAAGATAGGCATTTCTAGTCATCATCAATGGAGCACAAAGACAACCTTTGAGAGAGTGATTGGAAGCTGGTCTTCTATGATGGATGGTGCAGCATCATGAGTAATGATGCAAACAGCATTAAAGAAATGCTATTAGAACCCTAACTAGGTTGGCTCAGAGGATGGAGTGTCGGCCTGTGGACTGAAGGGTCCTGGGTTCTCGCTCATCATTGATGTTTCTACCTCTCTCTCCCTCTCCCTTCCTCTATGAACTAAATAAAACCATATTTTAAAAAAGAGAAAGAAAAAGAAATGTTATTAGAGAACCATAGGGGCATACATGAAAATCAGAGAAACAAAAGACCCAAACCCCAAATCATATTGTTTTAATGCAAACATGTTTCAAAGAGACTTTTTAAAATATGTTTTTTACTTATTTTAGAGAGAGAAGAAGGGAGAGAGAGAGATAGAAACATTGATGAGAGAGAAAAATCGGCCGGCTGCCCCCTGCACGCCCCTCAAAGGGGATTGAGCCCACAACCTGGGCATGTGCCCTGACTGGAAATCGAACTAGTGACCTTTTAGTGCACAGAACAATGCTCAATCCACTGAGCCACACTGACCTGGACTTTTCAAAGAGTCCTGATACTGTGAGCAGTAGCAGTGCTGCTGTTCCCCTTCTGATAATGACAATGAACTACGTGAAGAAATGGAGCGAGCAAAAAACCAGGTAGGTGGGCACATTTAATCTTCCCAAAAGGGTTTTCTTTTTTTAAGCTTCTTTGCAACCCTGACCACACTGTAATTGATTAACCACTTGTCATTATTGATGTTTGTGTCCCCTCCAAATTCATATGCTGAAGTCATCACCCCCAATCAATCTGACTGCATTTGGAGATGGGGGCGTTTAGGGAAGTAATTAAGGTTACTTTAAGGTTAAATGAGTTTATAAGAGTGGAGCCCTGATCCCACAGGACTAGTGACCTTTTAAGACAAGACACTAAAGATCTCACTCTCTCTCTCTGCATGTGCACTAAGAAGAGGTCATATGAGCACACAGCGAGAAGGTGGCCGTCTACAAGCCAGGAAGCGAGCTCTCACCAGGAACTGAATCTTGGAACTCTCAGCCTCTAGAACTGTGAGAAATACATTTCTGTTGTGTAAGCCACCCATTTTATAGTATTTTGTTATAGCAGCTCAAGCAGGTTAATATAATTAATTTAAATTATGTGTTCCCTCTTAGAAGCCGTGCATCTCCATTTCCCCAGTATCACCAGTGCCTGGCATGGTGCCTCTCACATGGCAGGCAGACACTCAGTCAATATTTGTTGAATGGACAAATAACTAATAAGTGAATAAGATGGTAGGTATTATTATTCTCATGTTATAGTGGAGAAAATGGTTAGCTATAAAGAGACACTTAATACTCACAACCCAGAGACACAAATAGCCTTTCATTAACCAAAGTTAATTAAAAGTGGACCAGGATGAAATAACATGTTCAAGCACCAATTATATTAGGAGTTGCTTTAGCTGGCTAGTGAAAAGGGTCATATTTGCTCTGACTTCACTCTGGTGTCCTCTCTAATCAGGATCAGAGATTTGTTAATTTACATCTGTTTCTTTTCCTATAAATCAATGCTCTCAGAGTCAGGAGACAGATCCAAAGCTTAGAGGAATTTCATTGCCAAAGGCACTGTAGGGATTTTCAGAAGATGAGTATTTGGCTGTCTCCCAAGAGACCTCACAGGGTGGCACTGTCTCTGCCAAGGGTCTGGTCTCCACCGTGCAGGTTTAGAGACTGGATCAGTCTACTAAGTGTAGATCCATCTCTTAGCTGTAAGTCTAATTAATTAAGCTTAGAGCGCTAATGCATGAAACCAGAATGTCTATTTATTGATTCACAGGAGGACTGGAACTGCTTCTGTGTCTGAAATGCTTGTCTCCACATGGCTTGCACATTTTTTCACTGAAGACAGACCTCCAAGGAAGGCAAATTATCAGAAGATTGCTTAGTGTGCATGGAATCCAAATGAGGGAAGTGAGTTAGAGGATTCAAATGTTTAATGGCTTAAGCTGGGAAATCTTGACACCACCATTTTTACTATAGAAATGGCCATGCCAATAGAATACTCACAGTCACTGGCTGAGGGGCCATCTCCAGCGGACACTTCTTAAATGTTCTTGGCTGATGCTCACCATCATGATGCTCCTTTTCCTATGCTTTGGTGGCCGACTAACCGTGCTTTGACTAGCTTTGTGTGGCTGTAGAGCTTAATTCTCAGAGGATGAACTATTCCCCAACCCCTCTTATTTTTATTGATTTCAGAGAGGAAAGGAGAGGGAGAGAGAGATAGAAACATCAATGATGAGAGAGAATCATTGGTTGGCTGTCTCCTGCACACCCCCTACTGGGGATTGAGCCCGCAGCCTGGACATGTGCCCGACCGGTAATTGAACCATGACCTCCTGGTTCATAGGTCGATGCTCAACCACTGAGCCACTCTGGCCGGGCCTATTTTCTTAATTTAGACATACTTGAGGAAGGCCTCACCAAATTCCTCAATAGCCAAAAAGGTCTCTATCTTTATTTAAAAACATTTGAGGACACTTGTCAGAAATCCTTTGTCTCATCTTAGTGCTATGCCAAATTACTAACTTTCTCTATTTTTAGATAAACTCTATCTTAATTACCACTTATTGATTTTTAAAACTGGTCCACTGATTAATTCTTCCCAAGGCACACGATTGCATAAGGTTAGTGCAAATGGCAATAATGAGACAGAGTACGTTTCTTTCCATGATGGTGAAACCCTGTTAAAGTCACCTTTAAGTATATAGATTCACCCAAATTGTCTTGGTTGAACATCTGGCTGTTTTTTCCAGCAAAAGATTAGTTTGCTGCTTGATGGTTTTAAGCGGCTTCACACCAGAGGTCCTCTCCACCCGCACGCCCCTTTGGTGATATTCCTGCTCTGAACATTTTTCTACCCAAATCTTACCAATTGTCCAGATTCTGGTTCTCCAACCTGAAACTCTCTGACCACTTTATTCAACTACCACCTCACCCTTCTCTGGATCTTTACAGTCTTCATAGTTTGCCCTGAAGAATCCACTACCTTAAGTTGTTCTCCATGTGCTCCTATCGTGGGCAGATGGTAAAATCTGCAATGTCAGGATCATTTTTTCCTCTCTTGCATATCCCATGCCATCTGGCTTGGCTGCAGTGAACAGCCAGTGTCCCCTCAATGCATCAACTTGACCCTGCAGAGGTCCCGGGAGATGCTGAGATAGGAGTTGCTGAAGACTGTGGAACTACTCTGAGAACGTTTGTTTGAAGGAAGCGTTTTCACCAATGTTTTTGAAGGCTCAAGAAAGAAATCTGCTCCCCAGGAAATTCAGACTTTTCTCATAGATGTAGGACCATCTATGTTTTGTTAAAATAGGTAGACATGGAAGCTTTTAAAGTATTCTTCAAAAGCTCGCAGATGACATGAAGACCACAGAATGTCAGAACTGAGAGAAACTGGGATAATCCAGTCCTCCTCATATTTATTCCATAAGCAGTGATTTCCTGTTATGTGCCAGGCACCATACTAGGGCTCAGAGATACAGAGGTGAACGATGGAGTCCTTGCTTTTTAGGAGTGTGTGGTTTCTTGCAGAGATCACAAAGAGGTGGCTGAAGGGATCCATAGGGCCATTTCAAAATGAGAAGTTTTGGAAAATTGGAAGATCCAGTCATCTGAATTTGCACCCCTATGGCTGCTTCATCATTTATATCAGGAGCTGACAAACTTTTTCAGTAAAGGGTGGATAGTAACTATTTTAAGCTTTTTGGCCCATATGGTCTCTGTCACAAGTACTCAGTCCTGCCTTTGTAACATGAAAGCAGTCATGGAAAATACATAAACAGATGGGTGTAGTTGTGTTTTAATAAAATTTTATTTACAAAAAAGAAAATATGGCAGTTTCAATTTGGCCCACGGACCATAGTTTTCCATCCTTTGGTTTGTACCATCAGCTTGATCGAGGAAGGGATATGAGTTCACTATCTCCAGTGTCGTGAAAGCAAACTGTGGCAAGTTTAGCACAGTTGTGGACAGGTGCTGTAGGAGCTCAGGGTTGGGTGAAGGTTCTAAATCCACTGGGAGGGAGAGAAAAGAGCATCCAGAAGACTCTCAAGTGTCTGGTTAGGAGACCATGTGGATGTAGTCCCAGTCTCAATAGAGGAAAAGTTACCAGGTTGAGTTTGAGGTGCCAATGAAGCACGTAAACATCTATGCGGGCATAAGAGTGTTTATTGTACTACTCTTACCTTTACTGTATGTTTGAAATTTTTGTGGTAAAAAATAGAAAAAAACAATGTAATATGAGATTTGTAAGTATAAATTATAAAAATTGAATAAAAATGTACTCAAAATTAAAACTTCAGAACCTAGGAGATAATTGTCTGTTGAAAAGTTGAGTAATTCCTTAACCCTCTTAGGTTTCTGCTTTTTTACTTCAAATGGGAGAGGGGAGTTGACTTAAAGAATAATTGAGTTCTAAATTAATTAATCAAAAACCAACCAACCAATAAGCATTTATTAAGCAATTACTTTGAAGCCATTTGTTAGGTGCTGTGGAGAGTACAAAAGAAGTAGGACTTGAACTCTGCCTCAAGGAACTTAGTGTTTTGGGGAAGACCTAAGTGGCTATTCACAAAACAACCAAGGAACAACCTAGGTGACTTGAGGGCCACAATGGGTTCTTAAACTGGACCGGAGGGCCGGAACAAAAGCATGGATGGAGTGTTTGTGTGAACTAATATAAATTCAAAGTAAACATCATTACATAAAAGGGTACGGTCTTTTTTTTTTTTTTAGTTTTATTCATTTCAAATGGGCCAGATCCAGCCCGCGGGCCGTAGTTTGCCCACGGCTGACCTAGGACCTTGTAGTCCTCTAGGATTCCCAAAAAAGAGAAAGAAAATTGAGAGTCACTTGGCTAGAAGCCAAGAGATAAGAGAAACTCATTCCATTTATAATCAGTAGTATTTGAGTTGAGTGTTTATCCTTAATTACATTTGTTTCTCTTATCAGAGTCTGACTCTCTTAAAAAAGGACAGTGGGGGAGGTCAACCAGGGATATAAGTTGAGAAGGAAGTCAGGTAGGGCAAAGGTTTACTCAGGAGACACAGGTGAAGTGGTGGTTGGGTAGTGCAGGAGCCCTGGCTAAAACATTAGAAGTGGCTGTTGGGAAGTTGCTCTAGGATACGGGGCAGGGTCAAGATAAGAGGTGAATTTAGCACAGCTGCCATGGCTCAGTGGTTGAATGTCCACCTACGAACCAGGAGGTCATTGTTCTATTCCTGGTCAGGGCACATGCCCAGGGTTGCAGGCTCAATCCCTAGTGTGGGGAGTCTAGGAGGCAGCCCATCAATGATTTTCTCTCATCATTGATGTTTCTACCTCTCTGAGACAAGTATCAAGGTAAACTCTCAAGCAAGCTAAGTATTTCTAAAAGGAAATTCCTAGTCTTAAACATCAGGGCCCCTTAGGCAACATCTAGTTCAGTGGTTCTCAACCTTCTGGCCCTTTAAATACAGTTCCTCATGTTGTGACTCAACCATAAAATTATTTTCGTTGCTACTTCATAACTGTAATGTTGCTACTGTTATGAATCATAATGTAAATATCTGATATGCAGGATGGTCTTAGGTGACCCCTGTGAAAGGGTCGTTCGACAGCCAAAGGGGTCGCGACCCACAGGTTGAGAACCGCTGATCTAGTTCTTCTGTGTCAGGAGCCAGTCCTAATTGCTCCAGCCCCACTCACTGACTAGGTCTGTGGTCAATATCTTGGGCTTCTGGCATTCAGATCTTAATGAGCTCCACCTGTCCTTTCCTCCCCATGAGCTATTAGGTTACTGAGAATCTCCCCTCGCACCTGAAATTTGGAGTTTGGGCTGATTGTCTGCACTGAATTTTGACACTGTCCACAGACTATTTTTATAGAGGTGGTAATTATGATGAGGGAAAAGTGGAGCCATTTTTGGTTAGAACTTTGACCATCTTGAATAATCCATTCCCCCATTTCTGTGGGGGTATCTTCAAAGGGATTTTTTTAAAAAAGGAGAGTATGATCTCTACCAATGAAATACCATAAGGAGGTAGGATTAGAAAAAACTGGTTATCCACATATAATAGAATGAAATTGGACCCAAATCTTATATCACTCACAAAAATCAACTCAAGGCAGATCAAAGACTTAGACATAAAATCTGTAACTAAAAAACTCTTAGAAGAAAGGATAGGGGGTGTCAAGCTCATGATGCTGGTTTCGGAAATGAGTTTTGTTTTTGTTTTGTTTTTCTGTGTGTGTGTGTGCGTGCGCGCGTTTTTTTTTTTCTTTGAATTGACACCAAAAGCATAGGCAACAAAAGCAAAAATAAACAAGTGGTACTATGTCAAACTAAAATGTTTTTGCATAGCAAATGAAACAATCTATAAAATAAAAAGACAACCTAGAGGTAAGAGAATATATATTTGTAAAATGCTCAGCCACTGAGCCACGCCAGCCGAGCTAACCAATTTCTTTAAACACTGAATTAAGAGTAGACTTAATCCTATCATTTTAGGACTTAAAAACTTTTTCTTTTATTTCTCCCTTTCCTTTTTCTGAATATACTTTCTCTTCCTGATGATTTGACTTTTAAGTGATTGAGCAATCCCTGCATCCCAAGGTTCTGGCATTATACCTGACATAACTCAAGTCCCTATCTTCCTGGATCAGTTCTGGATCTATTTTATAATTTTTTTTAATCCTTACCCAAGGATATGTTCTTATTGATTTGACTGAGATAGCGATAGAGATGGAGAGAGAGAGAGAGAGAGAGAGAGAGAGAGAGAAACGCCGATCAGTTGCCTCCCATATGTGCCCTTATTGGGGATTGAACCCGCAATCTTTTGGGATACAGGACAATGCTCCAACCAAGTGAGGCACACGACCAGGGCTATTTTTCCATTTTAAACAGTCCTATGGATTATTTATTTTTTGCTTTAGCATGTCCTCTGTTATCCCTTTGACTTATTTAATGTTTTTACCCTACAAAAATGTATATGTCTATGTATATGGATTTATACTTATATGTACACATATACATACACAAATATGTATACATATGTGTACATATGTTAAAGTAACCAGATTAGGTCCAAGATGGAGTTGTTCATGGGAAGCCCTATGTAAGCAAATCAAAACTTAACTAAGTTTCTATGCTCCGCTCTTCCAGAAAAGGAAGGCCTAGATCAATCAATCAATGCTTGCTGATCAGCACAAGTTACCTAACCTGGTTCCAAGACCTCCCTTTGCTCCATATAAGTAACCCTATTTTAACCAATCAGCAAATGCCCAGTCTAACTTTGTTTCTGTTCACTTTGCTCTATAAAAATCTCTTACCTTGTTCAGCTCTTCAGAGCTGCTTTCTCTCTACTAGATTGGATGCTGCCTGATTCATGAATCACCAAATAGAGCTGATAAGATCTTTAAAATGTACTCAGTTGAATTTTGTTATTTAACACTTTAAAAATAGGACAACAGGCCCCAAAAGGAGTCACTTACGCTAAGTCCCACATCACCAAACTGAGGCAGTTTCAGCTCTGACAGAAATGGAATTTCAAATTAGTCAATCAGGAATCGCCTGATCAGCACTAGTTAGGTAATCTGCCTGGTAGACTCCTGCCACCCCCGAAAAGAAAGGAATCATGCAATAACTAACCTGCTTTTTCTTTGCCTGCTTTCTTCTGCCTATGAAAGTCTTTCATTTTGTACAGCTCCTCAGAGCTCCTTTCTATCTACTAGGTTGGATGCTGCCCAATTCACAAATTGTTAAATACCGCCAATCAGATCTCTACAATTTACTCAGTTGACTTTTATATTTTAACAACACATATAATTAATTAAAAAGTAATTTAGAAATGAAGGGTTATTGGTTTCCTTTGAGTACACATCTCCTGACTAGAACTCTTACTCCAGGAGGGTAGATGATAAGTTGTCTTGAACCATTCATTTATTACATAAAATGTTTACATGACGTTTCTTTTTTGCATTTTCTTCTTGAAGCCTTTTAAAGATAATTTTAGCCTTTCAGCCAATATAGATTGATATGTAAACTTGTTTTGTGTGTGACTTTTTTTCACCTTCGTCTTTCTATTTCCTCTGTTCTTTGCCTTTAACACGATTTAGTGCCTTTTAATGCTCATAGTCAGAAAGTCCTGTGTGGCCTATATAACCTCTTTCTGTTAGTCATAGTAAAACTAGGGAAAGGAGTATGGGGCTAGGCAAGTGATAAAATATTCATGTGATGAGAAAATAAACATTGTGGGGAAAAGGGGGAGGGGAAGAGAGGGAAATGGAAGAAAGGTAGGGAAAATATAAATAAATAAGAGAAAACTGGGAAGAAGGGGAGGTTAAAGAGAGAGCCCTTTAAAAACCAATTTGACTTAGAACCTTCAGGCGGTCTTAATGAATCCTGCCCACACAGTGGTCAACCTGTACTGTGTTAACCCAGAATTTATGCCTCCTGTATGGTAAATGGGAACATGGGCCCCTTCCCTTGCTCCAACTCCCCGTCCTACCCTCTGGGAAATAAAGTGAAGGCCATCTGTAAGTAGACTGTGAGACTTTGGGAACCTGACCAGCAACTTGGTCGAAGAAACGCCAAAGAGAAACTGCTAGATGTGAGCCTGGATTGTAAGCAACTACTATTTGTATCTTTCTACCTCTCCCTGCATGCCCTGTTTTTCTGTTTTCTGAACTCTATAAAACCTTGTGTGGGTGGCAGCAAAACAATAGCATTGGCCAGCCGCCCCTGGTGTGGCCTGTCCACAGGCCCGATGGGACTTAGCGGGACAACTTCACCAGTGGCAGCTGGTACGGTGGTAAATTTCACTGGTTGGCTGCCACCAGGGCACAGGTAAGTCCTAACAAACCCATGTTTTTCACAGCCAGTCCTCCGGGTTATTACTTTGGAGTCCACAAATTATACACTGAGGTTTTCTGGGACCTCAGCACTTCGCCTAACACTGCCATTAGTACTTACCTACTTTGAAATACTCTCCACGAAGTGTTCTACTGCAAGGTGAGACAGAACCTGACCATGCGTTTACACATTGTGTGCAGCTTTCTAGGTACAGGAGCATCCACAAATGAAATCTGAAGGTGGGCTCAGGACAGAGGTCATAAAGGAGGCAATCTGAAGATTGTAATCTTGGCCAAACCTCTTGCTCTGCTGCAGTGGAGCCTCTCTGCCAATCCAGTCAGTAGTGTTTACATCATTTGGAATGGAGAGTGATATCAGATGTTATCTAATTCAACCTCATCTTGGCTGCACCACATTACCCTTTGTGTGACGTCAACCAAGCATAATAAAATCAGGAGGCTTTGGCTAGAAACAAATGATAAAGATTTATTTAAGGGCCGTAGGGTTTGCAAACTGTAAACACAATTAGGCATTATCCAGAGTGTTCTGAAGCAAAAAGAAAAGCTAAGAGTAAGAGTACATTCTTGAGAAGAATCCATCCTGCATTCTTAGCCGCTGGATGGTCCAAGATGGTAATATTCTAGAAGATGACTGGTGGTCTGGGTAACGGATGTCAGACAGTTTGGATAATGGATATTAGGAAGCCTGGATACATGAATATTCTTTCCTTAGTCCTTCAGGGGGTAATCAGGTTACCGGGAGGTTTGATGTATATCCAGGCATTGATACAGGACTGCAAAGTTCAAAAGCTTAAGTTCCCAGGTTAGTTAAAATAAGACTATAAGTGTTTCCTCACACCTGAACCTATTTGATTTTAGAAATTTAACAACTTGACTATAGTGACTCCACTTTATTTCTTCACTCTATTCCTCAGTGAATTAACCATCTGTCTCAATTTTCTCAACTATAAAACAAGATTAAAATATCACCTACTTCAAAAAGGGTGTTATTAAAATAATGTAAGTCAATATGCCACAGATAAATGTAAAACACTTTGAACCATGCACATAGTAAGTGCTTAAAAATGAGAGCTATTAAAACAGAATTGCCTTAGGAGAAACCTGTAATTGCAAATATCAACTCTTCTTCTATGCCAGCACATTTCAAAGTGTGGTGTGGGGACCACTGGGGGTGTGTTCTGAGGACCATTTTTAGGGGTCCATGAAGTAAAAACTATTTTCTTTCTTTTTATACTTACTGGAGGATTTTAGAGAGAGGAAGGGAGAGAGAGAAACATCCATGTCAAAGAGAAACATTGGTTGCCTCCCAAACCTGCAACCTAAGTATGTGCCCTGACCAAGAATCAAACCCACAACCTTTTGGGGTACAGGACGACACTCCAACCACCTGAGCCACCTGGCCAGGGACAAAACTATTTTCTTCATGTAACCAATCCAGGTAAGTGGGTTTGTTGAGCGTTGCACATCTGAAAAGGCAGTGGTCTTTTGCAGAGAGGATTCATTTTGAGGCAACTATACAAGGAAACCAGAGGCAAAGCTCAAATCAGTCTCCCCACCAGCAAACTATTAGTGACGTTTATGGTGGAGAGGAAGGGGTTGGTTTCAGGAGACGATGGGGTAGAGTCTTCCAGAAAGTCTTTGGTTCTCCCAGGCAGGTCTCTTCATATTGCATGTGCAGAAAATGGCTAGTTAGCATGATCAGAGAGTGGAGTATTAGGTCCTTTTCCATTGAAAGTTCATCTGTTGGGCAAGGATAGTCGATCTGCACAAGCTCTAGCTGTGGAGACTAGTCTGATAGGGTTTGGCCTGGCTCTTGCTGGCGCTTTGGGAGGAAGCTTGCTGGCATCTCTAGAAAGACAACAGGTAAGGTTCAGTTTCGTTAATCATATGAAGAGGTTACTTTCTGTTTTCATCCTCATTCCCTCAAGAAGATGGAGTGTTTTCCAGATCTACATGGAATGTGATGTTAACATACAGAAGCAGCAGAAGAATTTAGTTGTCTATGAAACCTTAAAGAAACTTTTATTTTTTTAAATAAGTTACTTATCATAAAAATGTTATTTATGTTAACATGTAATGTATAAGTTATTTCAACTGAGTATTTTAACTTTGTTTTAATTTCTAATACAATAAATATCAATATAACCTATTGCTCTTTGGGGTCCTCAATACATTTTTTAAGAGGAAAAAGGGATCCTGTGAACAAAGTTTGAGAAGCCATGCTGTGATGCAACTCATGACCGAGTACATGTGGATGCCTTGTGATCGCCACGTCACGTTTTCCAGCCTGTATACTTTATTCTTGTGGTTTCTGTCCGGACTGAACTTCCATTTCTGCCTGTCAAAGTCCTACCCCTACCTCCAGAGCATCTAATTCTCTCTGAAGCTGGTCCAATTCGCTCCCTCTTCTCTTCCCGGCGCGCTGGGCCCTCTGGGGACACGCCCTGGCCTCCCTTGGGGGCACGTGCCCTTCGCAGCGTTGGGTGTCAGTCTGCGTTGACCAAGACTAGCGGGCCGGGGCTGGGTTTCTCCGGATCTGAGCGCTGGTCCCGGCACCAGCACCTCCAGCCACAATAGTCACCAACCACGGGGCGGTGCCTGGGCTCAACTAGGCCGGACGGCACCGGAGGGCCACCCGGAACCGAGGAGGCCACTACAGTCCAGTGGCAGCGAGAAGCAGCAGGACTTACGTGAAGCCACCACACACCGCGCCGACTTCGGAGTCGCCCGGATTCCCAGGAGCGCGGGGCTGCGCGAGGGGCGGGGCTGCACAAGGGGATGGGCCACGCCCACAGAGGGCGTGGCCTC
>NW_005353324.1:2431884-2439867 GCF_000412655.1 Myotis brandtii | reverse complement strand
GCGGCCCCGCAGCCGCAAGCTCCGACGAGTGCGCCCGGGGCCCGTCTCTCGAGGCTGCCTCTGGCGCGAGTGAAGGCCTTGGTTAAGGCGGACCCTGATGTGACGCTCGCGGGACAGGAAGCCATCTTCATTCTGGCTCGAGCCGCGGTGCGGCGGGAGCGCGAGGGGCTCTGGGACGCGGGTGGGGGCGTGGCTAGGGGCATGGCTTACTGACAGCGAGGGGCGGGGCTTAGCGGCGGCGTGGGCTGGCGTTGGGATGGAGGAGGTGGAGGAGGAGGAGGGTCGGAGCCGGGTGTACTGAAGAGCCGGAAGTGGGAGGTGCTGGGGCCGCATTGTGAGGTGTGAGTGTAGGAACGGGGGAGGTAAAAGGGTCGCGGACGGTAGTATTAGTTTGTTACACCTGCCTCATCCTGACTTTAATTTGCATCTCCAGTGTCTACCATAGACCTTGTAGGAGTCTCTAGTGAATGAGTGGGGTGGATTGACAGAAGAGGGAGGAGAGACGTGTCATGGGCTAAAGGGGAAGGGGAAAGGGGGATAGACCTTCATGAAGTCCAGGGCCACCTTCAGCTTCCCTGAGGACCTCCCCAAGCATCCGAGCCCTCTCCCACCCTCCCCCTACTCACCAATAGAAGCTCTCAGAAATTGTGCCAGTGCCCACCAATACAGCAGGTCCTCAGAAACTTCTTATCTGTTCAACATCCTTCCCATGTAATGTGGACGAGGTGCCATAGGAGCTTAGTTGTTGTTTATATCACGTCGTCTAAGGTAAAATTGGTTTGGTTATGTGGCGTTTCGCCTAAAGCTTCGGAAGATTAAGTGAGGGCTTACTGTACACCTCTCCCATTTGCTTCACAGGAACTGTTTGTGGAGACTATTGCAAAAGATGCCTACTGCTGCGCTCAACAAGGAAAGCGGAAAACCCTCCAGCGGAGAGATTTGGGTAGAGTGTCCCTGTGGCATCTGCTGCAAACGAGGCGGGGCGGGGCTTTCCCTCTTAGTGGTTGCGAAGGCCTCACTGTAAAATGAGAGGTGCCAAAGGGTCTCTGTCTGTGATTTCTGTTGGGCTGCCATCGTGCCAGAAAGCCCTACGTTTAGAGTCTCTGTGCGTTGGGTGGCTGGTGTGATGTCGGGACAGAGAAGGAAAGGAGTCCAGCTGTTGCCACAGCTGACTAGACCTCTTTATGCATTCTGCCAGGTTGTGCCAGGCTTGATACTGCTTTTTCCCCTAGACACTGGGGATTTGATTTCTGCGTTTTCTTTCTAGGTGGTAACATACATATGCACGCTTTCACATAATCGTATTTCCACTTTCCCCGCTATATTGCTAAACTCTTCTCTGATGATACTCAGAGCAAAGAGGTTCCCTTCCCTGAACAGTATTTGCCCAGGCCTTTCTTACTCTTGTAGAGAGAGAGCGGATAGGTAAGATTTGGTGGTGGAGTAGCAATGGATTTCAAGTTAGCAAAGGGACACATTTTATAAACACCCTGGTTTGCATAAAGCCTCTTGCCTCCTTGAGTGTGTGGGTTATGCTCTTTGTGGGGGCTGATGTCCAAATGACCAGAGGTAGTCAGGTGTCCCTTTACCTTGTGTTTCAGACAATGCAATAGAAGCTGTGGATGAATTTGCTTTTCTGGAAGGTAAGTTCTCTACCAGTGGGTAATTATTTCTAGCTGTCTTTTCCATGCTAATGATCTGAGTTCAAAACCTTATATAAAATGGATGCATGGTTCTTCTTTGGTTGTGTAGGGATAATTCTTTCTCCCTACTTCCTATAGATAGGAACAACTAGTAATTTGATAAATCTGGTGGGATTTAGAAATTTCAGTTCCCTTGGGGAATTAGAACTTCTACCTGAGGATTGCTAATCATAATGAAATGGCAGAGAAATTTAGATCGAAGTGGAGTTAGGTGGATTCTGAAGTTTAATTCCCACTTGGATCTTGCCCTAGGTATAAATCTTTCCCCTCTTAATGCTAGAAACCAGAAACAATTGCCAACATTTAAAGAGTACTTCTTGTTCCTTTTTTTCTTCAACAACTTCTTCTTTTTTTAATATATTTTATTGACTTTTTACAGAGAAGAAGGGAGAGAGACAGAGAGTTAGAAACATCGATGAGAGAGAAACATCAATCAGCTGCCTCCTACACACCCCTACTGGGGATGTGCCTGCAACCAAGGTATATGCCCTTGACCAGAATCGAACCTGGGACCTTTCAGTCCGCAGGCCGACGCTCTATCCACTGAACCTAACTGGTTAGGGCTCTTCAACAACTTCTTGTTCCTTTTTTTCTTAAGTGATTATTTTGCTGCCTTGAGAGATTCTATACTCACCTGTATCTGTTTGTTCTTAGGAATTTTAGATGAACTCATGTTTACTAACTAAATCTTCTAAATTGAAATAGAAAATAGTTGAAATATCTCATTTCAGCTACCTTCTTTCAGAACTATTTCTGACTTCACTATACCAAGGTATTCTCATTACCTCCTTCAAGCCTTATTACCATCCAAAATCTTTTCTTGATGTATTTATTTCATTTTATTTACACCTTTCTTTTGCCTTTTTATATCAATCTAGGCTCCTGGCCCTTTTGAGATGTTCTTTTAAATGTCTTTAAATTCCCATGACCAGCTTCAAGTATCTTCTTTATAGCATTTTCTTAAGCTCTCTGTTCATGTACTCATTATTCTTAAAACTAGTTAGCTACCTGCCTTAAAGCAGGCAGCTTTTTGTGATTGACTTCCTATTAGTCTTCCAATCAAAAATACTGGGCCCCTACTTTTCCTGCTCATTTTTAATTACCAGCTCTTCAGATTTGTATTTTAAAGATATAACACTAGTACCCTGTGGATAATAAATTAATTGGAGTGTGCCAGGAATGGAAGTGGAGAGATTTTAATGCAGTTTTCCATCCCACCCTCTTCCATGGCATAGTGCTTAGCTTGGACTTTTATGAGAAAGATGTGTTACCAACTGCGCTAATGAGGCACCTTAGCTTGGATTTTTAGTAATGCCATTTATTGAGTAGTAGATGTGTTCATTTTCACGTTCCAATAGAATAATCTCAGTAATTGAATCCTCTGTTATATTACATTAATATATCAGAATTTTGACCATTTTAGCCTCTATGGATTTAGTCAATATTATATTATTTTTGTACCTGTTAAAATAAATGTTCTTATGTCCTTAGAAGTGTATGTTCTAAGTAGAAAATTACCTTTTTCTTTTTTTAATCAAGGCAATATATATCCATGCTTAAAAATCAGATAGTGCCCTAGCTGGTTTTGGTCAGTGGATAGAGCGTCGACCCTCGGACTGAAGTGTCCTGGGTTCAATTCTGGTCAAAGGCATGTACTTCGGTTGCAGGTTCCCCAGCCCTGGTCGGGGTGAGTGTAGGAGACAATCAATCAATGTGTCTCTCTCACATCAATGTTTCTCTCTGTCTCTCTCTCTCTCTTCTCTTCCACTTTTTCTAAAAATCAATGGAAAAATATCCTCAGGTGAGGATTAACAACAAAAAAATCAGTTACCTAGTAGCTGTAGTGAAATGCAGCTGTTGCCCCTCACCCTTTTGCTTCTGTTTTTAGCTTTCAGGTGGTTACTCATATTTCTAAATAATATGCTTCCTCCTTGATTTATCAAGTGCAGATGTTATTAATTCCTGCTATGATAAATGAAGATTTGGCTAACCTATACTACCCCATAAATCCCTTCCTCCTTTTTTAAAAAAATATTTTTTTATTGATTTCAGAGAGGAAGGGAGAGGGAGAGAGAGATGGAAACATCAATGATGAGAATCATTGATCGGCTATCTCCTGCACACCCTCCACTGGGAATCGAACTCGGGACCCTTAAGTCCGAAAGCTGACACTCTATCCACTGAGCCAAACCAGCTAGGGCCTTCCTTTATTTTTTTTTGGTAGTTGTATCATTATTTTTAGTTCCTTTGATACCTTTACAGTTTATATAACACACCAAAATGTCTAATTTTTTGTTGTACTCAACTTTCAACATATTTCTTGTCTTTACACTTTGTAAAGTATGACTGCTACTGCACCTGTCTTTTCCTTTCCTGCTTTTAGCCCACTTCTAGCTCTTGCTTTGGGTCATCTACACTTATTCTTTGACATTGTTGAGGCTGATGACATATTATCAGAATTAAATCTTTCATGCTTTATATGTAGGTTAAGTGTAGAAGTTGAAAATAGTACTGTGAATAGTCTTCATGTATATTCTTTCTGTTCCTTAATACTTCATATAGGTCCCTTCCCTGCAGGTAACTGTTATCAGGCTCTGTAATCTTCTGGATACTTTATGCAAATAAGTGTAAATACGTATATTCTTATAAGTTTTTCCTTATGAAATACAATGTGAACAAATGTAAAGACAATAAATAATAAAATAAACAACATTGTAACCATCAACTAGGCAAAGAGATAGACTATTGTCAGCCCCCAGAAGCTCCATATATATTTCTTCCTCATCATATTCCTTCCTGTGCCCTGTCCTGACATAACTGTTTCCTGACTTTTTGGTAATTACTTCCTTGATTTTCTTTATAATTTTACCACATAAGCATGCATCTGTAAATATGAGGATTGAATTTTATATTTTTTTGAACTTTGTACAAATAGAAATAAACTGTATGTATTCATTTGTCAGCATCCATTTCATAGCTGTTTTCTTTAGGTTAATTCATTTATGAGATTCATCTTTGTGGTTACACATATATCTAGTTTTTTCATTTTCTTTGTTGTATGGCATGCATACAATACATTGTGACAATACCACAATGGAACCATTTTAATGTCGATATTTGTATAATCTTTTTTTGGTGTGTGCTATTATGAACAGTTTGTTATGAATATTCTTATGTGTTTCTCTGGGTATGTGTATGTATATGTGTATGTGTATGTATAAAATTCCTGGGACATAGGATATGTGTATCTCCCTTTTGTAGGTATTGCTGAACTTCCTGTATTACCTCATTCACATTTGTGCCAGTAGTATATGATAACTCTCATTGCTCTTTATTCTTGCCAGCACTGGGTATTATCAGAGTTTTTAATTTTTGTCAGTCTGGTAGGAATGTAATGAAATTGCATTATGGTTTTAATTTGCCCTCATTACTAGTGACATTAAGCATCTTTCCATATGCATGTTCATTTTTTTTGTGGGGATGTTGTTCTATTTTTCTTTTGGATATTTTTTTCTTTTTTATTAAAAGACGGGAGCTCAACACAGGAGCTGCCCCCTGGTGGTCAGTGCACTCCCACAGGGGGGAGCGCTGCTCAGCCAGAAGCCTGGCTCATGGCTGGTGAGCACAGTGGCAGTGGCGGTAAGGAGTGAGAAGTCCCTGTCTGCGAGAGCCCCGGACTGTGAGAGGGATGTCTGACTGCTGGCTTAGGCCCCATCCCCCGCAGGCAGACATCCCCCAAGGGGTCCTGGACTGTGAGAGGGCACAGGCTGGACTGAGGGAGGGCTCCATCCCCCCCAGCCCCCCTGCAACCCCCCGTCCGCGCCTCCAGTGCACAAATCTCATGCACTGGGCCTCTAGTCTTTCATAAAAATAGAATAGCCTTTTTATCTATTGGTTTGAGGTAGGTATCCAGTTTTTTCCTTTTTGTTTTTCTCCCTTCTTGTTTGGCTATCTACTTGTCCATATCATTTTCTCTATAGTTCTATCTTTGTTATAAATCAAGGCTGTTTCTGGGCTTTTTATTCTCTCTTACTGATCTGTGTGTCTATTTCCATGTCAGTACCACACTGTCTCAATTATAGGAGCTTTATCCAAGAGAGCAAATCTTCCCACCTTGTTCTTTGATTTTGATGTACATTTTAGAATCTGCTTGTCAAATTTTACAAAAAGGGATATTGATATGGATGGCATTGAGTTTATAGATTACTTTGGGTGAGAAATGATATCTTTACAATAGTGAATCTTCCAGTCCATGAACCTGGTATATTTTTTCATTTATTTAGATCTTTAATTTTTTAAAATTAAGTTTTTTTTTATTTTACCTGAAAAAATCTTGACATATACTATTAGATTTTTTCCCTAAGTACTTTATATTTTTAATGCTATTGTTAGTGATATCTTCCTAAAAATGTCATTTAAAAAACATTGCTAGTATATAGAAATATAAATGATTACATATGTTAATTTTGCACCTAGTCTCTTGCTCAACTCTTACTAATTCTAATGATTTATCTGTTCATTCTTTTGACTTCCTTAATCACACAGTAATATCTTCCAATAATGATAATTTTGAGAAATTTTAAAAAATAAATGTCTTTAAAATTTTTTTTGCCATATTGCACTGGCTAGTATCTCCGTTAGTGTTGAGTAATAGTGACAGCATTTTTTTTTCAAAATATGCTTTTATTGATTTTAAAGAGAGTGAAAGGGAGAGGTAGAGAAACATTGATGTGAGAAACATCAATCGGCTGCCTCTTACACACCCCTTACTGGGGATTGAGCCCACAAACCGGACATGTGCCCTGACTGGGAATTGAACTGGTGACCTTTTGGTGCATGGGACAACATTCAACTAACTGAGCCACATGGACCAAGCATCTTGATGTCAAAGGGAAAGCCTTCAGTGATTAGTACCTTTCCCCTCAGTCTCAGCAATATGGGATCTTAGAATCCATTAACTCCATTTATAAGTCCTTCTCTGCCACACATGTTATTGTTATGGATTTTTGTTTTGTCTTTGTTGGTTCACATAAGGCATTATCATTGTTGTATTGCAATGATTCAGTCAATGATATATAAATTTATCGATATACTCACTACTATCTTTGCTCTTCTTTCCGTTCTATATTTCTGATCTTCCATTTGTGATCATTTTTTTTTTTCTTTCTGAAGTAAATCCTTTAGAATTTCCTTTAGTTTGGGTCTTCTGGTAGCTGCCTTTTTCTTTTTTCTTTTAGCACATTGAAGCTACCATTCTACTTTTTTTGGTTTCCATTGAAGAATTACTTGTTATTCTATTCTTTTTTCTGTATGCTTTTGAGATCTTCTCTTTATCTTTGATATTTCTGTAGTTTCACTTTGATGTATCTAGGTGTAGATTTCTAATGTGGTATGCTAAGAGTTGTTAAATCTATGGATCTGTCCTAGAGAATTCTTTGCTAATAACTATTGAAATATTGTCTCTGGTTTGTTTTCTCTATCTCCTTTTTCTTTGGAATTCCCATTAAACAGATATTAAAACTCAACCATAATTTTGCCACTCCATGATGTATTCTGTGTAATGTTTCTGACCTTGCAGTTTGCTTTCTCTTCAGTGACCTTATCTCCTTTAACATTTTTTTTTTTTTTTTTTTTTTTAGTTTTAGTTTTTATATGTTTCAGTTCTGCACATTCTATTTGGTTATTTTTTAAATGTATTTTGTCACTTTTTGTTGTTTGTATTTTCTGTAGGTATTTTGAAGCTTGCATTTTATTTCTTTAAACATAAGCACAATTGTTGTTTGTATTTTCTGTAGGTATTTTGAAGCTTGCATTTTATTTCTTTAAACATAAGCACAATTGTTTTATAGTCTGTGTCTGTGTCCATCTAATACCCAAGCCTTTTGAAGCATTTTTTTTTTTGTCTACTGTTTCTGTTGGTACTGTTTCATGGTCATTTTTCTCTATATGCCTAGTTATATCAGTACATGGTTCATTGGATTTGAAGTATTATTTGTTGGATAATTTGAGGCCTATATAATGAAATCTTTCTCCAAAGATTTTCATGTGCTTCTGCAAGGCACCTAAGGGCATTTATCAGTGCAGAATCTCCTTAATCCAAATTCAAGATTTGAGGCTGCTCAGATCACTGTGGTGATATGAACTGTGACTGCAGGCCTGTGAGGGGGCTGATTTAATTCTGGTTTTGCCTTACTTGAGAGTTTAACCATTTGGGACTCCAGTGTTAAACAATGTGTGTGTGTGTGTGTGTGTGTGTGTGTGTGTGTGTGTGTGTGTGTGT
>NW_005353324.1:2426023-2431852 GCF_000412655.1 Myotis brandtii | reverse complement strand
TCAGACCGTCCCTCTTGAGTCTGGGATTTGAATCTTGGTTCACTGAGCCTGCCAAAATCATAGCAGTTTTTCAGCTCTGTTTTTTGGATCGGAAAATGCCTTCAGGGTGAAAGCAGCTTTGAAGGCTGGGTTTACTTTGTGTTCTTGCCTTTCAGCATATTGGATTTTCCTTTTCTTGGAGCTTTTTCAAAGCCTAGATTTAAAAAAAATATATTTTAATCAGCTTTATCAGTTGGTCTTAGCAGGAATTTGCATTCTCACTTTTTTTAAAAGAAGTAAATTTTCGTCTCTCACTGTGTAGGATTTCTTCACATGCCTAGTAGTTTTCATTCTATCTTAAAATGAGGGAATAAGAAGGCTGTTGGAAACTGTGTGTGTGTGTGTGTGTGTGTGTGTGTGTGTGTGTTTTGTGTTTTGCCTGGCAATTTTCTTTAGATGTTATGGTGGTATCCCCCAAAGGCCAGAATGCAGAGAGCTTTACTGTGGGGAGCTGGCTAGTTTTCCAGATAATTCCTTTGGTCCTTTAAAAGCTCTGATACTTTCCTACCAAGTTAGGTTTACAGTCTTGCTTTTTCCCTCTACATTTTTGATAAATATACTTAAGTCAGATTTCTGATACTCAACTTTTTGTTGAAATCTCTTAACTGTTGATAGATCCCCCAATTCTTTGTTGTAGATTTATGTCTTTTTTTAATAAATATATTTTGCTTGATTTCAGAGAGGAAGGGAGAGGGAGAGAGAGATAGAAACATCAGTGATGACAGAGAATCATGGATTGGCTACCTCCTGCACACTCCCTATTAGGGATTGAGCTCAAAACCCAGGCCTGTGCCCTGACCAGGAATCAAACCCTGACCTCCTGGTTCATAGGTCGATGCTCAACCACTGAGCCATGCTGGCCAGGTGATTTATGTCTTTTTTAAGCTTTTTTTCCTTTTGAATGGAATCTTAGATAGGAGAGCATAGAACATAGGAACTTGTGGGCTCAGTATCCCATCTTGAACTAGAACTTTCTCAAAAAATTATAAACTCTTTGTTTTACCTCATGTATTTTGTATCTCCCCTTGTATGGTCTCCATAAGTGCTCGCTAACTAATATAATAACTTCTTAGGCCTTTCCCAACTCTAATCTAACTCTTTAGACAAGTATGCTTAACTCCCAACTGCCCACCCTCTGTACTTTTTCCCCGAGGGTCTTTTGGATGGCTATTCTTCTAAACAAGTATTTGGTTTTAGAGAACTCCCAGCACCAAAGCAGCTCCCACTTTAACCTTGCCCGGTTGGTTATACGCACCCAGCTCTTGAGGCACCTTGCTTGATACATTGCTCTTTGTCTTTTTAGGTACTTTGGATTGATTACTGAGCTGGACACTTTGTGAGCCTTCACCTGCATCCTTCAGCGAGCCCTCTGCAGGCCTCAGCTTTGAAGAACAGAGTCCTTGAAAAGTCGCACTCTATAGTTTCCTGTTCTAACTTTACCTAAGCCAGAATAACCTGCTCGTTTTTCTCTACAAGGTCTTCCATGGCTGTGTCTTCCATTTCTGTCTGGATGCAACTGCTGCTGCTTGAGGCAGAGACAAAGAAAATGATTTGTGTTGGTTGCTTAATGAATGACAGGGACCAGAATAAAGGTCTCTGATCAGCTTGAAGCTAGTGTGTTTCATGTTCTTGCCTCTGTTCTCCCACCGTGATGGGAGCGCTGCCATGCCCAGTCACAGACCTTCTTGATCATCCCTGCCAGCCGTTCTAAATCTCAGTCTTTTCATTTATTTGTTCTTACTTTTCCAGCATGTCACCAGAATCTGGTTCCAGAATTTGCTGGATACCACTTAAGGTCTTCATAAGTTCAAATAAATGTGATGCTAGATTTAAAATGAATTCAAATTTTTAACAACGTTGTTAAGATATAATTTACATACCATTTAAAGTATGTATTTCAATAGTTTTTAGTGTATTTACAGATGTGTACAACTGTCACCACCATTTTAGAACATTTTCATCTGACTGGAATCATCATATGTGGTATTTTGTGCCTGGCTTCTTTCATGTAGATAATATTTTCAAGGTTTATCTATGTGATACCATATATCAGTAGCAGTTTCTTTATTTTTATTTTTTAATTGTGAAATATACATAACAATTTACCATTTAAGCCATTTTTAGGTGTGCAGTTTTGTGGCATAAGCATATTCACAGTTTTGTACACCATTATCTATCTCCAGAACATTTTCCATCTTCCTAAACTGAAACTCTGTACCCATTAAACAGTAATTTCCCACTCTCTCCTCCCCTAGTCCTTGGCTAAATTTTGTTTTGTTTTTTGAGGGGAAGGTGTTGGTGACAGCAGGAAGGAGGAAGTAGTGGTTAAGGAAAGCGCAGGAAGCCTTGGACAGTGGGTCTTTCATATTTTTGGATCATGGATCAATGATGCAAAGTTCATAGATCTCCCTAGAAAAATGCAGATACTCAGTCCTGTAGCGTTTTGTAAATAAACTTTAATTTAGAATAATACTACATTTACAACAAAGTTGCAAAGACAGTGCCCAGACCCTACAGCCACTGAGCTATTTAGTGTCCTATAAATAAGTCTTAACTGCACTCAGTCCTGCAGAGAGAGGCTGGCTCCCCAAGCTCTTGGCGAAGTAGTCATCCTTAGAGCACCACTTGGTAGAAGTGCTCTCCTGACAAATCAGGGAAGGCTGTGACAATTTCAGGAATTTCCTCTTGAGTTTTCTAAGAAATAAACTTTTCCCTCTTGAGTTTTCTAAGAAATAAAAAACTCCCAGACACTCTCCAACCATTGTATTGAGCGCAATACACAGTGTTTTCTTCTTTTTTACGCAGGGTGTCTGAACCTCAGTGTGTTGTCCCTGCTTGGAAGATTTCGTGCAGTGCAAAGGAAACCAGTATGAGGCTCTGCTCAGAATACCATGCTTAAAGCCCTTTGCTCATAATAATATACTCCAGTATATAAGCTGTGGTGGGCTCGCCCCAAGAATTTGGAAATAAGAGGTAGGAAGATTGTCCCCTGAAAGTGGAACCTTAAAGTCAAGTACAATTAGATTTGATAAAATCTATCTAGATTCTAGAAGAATGTCAGTCAGCATGGGGCACTGGTCAATCCTGGAAGTGAGGAAGGGGTCCCAGAAACACCATTGCCCATTAGGTAGGTAGCCTGAGCCTTAGCCAGTGCCTCTGACTACTTCGGTCCCATTGGCCAGACATGTCAGTGCCTTCAAACACTGGAATCCTAACTCCCTTTGTTCTGAGCCCACTTTCCCTAGGCAGTGGTTTGATGCTCACCTGGCTTCCCATGTAGCTCTGCCTCAGGGAGAGGAAGGGCTGATCATGGGGAGTTGGACTATTTTCATTCACTGTGACAGTGATCTCTTTGTGAATGAATGGGGTCATTTCCAGCTCTGGGTTGTCGGTCCACGTTACATCATTAAAGGGAGGTGAGGATGTGGTGGCCATATGCACTGGAAGTATTTCAGTCCCTGTGAGAGTTATTCCATATTGTGCCGTGACAGCACGGCCAAGGGTGAACCTGAGTGGGGGCGTTGAAGGATTTAGAAAAGACAGACGAGAATAAAAGCTGGGTCTGGATGGGACGCTGCCCTCTCTGATGGAGAGAGTGCCACAGCCTGTAAGCCGAGTCTTTATTTTATAGCCATATTCCACGAGGCAAAGTAAGGGCGTGGTTACAAAGTTCTCGTGAGTTTTGAATCTACTCAATTACATGCACCTGAACTCTATCAAGCCCACATCACTCAGGCACGTGGGGCCATGTGTTCCAACCATAGGTTCAAGCTTACACCTATAGCCTCTGGCTATAATTGTGCTGGGAGGGCTTTGCCTTCCAAGCTGGGACTTGCACGTCGTCATGAGAGGACTGTGCCCTCTCATTAGTCCGAGGCTTGAACCTGTCCAAACACTGTGTCCAAACTACAGTATCCAAACACTGTAGCCAGTCTCCACACCATATTATAGATTACTTTCTTGCCAAGCAAGGGATATGTTCTTGGAAAATAGTGTATAGCCAGAAAATACAAGAAAATTTACACTAGGAAATGATATGGGGGGTGGGGGGACGGAGGCATTTTGTTTATATTTGGGAGCATCTCCTAGCTGCATTATACCCATATTTATAAAATTCCATAAATATTTCAATGTGTCAGATGAGGGAGGAAGGAGATGCTGTGAAGTCAGGAGAAGATAATCTGCACAGGCCCAAGGTGTAGGACATCATGGGCCAGGTGTACAATACTCAAAACACAAAAGTCCAATCTCTAGGCTGTGGAAACCATTAGGGGAATGAGAAAGACAGCACCACCACTCACTGGCTATTGTGCTGAATTGCCTGGCAATGACATTCCTGGTTTTCTTTAGGGTAAAGGCTAATTTGCTATAACAAATATGCCACAAAACATACTGGCTTAAATAAAGTAGAAATTTGTTTCTCCTCCATGTAACAATTCATGGACTAGACCAGTGGTTGGCAAACTGCGGCTCATGAGCCACATGGGGCTCTTTGGCCCCTTGAGTGTGGCTCTTCCACAAAATACTGACTTCTGTGCATGGGCCACGAAGTTTCAACCGCACTGTACGTGTGCGCCCGCACGTGGTATTTTGTGGAAGAGCCACACTCAAGGGGCCAAAGAGCCGCATGTGGCTCATGAGCCACAGTTTGCCGACCACTGGACTAGACTAGCAGGGTTGCTGTGCTCCACAGCGTCATTCTGAGATCTAGGCTCCTTCCATTTTAATGGCTTTGACATTCCTGTATGTACTGTCCAATAAAACTTCCTATGATGATGGAAATGTTCTACATCCGTGCTCTACAATGTGGTAGCTGCCGGCCACGTGTGGCTATTGAGAAGTTGAAATGTGGCTATTATGACCGAGGCACTAACTTTTAAATTATACTTAAATTTAAATAGCCACAGATGCCTAGTGGTTACTGTATTTGACAGAATAACTTAGACACAAACTGAATGATCTCCAAGTTCAGTTCCAGTTCACAGGAAGGAGAAAGAAAGTGTGAGTAGGACCAGGGTCTTGCCTTTGAAGTTGGAGGGGACTCAAGTTGCACATATTACTTGAGTTCAAATCCCATTGATTCCTACTTAGCCTACTTGCCAGTTCTAGTTGCAAGGTCAGTGAGGAAATACTGTTTCTGGCTAGGGGATCATGTACCTCTTTATTATGGTCAAATGGTAGGTACATTTTGATGGACATCTAGAAGTCTCAGCCACAACATCTCATCTTTGCAATTCTTAACTCTGGGATTGTGCACACTAACATTTCTAAGCCGTGGTGATAATGGTCACTACTCCATAAAGTCATTGTGAAGGTCACAGTAACGCTAGTAAAGTCCTCAATATCATGCTGGGCACATAGTGTTGAGTTGTTCAGTCACAGTGGGTCTGGTTCCTATAGCTTTTGTCAGTTCCATTGTCAGCCTGCAGTAATGTTCACTGAGCCTTGCAGCCCTTCCTATTCGCAATGTGGCTCGCCTATGGTAACAAAAGCTCTAAGAAATCAGGGCTCTTTCAAACACACGTAAGGGAACGCCATAAGTGGAGGTGAAGACGTGTCTGTATATCAGACCTAGAAGTTGGTTAATGAGAGTTTGCTTTTGAGAAAAAGGTTCATTTTGACCTGCTTACAATCCCAGGTTTCTTAGCCTGAGACATACTGACTGAGATTATTAAGAAAGACCTTTTGGAGATGCTGGAGGGCTTTTACCCAAGACAGACAATATGTCCCTTTTGCTCCCCATTCCCTACTAGAGTCTAGTACAGCAAACAGAGAAAGACATGATTTAAA
>NW_005353324.1:2423850-2425987 GCF_000412655.1 Myotis brandtii | reverse complement strand
ATTTTATTGATTTTTTACAGAGAGGAAGGGAGAGGGATAGAGAGTTAGAAACATCGATCAGCTGCCTCCTGCACACCCCCTACTGGGGATGTGCCTGCAACCAAGGTACATGCCCTTGACCGGAATCGAACCGGGACACTTCAGTCCGCAGCTCTATCCACTGAGCCAAACCGGTTAGGGTGAGAAAGACATGATTTTAAAAAGCTATCTATGCCCATCAATTCACAGTGTTTTCTTGACAGGCTCATAATGAGCACGTCTTACCTTATTAGAGAAGATGGAGACTGACCAGGGTGCCGCAGAGCACCTGTGAGAGCATCTGTCCTCATTGCAGGGAGTCACTCCAGGGTCACGAAGCAAAGATCACCTCTGTCTTTTTAAGTGACACTGATAAAGATAATTCACTAGAGATTCTCAGTGCATTTTAAAGAAATACATCATTTCATAGTACACAACTATGAAACTGTATTTAAAAACATTTCTTATTTGCCTTACCCGCTAAAAGAAGCTTCAAGCTCTCAGTGCTTCAAAATAGTGAAATACTCCCCTGGGTAAATAAATGCTAGATGAAAATCTTGGGGATAATTTCTGGATTCCTCCTCTTGCCACTGTTACTTATGGTGCCTGCTAAAAGCAAGAAGCTACGTTGGTTTTTCTCCCATTCATCATTCCTAAATTGCAAGTGACATAAATCAGTGATTTCACTGAGCACTTTGTAAAAGTGCAAAGGTCTGTATGTCAGAATGTGTGTCCTAACAGAGAATAATGTCAGACATAACAAATTCGGGCGAGAAAATTCCCAAGAGAGCTCATTGTTACCGAAAACCCTCAAGCTCAGAGCCTGAGAGAGAGAGACAGTGGCCTAAAAGCCGCCACTTGGGCACAAGCCAAGAGGAAACCCTAAGCTGGGATGACATTGAGGGATGGGAAGAGGAGAAGGAATATGCCAGCAGTTGCCAGCAAATCTATATCTGTGCTAACATGGATGATTTGAGGCTCTGATGATGTTCATGAATGTAGCCCCGGGGGCCCTGCAGGGCCTGGAGTAGGGAACAGACCTGCCTGAGCAGGACTTTACAAAGAATTCCTCTATACGAAGTTTCTGGCAAGGGCTGAATTTTTCCCGGGGTTTGATTCTCATGTTATTTATTTTGTTTTTTGTTTTTCTTTCTTTTTTTAAAATTTCTTTTTTGTTACTATTATTTTTTTAATAGTTAGTGGCTTAGGAATGATGACATAGTCGGCCCCGGGGAAAAGTGTCTACTAAAGGTGACAGTGAAAGCCAGGAGTCACAAGCTGGGACAGATGGATGCATGGTCCTCCTTCCGTTGATGCTAGGAAAACACTGCCCAGTGTTCTCAAAAATAAAAGAAACTCTTGCAGCTGTGACATGGGAATAAGAATACCTTGCTTCACAGCTGATGTAATCTGGTGGAGAAAATGCTGAATACTGAGCTTGCTAAAGGTCAAGTCTGATCAACGCTTTTTGCTCACAGTCCTCTGTGACTACCTATTGGCCCTCAGGGTCAAGTCTAACCTGCTTAATAAGACTTCACAGGTCTTTGTGATGGTACCTTGCCCCCTCTCTATTCCTGTTTTCCCTCCCTCCTCTCCCAGAGCTCTAGCTACTCTGAATTTCCTGAGGGAGCCATGGTCTCTGGGGCTTGGCAGATGCTGTTCCCTCTGCCTGCTGTACTTTCCCCCCCATCCTCCTCTCCCCAGTTTGCCTCCTGAGTTCCACTCATTTTCCTGGCCATCCTCCAGGTGAGAGAAGGTGCCCTTGCCCTGGGCTCCCGCATGACCCATCTATTCTAGCACAGGGCTGTCCGAACTGTGAGTCAGTGCTGGGTTCCCTGTCTCCCGTCAGACTGCCACCTCTATGAGGGTGGAGATGGAGTCTGCCTGCTTCACACTGGCCCCCACTCGGCCTCTGGTGTAATAAAAATAAAAGATCTTTTGGGAAAAAATTGCATCAAAATATTTATAGTTTAAAAAAGTAGTATATGAATCTATGATTTGTATAAAAATTTAAACAACACATAAGATAGGTTAAAAAGTGGAAGTTCCTTTAGTCCAGTGCCACCCTTAAGCTCCACCTTAAGCCCCCCATCTCCATAAGTAGTTACCAGTTTGCTGT
>NW_005353324.1:2395467-2423838 GCF_000412655.1 Myotis brandtii | reverse complement strand
TATTTATTGATGACAGAGAGGAAGGAAGTGGGAGAGAATCATTGATCGGCTGCCTCCTGCATGCCCCAACTGGGGATCGAGACTGCCACCCAGGCATGTGCCTTGACCTCCTCATTCATAGGTCAATGCTCAACCACAGAGCCATACCAGCCAGGCCATAGTCACAAATTTTTGCTGTTAAATCAATATTGTTTTCATTATGAGCAAAGATTGTGCACTGCCAAACCAAGAAGTTCATGATAATTGAGTCTCCTTTCTTTTTCAATTTCTTATTTCGTTCTGGAATAATGAGCACATTGCTTTTTCATTTGCTTAGCTATCTCTGAGCTTCTTGCTAAACTTATCCAAGCACTCCAACATCTATGTATTATTCCTCTCAATAAGATTTTTTATATGCTCCAATGTATCAGCTCCTTCTATTTCTTTCATATTCCTCAGTCTGCCTATTCTAACCTGGACAGCTTGGGGCCTAGGCCAACCACCAGCTGTCATCTGAAAATTCCCCTTTGCTGTTGTGGCAGGCAAAATAGGAAAGATGTTCCCCAAGATTCCCATCCACTGGTTGTTGTTAAGTCAAACACCAGTCAAGGTGCTACTATGGGGGACTTTGCAGATGTTATTTAGGTCACTAATCAGCTGATTTCAAAATAGGGAGATTATCCTTGTGGGCCCAGTATAGCCATATAAGCCCTTAGAAATAGAAGGGGAAGGCAGAGAAGTTGGTCAGAGATGTGGAAGGAAAGACAAGACAGAAAGGGAGGTCAGAGTGATGTGGACTGTGAAAAGAACTTGACTTACTGTTAGGGGCTTTGAAGATAAAGGAAGGCAGCCATGAAGCAAGCAAAGAGGGTGACTGCTCAAAGGTGAGACTGACCCAAGGAATGAGGGACCTCAGTCATACAACCACATGGAACTGTTTTCTGCCAACAACCTCAGCGAGCTTGGAAGTGGAGCCATCCCGAGGGCCTCCAGAAAAGACTACAGCCGGTGACATCTTGATTTTTGGCCTCGTGAGACTTTAAGCAGAGAACCAGTTAAGCCATGCTGAGCCTGGACTTCTGCAAAAACTGTGAGATAATAAATTTGTGTGTTTTTAAGCCACTAAGTGTGTAGTAGTTTTCTACATCAGCAGAGAAGACTAGTATAGCTGCTCTCCTGGCTTCACTCTCATCTTTCCAGCCTTGGAGTCTAAGACCCTTTGTCTTCTCCTGAGCATATTCTCTAGTGCAGCTTTTTAAAAACATGTTGGTCTCAGGAGCCTTTGATCGAGGAGCCCCAAAAACATTTGTTGATATACAAAGTGGTTCTATCTATTGATATTTACCATGTTAGAAATTTAAGGGCTCTTTAAAATGTTCATTAATTCATGTCAAAATAGCAATAATAAAACATATTACATGTTGACACAAGTGTTATTCCATATATATATATATATATTTTAAAACAAAACATAACTGAGAAAAGAGGTATTGTTTTACATTTTTGCAAATTTCTTTAATGTCTAGTTTAATAGAAGATAGCTGGATGCTCACACCTGTCACAATGTACTGTTTTAGTTGAAATGTATGAAGAAAATCTAGTCTCAGCAAAGTTGTGCAGTTGGAAAAGCAAAGACCTTACTGATCCCCCCCCAAAAAATCTCAGGGCCCCCCAGAGGTCCCTTGGCCATATGTTGAAAACTGCTACTGTGTATGCTATCTTGCTGCTCAAAGTATGGTCCAGGGACCAGCTGCACTGGTATCACCAGGATTTATTAGGAATGTGGACTCTCAGGCCCTCTGAATCAGAATCTCCAGTTTACTAAGATCCTCAGGTGGTTCCTGTGCTGAGGAGAGTTTGAGAGGCACTTCCTCAGGACAGTATGTTTTCTGAGTCGTTGCATGTCTGAAAATGTCTTAATTCAAGCCTCATGTTGACTTGATAGTTTGGCTGGGTATAGGCTAGGTTAAAAGTCATTTTAATTTCCAATTGCTGTTTCCCCAGAGAATAATCAGTGGTATCCAGTGGAAGAGTAGGGGATACTGTTGATAGCAGGCTGGGGAAGGCACTCAGTATTCCGATCTCCCTGTAAAAAGACTTTCAACCAAGCTCCATGCTTTCAGTCTCCGGCTTCACCCTACCTTCCTCAGAACATTGTTCCTCCATGCTCTGAGGCTTTCCTGGAGTCTGTAGGGTCAACCCCCTTCTCATTCTTATCTTCCTTTACTTGATAAAGGCACCCAGTTTACAGCTTCTTCTGTTCCTCCCATTCTCTTTGGACTTTTGGTTTACACTTTTGTTTATTATTTCACTGTCATTTTGTGGTGTTTTAATGGTTATGTTTGCTCAAAAGTCTCCCAAATGGTTTTAATGTCCAGAATACTACCAAATGTTTTGCTATCTGGTGGGGTCTAAAAGAGTTTTCCTGGCCCATTGTTCATTTTTGTGGTTTTTTTTTTTTTCATATGAACTTTATAGTTTGCTTAGTCTCTCCCCTTGCACCTCCCAAAACTTGTTGGCATTTTTATTGAGATCATATAAATTTATAGTTTAATTTAGAGAGAATTGATAACTTTAAATTGTTGAGTTTTTCAAGAACAGAGTATGTTTTTCCGTTTATTCAATTTTTTTTATGCTCCTCAGTAGAATTTTAAAGTTTACTTCTGACAGATTTTGCCCATGCCTTGTATTTTATCTCTTTGGTTTCTGTTGTAAATGAGATCATGCCTTCTAATATACTTTGTAACTGGTGTTTCACTTTCTGTTGTATCAATGAAGCCTTTTTGATCTTGAGGTATACAAATCTCCCTCTTATTTTTAAAATATATATTTTTTTCTTTTTCAACTAGAGGCCCGGTGCATGAATTCGTGCATGGGTGGGGTCCCTCAGCCTGGCCGGCAATCAGGGCCATCAGGGCTTGCCTGCCAGCCAGTTGGCCTGGGGGAGGGACTGTAGGAGGTTGGTCGGCAGGGGGAAAGAACCACGGGAAGTTGGCTGTGGGAACACACTGACCACCAGGGGGCAGCTCCTGCATTGAGCGTCTGCCCCCTGGTGGTCAGTGCGCTTCATAGTGACCGGTCATAATGGTTGCTTAGGCTTTTATATATATAGACTAGTGGCCCAGTGCATGAAATTTGTGCACATTAAAAGGGAATTAATTAGAGGAAATATTTTAATATTACTATTTGCCCTTTCTCTATAATAGAAGTGTCAGAGATGGAAGAAAATTAGTAAAATGTATATGAAAATCTTCCTCCCATCAGAGTTTGGGGCATGCCGCGGGACCCAGAGTCAAGTCTCCACCCACCTGCACTTTGAAATCACGTGAGACAAAGACCTGGCCGGCCCTATCCCCGTCAAGCCCTGCAGGGCAGGGGGCACAGCCTCAGGACCCCCGTCAAGCCCCACCAGGCGCGGGGGTGCAGCCTCAGGTCCCCCGTCAAGCCCCACTGGGCGGGGAGTGCAGCCTCAGGTCTCCCGGCCTGGTGCAAGGCAGGGGGCGTGGCCTCAGGTCCCCCGGCTTCGATACAAGGGCATGAGGGCATGACAACCTTTTGCATATTAGCTCTTTATTATATAGGATTACAGTTGACATACAATATTATATTAGTCCTCATATCTTAGAATGTATTAACTAGATTTTTGATTAGTTTAAAAAGTAATACATGAATTATAAACATGCTTAAAAATATAAAAGGGCATTCAATGAAAAGTAAATTTCCCTTTCTTCCTTGTCCCCCAGTTAACCCCCAGAGTTTATTATTGTGGATTATTTCTAGGATAATTTTTCCCTTACACATGGGAATATGTATAAGAATAAGATGTTAAAGTGCTATTTTTTCTCCCTCTTGGGTGAGGCCCAAAGGCTTGCAACACTGTAGATGCCTTCTATTTCCACTGACTCAAGCACCTTTGTAGGTTGTGCTAAGTAAGAGATTGTAAGAGAGGACTGGCTGCATTAGCAACCCTCCCTCTGGTGCAGTGGGAGGTGCAGAGAGGTTGGGAGATTTCTTTGGAGTGTGCTGTCAGGGTGCTTGTCCCAATGAGCAGGGCCTCAAGGTCACCTCCCAGAGAGCTGGACCCTGTTGTAGAAACAAAGACAAATCTATTTCTACTTGGAGAAGGTGAAAAGGCTGTTTGGGGACTGTCTACCTGGGGGCCGAGTGAGGAGAGGTGGCTATCTTGTATTGAGCTGCACTTTCAGTAGCTGTTGGGCAAAGGTGCATGTTTCTGGGGGACCAGATATGGATTCTGTCAGGTTTGGGGAGAAGCCCGGAGTTCTCTTGAGTCCCACCCAAGAAGATTTCCTGGTGGGACCATGAGATTTCAGCAGAGTGAATCTGTGGGCTGGGGGAGGTTTTCCACACTTGGACAAGAGACAGCTCTGGCAGCAAGGAGTCTGTAGCCATCAGTCCACAGTGGGAGAAACACTGAAATGGGAGTGTTCCACTTCTATGGGAACGTATGCACAGGTGACCCAGAGCGCCTCATTTGGATATACCAATACAGATGTCAAAGGGTACTTTATTATTTAGGCTGAACTTAAACCAAAACTAAGACGAGAGGAGACACAGGAGACAAACAGAATGCAAGAATCACACAGGTTTATTTACCAGAGAGCTGATGGGTTTCAGTCCTTGGCAGGCCACCCTGAGACACTTGCTGACAGAGACACAAGGAGGTCCAGATACCCCGCAGCAGGTGCTCGGTCTCTTGACACGAAGAGAGGCCTCTAACAATCTGGGCTCAGGAGCAGTGCAGGAATGGCAGGTTCCAGGAGGGTAAGGAGGACGTCTCGTCTGTGGAGGGCAGACAGGCGTCTGGCTGCTGGTGTGAGGGTCCTTCTTTGATAGCCGATGGAGGGGCGTCTTCAGTGTCTCATATCAGTGTGCTCCGGTGGTGCCTTCTGGGCTTATCGAGGTACACACGCAGGGGTCTGCAAAGTACTTATTGGGATACACACACAGGGGTCTTATCGGGGTACACACATGTAGGTTAGGTTTAACTTCTAATGTTCATCTCCAACACAAAATGGAGTTTGCTTATACTAATCCCTTTTGTATTAGAAGTAAAACCCAGAAGCGAAGTTTCAGACTAATACAAATTAAGGTTACTTATATGTACTAAACTTATTACTATAAGAGGGAGGAAAAAAAGAAAATCAAAACCCTTAACAGATTTTTATAAAACCAACATCTGGAAACCCTGCATCTGTTACGCTCAGAGAAACAGGCTCCATTACCTTCTGCAAAGACCACCCTCTCTCTGCAGGCCCTCTTCCCCCAACGTGGGGTGGATGGATCCTAAACTGAAACCAGCAAGTGATTGAGGGAGAGAGAAGCAGCCAATGTGGCCCTCCACCCCCACCTCCAACAGCACCAACCTCCAGACAGCAGGCCTAGAGCAATAGGGAAGGGAGAAGTTTTACACTGGACTAGACTGGAGTTTTAGCTATTATACTGGATGGATTGTTAAATTACCAAAATGAGTTTTTCGTTAAATTGAACATAATGGTGTTGGTGGTGGGGGGAGAGCTTTCAATGATCCAGGAGTGGCTGAAAAACTATAGGACCTCCCATCAAGGTTATACTAGAGCTGGGAAAGAACAAATTCACAGGATGAGCCCTAGCTGGTTTGGCTCAGTGGATAGAGCGTCGGCCTGCAGACTGAAGGGTCCTGGGTTCAATTCTGGTCAAGGGCACATGCCTGGGTTGCATGCTTGAGCCCCAGTAGGGGGCATGCAGGAGGCAGCCGATCAATGATTCTCTCTCATCATTGATGTTTCTATCTCTCTCTCCCTCTCCCTTCCTCTCTGAAATCAATTTAAAAAATTAAAAAAACATTCACAGGATGAGTTTAAACAGAAATTGTGGGGGGAAATGAACTTACTTTTTCATGCATCCTATTGCAACTGAGTATGGCTTAATCCAAAAACATGTTCTCAATGCTCCCCTTCCCTCCCCCCGTCCCCCACCGCGCCACACTTACCATAGCCTCCACAAATAAGGCTATATTATACCTACTGTTCTGTACCTTGCTTTTTTACCTAATAATATATCTTAGGTCTCCTTACCAGCACACAAATGTACCTATATATTTTTAAAAATATATATTTTTATTGATTTTTTACAGAGAGGAAGGGAGAGGGATAGAGAGTTAGAAACATCGATCAGCTGCCTCCTGCACACTCCCTACTGGGGATGTGCCTGCAACCAAGGTACATGCCCTTGGCCAGAAGCGAACCTGGGACCCTTGAGTCCGCAGGCTGATGCTCTATCCACTGAGCCAAACCAGTTAGGACCAAATGTACCTATTTTAAGTCTGTTATGTAGTATTCCATTGTATGTATTTATTCAGCCATTCCTCTATAGGTAAACAATTAGGATTTTTCTAATCCTTGCTTTTACATACAATGTTGCAATGACTATCCTTACTGTATTTTGGTTGCATGAGGGAGGGTATCTATAAGAATATGTTCCTGGAAGTAAGATAGCTAAATTAACCAGTATATAAATCTTAAATTGCATCTCCAAAAAATTGCACAATTTATATTGCTATCAGCATTATCCTCATAACCATGCAAATGTATATTTTATCAGATGTTTTAATTTCTGCCAGTATGAGAGGTTAAAAAACTAGCGCCTTGGCAATTCATAAATAATAAATGAGATTGAGCACCTTTTCATATGTTTGTAAGTCATTTATATTTATTTTTCTACAAGTTTTCCTATTTATGCCTTTACAGATTGATTTAAAATATTTGTGTTGTTGGCTATGTCTTTGCGTGGGAAGTCAGCCAGTAGGGAGTGACTAAGGGATGAGCGAGTGGGCTGTATCTCATGCCGAGGGCATGAGAATGTGGGCAGGAAAATTTGTCTTGTTCAGTTCTTTAATCTTCCTTTTCTTTCTTCCTTTCTTTCTTCCTTTCTTTCTTCCTTCCTTCCTTTCTTTCTCCTTCCTTCCTTCCTTCCTTCCTTCCTTCCTTCCTTCCTTCCTTCCTTCCTTCCTTCCTTCCTTCCTTCCTTCCTTCCTTCCTTCCTTCCTTCCTTCCTTCCTTCCTTCCTTCCTTCCTTCCTTCCTTCCTTCCTTCCTTCCTTCCTTCCTTCCTTCCTTCCTTCCTCTTTCTTTCTTTCTTTCTTTCTTTCTTTCTTTCTTTCTTTCTTTCTTTCTTTCCCTTCTTTGGGTTTGTGTCTCGATGTCTGGGTTTGAAACTCTGTAAGGCATAGATAGGTTACCTTAGTCTTCTCTCCCTGTCCCACTCTGTACACATTAGCTAGTACCATGCAGGTGAGTGATGCTCAGCTACCATAGGGGCACTACGCTGGGTACCATCCATGTCCACCCTTCACGCTGCCCTGTGCCCTGGGAAGCTGACCTGCATGCCTGACATCAGTGGGCTTCCTGCCCTCCAGCTGCTAGTTGGCTTCAGCAATGAGGTACTCCACAGCAGACGGATGGGAGAGTGAAGGCAGTATACTCATTTCTCTCTCCCAGTGGGATCAACTGGAATCGCTTTGTCTGTGGACCAAAGGTCTCAGCTCGCCATGGTCGGTTTGCTCAGTGGTCAGACCATCAGCCTGTGTACCTGAAAGGTCATGGATTTGATTCCCAGTCAAGGGCACGTACCTTGGTTACAGGTTTGATCCCTGACCCCGGTCAGGGTGCACTCCGGAGACAACCAATTGATGTGTCTCTCTCACATTGATGTTTCTCTCTCTCCCCCTCCTCCCTCCCTTCCACTCCCTCTAAAAATCAATGGGGGGAAAAAATATCCTCAGGCGAGGATTTAAAAAAAAAGTCTCAGCTCTTGGCCCTCTCAATGTGGCCTCCTCATCTCCGGTTCCCTTAACCACACCTTTCCTCACCCTTCAGGCCGAGGGCTGAGTGGACGCTGTTTCTGACTTTAGGACACTGCACTGTTCCTTTAGAGGTCCATGCTCCTTGCCTACACCTTTGTAAACAGTCTGTTTAGTAAACTACCCACAAATGATCCAAAATTGCATGCGCCCTCTCAGCTTAGTCTGTGGGGGCCCTGGCTGATTGAGGCACCTTGTGCCTGGCTGTATCCAGTGGGTCTTAAATAGGAAGAAAAGTGGTTAAAGTAGTACCCGTGGCTGGTGTTAGAGCCTTCAGCTGTGCCAAGAGGGCTCACCAGGAGCCGCGCCAGGGCCAGGCCGCTCACCTTGTTCCATAGAGCAGAAATCCAAGGGCTGCATTTGATGATGATGGTACTCAGGACCGGGGTGCAGGAGGGGGGGCGGCTAAGGCCCCTGGGGAGTGAGATGCTCCTCAGTGTACTTTAGCCCCTGGTGACCAACAGAGCTGAGAAGACCATATTGGATGGTGCTCTGGGCCAGGGAGGGTGGCTCTGTGCTTGAGGACAAGTTGACAGCCACCCTGGACACTGTGGTCCTTCCCGGGGCTTGTGAGTGAGGAGGTGAAGATTCTAGGCGGCGTGGGGATGAGGGAGGTGGATGGACTGTGGGAGGGAAGATGACCAGGATGTCTCAGCTGCAGGAGGCCTGGGCAACGCTGGGCCCAAGGGGCTGCCAGTGCCATAGTGCAGGCAGTGGGGCCCAGGCTTGGATTTGAGAAGATGCTGAGTCAGGGAAGAGGTTAGGCTGGTAGCAGTGGTCCAGCCTCAAGATCTCCATCACCGTCCTTGGGCCTCTGAGGGGCCTGCATTAGAGATCATTCCCTCCCTGGCTGATCCTGAGGGGCTCCGGCCATGTCACGTGTCCTCCATATCATATATTCTGGCCCCTGTGCAGAGCTGCCCTGCTGGTCTGTGTTTCTTGTTACTGTTTCTCCGGGTGACCACTGTGATCCGTTACCCCATGGCCCAAGTGTGATCACCTTTTCCTCCCTGAAGAAGAGCCCAGAGCAAGCAGGCTGCAACTGAAGATTTGGTCAGAACAGACAGTAATTATAATGCAGAAAAGGACAATCCGAACTGCCTGGGAGAGACCATGCCTCCCAGACGTCCTTCCTGGAGGTGTCCTTCTCCCTCACCTCTGTCTTTAGCCCCTTGGCTGGGCCACCCTTTTCTTCTTAATTAGTTAATTAATTGGTTTTTGTTGTGGTAAAAGATACATAACATGAAATTTACCATGCTGACTATTTTAAGTGTACGACTTAGTGGCATTCAATTCATACTGTTGTGTAACCATCACGGCTATCCGTTCCCAGAACACTTTTTTTCTCTTTCGTCTTAAACAGAATTCTATGTCCATGAAACAGTACCTCCCCCTGCCTTCTCCCCAAAGCCCCTGGTGACCTCTGTTTCTGTGACCGGATCATTATTTTGCAGGATTCAGCTTAAGATGCAAAGTCAGGGCCTCTGTCTCCTCTGGGTCTTGAGAGAGGAAAGCACCTTCTTTCTCCGTTCTTCAAGGTTAACATAGGAGGACCAAAATTAAAGCAAAACAGAGAGAGCTTAGCAGGCACCCCAGTATCTGTGACCTCTGAATTCCTGTGCATCACCAATCTGTGACTTAAATGGAGGACACTGGCAGAACTTCATCGTTTTGTAATGAATTACCAGCCGCTACTGTTACCAAGTGGAGGGGTTAATGTTCTACCCAATGGCCTGAACGTGTGCTTTGTGAGTTGATCTTATGTCTGTTTTTTTGTGAGGTTGAGTCTCCTCTCCTAAGTGTTTGCTTCCCATTTGCTTTGGACTGGTAAACCAGTTAACCTTGTTGCTGTGAGGAATAAAATAAGATCGATAAATTCTGAACGAGACATTGAAGACTAATCCCATAAGTAGCGGACGTTAACTTTAACACCATTATTTTGGTTGGTTGGAGGCCTTTATGCTTATATTTTCTCAGGCTTGGCTTTCAGCTGTATTCCAGGTAGGTGAGGTTGCTGGATCATCTAAGTCTAGGTGGAGGATTTGTGGAAGGGATGTGGCTGTGCTGGGATTGCAGTGGAGCAGAGAAAAGCCCGGATGCAGCTTCTGGCTTTGCTGATTGTATGTGTTTTATTTGGCTTGGCTTCATCATGCTCCACAGATGCTATGCTTTTTACAAATTGAAGGCAAGACCCTCGGCCAGCAAAAAATTATGACTTGCTTTATTGTGACACTCATGTTATTGCAATGGTCTGGAATGGAACCTGCAGGATCTCTGAGGAATATCTATCTATTGGGTCCCTGATGTGACTAATTGTTGTGGCCAAAAGACTTAAAAAGAAGCACTGTGGGCAGATGATCACCCTGACAGACAGGACTCCAGGCACAGTTCGATGGGGGTCCTGGGCTCCTCATTTGGTGCCCTCCTTGGGCACCAAACCACACATCTCTGTTTTCTTACCAGGCTCCATTTTTTGTCCTGGACTTTGGTTTCTTATCTGAATCTCCTATTATTTCTGAATCATATGTGTATGTGATACCATTGTAATAAACCCATGAATTAACTGGAAAGAAGCAAAGGGAAGGCCAAATATTATGGGCATTCATTTTCCAGGAAGCTGCAAAGCCACTGGACTGGATAGGGAAAGAATAGACACATGCCAGTACAGTCTGGGTGACAGGCAAGACACTTGTTTGTCAGTCACCTGGGAACAGGCCATTGGCCAGAATAGGTGTGGCCACTGCAAGCCTGGAAGGTGTAAGATACTTAACCTCCTAAACAAAGGAGTTCACTCTCTTGTTGCTCTTGCCCTCTTGTTGCAGGGGGTGTGGTCTCTTGGTTCCCCTGCATTCCCCACACCCAATGGGCTAATGGACAGCAACCAGCCTAATGCTCTGCCGGACCCAGCTCTACCATGGGATGGAAACTCTGGACACTGGCTTTGCTTCCAGCGCTGCTGAATCCCCAGCTGCACATCTTCCAGGACTGGTTTAAGAGAAATGGGACTTTAGAAACCAAGGGATGTAATTCCATGAAAATAAAGCTTTGTACCACATCTCATCCTCCCATGGGGGCTTCCAGAAATACTTATTCTAGTGGCACCCCAAGAACCCCACTCCCACTAGCAACGGAGAAAGACCATCCACACATTTCTCTGATAACATATGCATATATATGTTTCAATACCTCTATCTTCCCGGTTCCTTCGGACTCTAGCCTTCACAGTAATGCCACCAACAAATCACTACTTTGGCTCTGATGTCTTGGCACTTGCTTGGGGGAACCACGAATTTCCCGGGCTGGGATACAATCACATGAAATAGCCAAGGGGTTTATAAACAGAAGTATCTATCCCACAGGATGATTGAGTTGGGAAGATGTAGCCAGAAGATTCTAAGAAATATGATATATAATTTTTAATAAAAGGCTGATGCTACACTAGCGAGCAACCATTTTTGTGATCTCCAATCCAGAGTCCTAGTAAGTGAGCAATGGAGCTTTGGCAACATCCTTCTTCAAAGAGAAGAAAACACAGGTCTCTGGATGGGAAGATGTATGTCTTGAGGCAGGTACAGGAATAGGACCTTCCTGGAAGTGCTCCTTGTCTCTCTTCTATCCCTTTTGGCATTGCCAATTGGCCTTAAGTCCTCTAAGGCATGGGTGGGGTTGGGTGGGGTCAACAGTGCAGAGATTCTGAAAGAACTTCTGAATTTGGCATTGTCTGCAAAAGGGGAAGATGATGCCTCTCCTGTGTTTACTAGGTCGGTTCCTTTTTAGCCACTTACTCTCCTATGGGCAAGTGCTGTCCTCTGGGCCAGTTCAGGGACTTCCTGGGGAGTCCTGCATGCAGGCCTGTTAGCTCCACCAGGTGAAGACCTGACTCAGGGTCACACCACTGCCTTCAGGGCCCAGGTGATGAGAGGGCCCCAGTTATCATCCACTGCCTAGATAATTTCAAACATAGTCTAGACCAGTGCTGTCCAGTAGAGCATTATACAATAATAAGAAATTTTGTCTGCCACCAGACGAGTTTTTCCTAATAGACCCTTATCTTGGTTGGAGACCACAGTGGATGCTTGCTAGTGTAGCATCACCCATTTTTTAATAAACCCCGAGTGTCTTAGAATCTCCTGATTCATCCGTGGCTACCTCTGGCTGAGGCCCTTAGCTGTGCTGTTTGAAGGAACAGTCTCTTCTACTTTATCTCAAACTCCTGCAGCCAATGTTGCCAGGTTACCCACCAGAATCGGACCTCTGCACCCCATGCTAAGGATTCCAGGTGAACATGCTGCTTAGGGAAAGATGCTTCCAGATACAGAGAGAAAGAAGTGAGCTATTATCTTCAGGACTGTGCAATGGATCTGGTGTTCCCTTCTAAGCTTGAGGTCAAGGTTATTGGCAGGTCATCTGCTTGCTCATCAGGCTGAGGCTCATCAGGCTTTCCCACTCTATCAGCCAAGAAAATGACAAAGTGTGGGAGCTTCCTGCTTAGTCAAAGGCATCTAGTGATTCCTGGATGGGCTTCATGAACAATATGGTGTTTTGTTCCTCACTTTCCACCCAGTCTTTTTTCGTAACCAATATCCTCAAGAAAGGTGTTGGGTGATGTTTTGCAGTTGCAGGTTTCTAGGGGCTAAGGCAGGTGGAAACATACAGATCCTAACTAATTCTAGTTTTTCTGACCCCACTTAGGCTTGCATGGTCAAGGCTAAGGCCCACAGCACAACATTGGGAGCCATATTATCAAGGACGGTCCCAGGTCTGGCCATCTCTGTCCTGTAGCATCTTCTCTTGGGAGGGTCCTGGTAGCGGTCAATCATCTGGTTTGGGGAGGGGGATTGCTCACTATCAATCTTGCTTCCATCTTCCAGGGAGTCTGCCTGGAGGGTGTCTGGACCATGGCATTTGGGGGAGCCACGCTGGATCTGGAAGGCCAGCCATGTGGGCCATAAGTTTTAGTTTCTTGAAGTCACTCTTTATTATATGTGTGTATGTGTTTATATAATATAATAAACACATATGTATATGTAATATAATATGTTAAATATAATATATAGCAAATATATTATATATTTTGGAAAGTGAGGTCATGTAGGAAGAATGGGAGAATGTACTATGTATCTGTTATCCTCTTATGTGAAGTCAGGGAAATGTAATATTAATGTTTTTACTTATTTCTTAGTTCAAATAAGTATTTATTAATTTCTTAAAAGTGCACAACACTATGCTAAGAATGAAGGCAGGGTGTGGGGCACAGAATAGTAAAAAAGACATGTGCCCTGTCTTCTAGGAACTCAGAATCTATGGGGGAGATAGGCATGCAACTTACCACATTTTACACCTGACAAAAATGATCAAAAGAGAGGTATAAACTAAGTGTTGTGGGAGTTTTGATGAAAAAAGGATCAATTCCAACTGTGGGGATTAGGGACCATGCTCCTGAGGAGGTGAACTTTAAGGTGTCCTCGAGGATGACTATCACTGCAACAGTTATGGAAATAGTCTTGGCAACATCATCTTAGTAGCTTGCATCTGTATGGCAGTTCTCTGCCGACTGAGCAGCCTCCACACTCTGTCCTTTTTAATTGGAACAATAACTTTGCAAGGTTACAGGGATATTATTTTTTAAGGTCAAATTCTGGCTTAGAGAACTTCTGCGACTTGCTTCAGGTAGCCTGTTATTTAGTCGGGACGGGGGCAGTGTAGATACGGAATCACAAGTATTGTGAGAGCCTCTTCCTCGCCTGCCCTTGCTTTTAACAGGCTATGCAGAGGTGCACTCCCGGAGTTTGCCAATTGTTGGTCATTTCCAGCCTTACTAACTGGCCTCAGAGACCATCAATGGTTCTCAAAGTGTGTTCTTCAAACCAGCAGCATCAACACAGGAACTTGTTAGAAATATAAATTCTCAGCCCCCATTCCAAACCTGCTGAATCAGAAATGCCAGCAATCTGTGGTTTAGAAAGTCTGCCAGGTGATTCTAGTGTAGGTTCAAGTGTAAGAACCATTGACATGTGTGATATAAATAACACAACTTTAAAGATTCTCTTAAATCAAAATAGATGATATGAAACCATGAGAATGGACTCTAAAAAACAAAAACAAAAACAAAAACAAGCCCCAACTGATCCTTATAGTATCAGAAATGAAGGTAAATTATGTTTTCATTTTCCTTGTCTGGAGATTTTTATTGAGCAAGGTGACGTGGTATAAGGATGGAATAAATTTGGTGTTAAAACTTTGTATACTTTTTTTATCATTGAGAAAATAGAAATACATTAAAAGCAATAGGATTTAGTCTGGGAATGTCAAGGTCTCCCAGAACTGAAGTACAAGGTCATACATTACCATAAAACACAAAGGGATGGATTTCTGACAAAGGTTACCCACAAAAGGGAGAACCCATCTCTAAGAACCTGTATGTCTGCTTTTGAGAACATGCAGTTTTCAAAGAAATTCAGCTGAGAAATGAGAGAGATTCTGGTGTCATGGCATTTCATTTTTTGGGAATAGTTTGTGAGAAAAACACAAGAGAGATGAGGGTGTTCTGTTACCATGACAACTTGGAGAGGCCCAGGCTGGCCGAGGATACAGTGGAACTGACAAAGCTTGGCATCCTGATTCTAGAGGAGAAAAATGGGGGCCTGGGGATTGGGTAGGAATGAATAATCTTTTATTCTCTTACAGTTCTGCCACATTGCCTGATTTAAAAACAGAACCCATTGAATTAAACAGCATGCACAGTGACTGTGACTGATGAACATCTATTCATGCATTTCCCCTTACCTGGAAGGCACACCCTCTCCTTGTCTAGTGTCTATCCATGCTTCACTGAATAGTTCCAAACCCGTCCTCAGGGAGGCCTTCCCATCACTGGTCGGTCCTCAGCCAAGCACAGCATGGAAATGCTTCACCACCATTCAGTCCCGCTTCAAAAGTTTTTTATACACATAAACAACCTCCATCAGGAGGGAGAAAGACAATAAATGTTATTTCCTTGTGCCTTCAGGGACTAAATAGCAAAACTGCCCATAATCATTTTTGTTTTCCTTTTCCTTGTAAAATAAAAATAGCTAGACAGTCATTGAATGTCTAGTGTATACCACCCCAGTGCTACTCAAAGTGTGGTCAAAGACCAGCAGCATCAGCATCACTTGGGAACTTGTTTAAAAGGCAAATTTGGGGGTCCCACCCTAGACCTGCACAATCAGAAACTCTTGGGGGTATCTCAGGAATCCCTTTTTAATAAGCCCCCAGGTGAACTAGTATTCCGCCCCCCCCCATCCCCCCATAGATGGGAAAACTGAGAAAGTCTGAGTACATGGTTCAAGGTCCCTGTGGTATATTACTTCCAAAGATGATGGTGGCTATTCCTCCAAGTTTTCAGTATGACTTTGTCATTTCTATCAAGAGGTGAAGTCCATTTCCCTTCTCCTTGAATAGCGGTGGTCTGTGACTTGCTTTGGCCAATAGAATGCAATGAAAGTGATGCAGTTCCGAGGGAGGCCTTGAGAGGCCTTGCAGTGTATGTTTTCACTCCTGTAGTACCAACTCCCATGTAAAGAAGCCGAGGCTATCCTGCTGGAGACAGAGGCCATATGGTACCAGGGACAATATGGAGAGGGGTCATGTGGAGAACCACAGTGTGCCAGCCGACAGCTGTAAGAAGGCCTGGTCCTGTGGGTGAGACCATCCTGGGTCTGTCAGCCCAGCACAGTCACCAGCTGGATACAACCATATGCCAGGGCCTTTGCTGACATCACGTGGAGCAGAGACTTGCTTGCTGAGCCCTGCCTGAATCCCCAACCCACAAAATTGTGTGCGATAAGGTGGTGCTGTTTTAAGCCATGAGTGTTGGGATCATCAGCAGTAGATAACTGAAGCAGTTGGATAATTTGTCAAACATAGATCCTGGAGTTGAACCCAGGCAGCTTAGCTGTAGACCTGTCCATCTTAATCATTGCTTTTTGCTTCATTTTATTTAAAAATTTGTTATTTTATTAATCTATGGGGGCTCTAAACCCAAATTCCAATGCAGAGTATCTGGTAAGCTGTAGTAAACCAAATAGCACATATAGTAACCATTTTTTTCCTCTCTAAGCTAGGTAATAATTATAATGGCTAACACTTATAAAGTCCTCGCTTAACATCATTGGAAACTGTGAATTTAAACAAAACAAAACAATGTATAACAAAACCAATTTTACCTTAGGGCCTAAGGCTTAGGCTAATTGATGCAAACAAGAGTTAAGCTCCTACAGTGTATTTCTGGTCACAAAAACACACTAAACTTCTAAGTAAAAACCCCAAAACACTTTTTAATATTAAACATTGAAATCAAAGTAAACTGTACATCAATTTAGGGAAGATCAATAAGCCCTGGCCAGCGTGGATCAGTGGATAGAGCATTGGGCCTGCACACCGAAGGGTCTTGGGTTTGACTTCCTGTCAAGCGCAGGTAGCTGGCTGCAGGTTTCATCCCAGACCTGTAGGGGCGAGTGCTGAAGGCAACCAATTGGCGTGTGTCTCTCACATCCATGCTTCTCTCTTTCTCCCTGCACACCGAAGGGTCTTGGGTTTGACTTCCTGTCAAGCACAGGTAGCTGGCTGCAGGTTTCATCCCAGTAGGGGCAAGTGCTGAAGGCAACCAATCGGCGTGTGTCTCTCACATCCATGCTTCTTTCTCCCTCCCCTCTCCCTTCCACTCTCTCCGAAAATCAATGGGGAAAAAAATACCCTAGGGTGAAGATTAACCAAAGGGAGAGAGAGAGAGAGAGAGAGAGAGAGAGAGAGAGATCCACTCTCTCCGAAAATCAATGGGGAAAAAAATACCCTAGGGTGAAGATTAACCAAAGGGAGAGAGAGAGAGAGAGAGAGAGAGAGAGAGAGAGAGAGAGAGAAAATTCTCTTCCAACCCATTGATTCCAGGTCAATGTGGCAGGTTGCTGGAGCCTGTTCCGGCAGCTCAGGGCACAAGGTGGGAACCAACTCTGGACAGGACATCTTTCCATCTTGGGGCCACTCACATACAGCCACGCTCACTCAGAATGGGACAAATTCACGTGTTGGGATGTGGGAGGAAACCGGAGTTCCTGGAGGAAACCCACGCAGACATGGGAAGAACATGCAAACTCCACACAGACAGTGGCTCAGCCAGGAATTGATTATTTTCCATCATCAATGTTATAATGATTCAACTTTATTCGAGGTCCTGCTGTACTTACCATGTACCGGGAAGTAAGTGCTTTGATTATATTTTAACCTGATGATTTTTTTCAAATAACTTGAAATATTTTGATATATATACTTAAATACATCATAAACATTTTCTTTTTTTAAAAATATATTTTTTATTGATTTCAGAGAGGGAAGGAGAGGGAGAGAAAGATAAAAACATCAATGATGAGAGAGAATCATTGATTGGCCACCTCCTGCACACCCCACACTGGGAATCAAGCCCACAACCCAGGCATGTGCCCTTGACTGGAATTGAACCTGGGACCCTTCAGTCTGCAGGCTAATGCTTTATCCACTGAGCCAAACCAGTTAGGGCAACATTTTGATATGTCATATTCTAATGATCATTTCACTCAGAATTCCTACTGTGGTTTCTTCTTTGATCCAGGATTTTTTTCCCCCCTAAAGAAATATGTTGCTTACTTTGAAAAATTTCTAATTAAAACACTTTATTAGTTATTTTCATCCTAAAACAATTCCATTGTGGTTAGAGGATATATTCTATCTAATATCAAACATTTGAAATTGATTGGGACTTGTTTTGTGGCCTAGTATATTTTCAATTTTGGTAAATGTTCCATGTGTACTTTAAAAAAATGTATATACTACAGTTGATGGCTGACTCATAAAAATTTAATGTTGTTGTTGTGAATGATTATTCCCTTAAGGGTTCCTTTACTGACCCCTAAAAACAGAGAAGGTTTATGTAGCCCAGACAGATATTATAAGGAAAAAAGCCCTACAGATTAATGTCCCTCGGAACATAGCCACAAAAATTCTTGACAATTTGCAAATCAAATCAAACAATGTAAAAAAAGGATAATATATCATGACCACATAGGGTTTAATTCTAGGGATGCAAGCTTGATTTAATATTCAAAATAATCAATGCAATAATTATATTAACAGAATAACAGAGAAAAATAAGTGACTATTTCTGTAGATACAGAAAAAGCATCTGACAAAATTCAACACATATTTGTGATAAAAAAACTCTCAGTAAACTAGAAATAGAAGAGTACTTATTTTATTCAATAAAAGTTATCTTAAAAATAATTGAATAAAATGTCTTCACTCTTTGCTCACAGATCTAGGTTTATAATATCAGAATTTAACACCTAGTGAATGCTTCCTTCATGTCAGACCTCAATCCAGACTTCATGCAGATATCATCTTATTTGATCCTCTTAACCATATGTGAGGATGAGAAAACAATGCACAGAGATGGCAACACACTTACTTAAGATTGCTCAGCGAGTAAGGGGAGGTGCTAAGACAGTCCAGAGCCCATGTACTTAGTGATCCCATTATACTCCCATCTTTTAATTTGAGGCTTAACTTTGTGGCTTAAACCAAAGAGCAAGAGTCTAAGGCAGAGACTGAATGAGCCCTGGCCTTGTATGAGAAATGCCTGTGGAGTTTTCAAAAAACCACACATCTCTCCAGGGCCATGCCAAATGGCTGCATCAGTTGTACGCAGCTGTACATGGTGGACCTGCATTTTCTATTTCTAACCTTTGAGATGCTAATACTTTGACACCAGGTTTGGACCTGGGCATCTGTATTTGAAAAAGCTTGACAACTTGGGGAAGAACCATTAGACTAAGTGTTCTCTGTGCTTGATCCTGGCCTGGGCACTGACTTTTGGAATCTCTGAGGAAATAGGTGCCATATATAGGTATTACACTTCCTACCAGGTGCCTGGTGTGGGGAGTCAGCAGATTGTTTTTAGCAGGGGAGTGATTTGATAAGATCAATGTTTTAAAAATACACACGGCAATGGAAAGTGGACTGGAAAGTGATGAGGCAGAAAGTTGAGTTATAAAGCTATTTCATCATCAAGGTAAAAGATGTCGAGAGCCCGTGCCAAGGCAGTGGTGCCGGGCTGGGCAGGAAGGGATGGAGAGGAGATGAAGGCTTTTGCCTTTAAATTTAAATATTAGGAATTTAAATATTAGGCCCTTCATGGGAGTGTTTGCTCATTGGGATTTTGTACTTCTTCATGTTAGTTTTTTTTTTTTTTAATGTAAAGGCTCCATTTTTGCTGTTTTATCTTTTAGGCTTGTGTTATGATAATAGTTCTCTACCCAAATGATGCAGGTTGGCTAACTTTTTCTCATTAGATTACCTTCCTGAGTTCCACAAGACCTTCTCAGCATCTCCTCTTGATCTTCATGTTAGCTCACAAGGGACAGGTTAAGATTGACTTGTACTTGCGGTTCACAGGAGAGCTGCAGGTCAGAATCCTCCTCTGGAGACAGAGTATGCCCAGCACTGGCATCGGCTTTGGAGAATTGCTGGAAAAATACTCTTAGCTGTTTATGTTTCTCTAAGAGGAAAGTTGTCATCTTAAATCATGCCCTCTATTATGTATGCCTGATCATGAGCACTTAGAAATTCAGCTTAGAGAGAAAAACATAACCTTTTATGTCAGCTGCCCTTAGATTAAAGTTGTTCAAAATGATTGACATGACCTCTTTCCTCCAAGTTCCCAGGTGATATGCTTTCTCTGGCTTTCATCTGTAGGTATTTATTTATTTTATTATTATTTTTTAAAAAATATTTTTATAGATTTCAGAGAGAGAGAGAGAGATCAAAGAGAGATTAGAAACATAAATGATGAGAGAGAATCATTGATTGGCTGTCTCCTGCACGTCCCACACTGGGGATTGAGCCTGCAACCTAGACATGTGCCCTGTAGATATGTGTGGTTCATAGGTTGAAGCTCAACCACTGAGCCACGCTGGCTGGGCTCATCAGCAGGTGTTTATAGGTGGACACAGATGTGAAGAATTTAAACTGGAACAATTTGGGTGTACGTATTAGTTTTCTATTGCTGTTTTAACAAATTACCACAAAGTTAGTGACTTAAAACAATACCTACTTACCTTACAGTTCTGGAGGTCATAAGTCTGATATGGGGTTAAAACCAAGGTGCCGACAGAACTGTGTTTCTTCTAGAGGCTCTAGGGGAGAATCTCTCTATTCCTGGCCTTTTTCAGCTTCTAGACTCTAGAGGTTGCCCACATTCCTTGGATTGTAGCCACATCATTCTGGCCTTTGCTTCTGTCATCACATCTTCTCTGCCTTCCTTTTATAAGGACCTTGGTATTTACATTGGGCCCATCTGGATAATTCAGGATAATCTCTCCATCTAAATATCTTTAGCTTCACATCTGCAAAGTCCCTTTTGTAATGTAAGATAACATTTCACAGGTTCTGGGACTAGAGCATGGACATATTTGTGCGCACGTGCACGCATTATTCTGCTTGTGTGTGTGTGTGTGTGTGTGTGTGTGTGTACACGCATCATTCTGTCCACCACACTGACTTTAAACCAGAGGACCTTTTCTGAAACAGGTGGCTTGGCAAACCACTCTACTGTCACACAATGAAAGATAGATGTACTGGATGATGGAGGTTACCTTACCATCTAATCTCAATGAAATTTTGTTTCATAAAACCCAGCTTTTCATTCATAGTAATTTCAGGCCATATATTTAGTGGCTGTTTCCTGCCTATCTCTGTCACTAAACTGTAAGCTCCATGGTGTGCCTATCATGTTCATCATGGTGCCGTATGTGCTTGGCTGTGGCAAATGGTGTGCATAGCCTTTCCTCCTCCCTGGCTCCTCTACCTCTTCCCTAGTGAATGAGCTTCAATTCTGTCCCCAGGGTACTGTGCCCACCCCCAAGGGATGAACCACAGCTGTCTAAGCCAGTGAGGTAATCCTATTCTCCTTTGCCAGTGATTGGTCTACAGATGGCCATGTGATCCAGTTCTGGTCTTCTGGAAAGATCTCCCCTCTTAGGGAGAACAGCAGTTCTATCTTTTCCTTCTTCCTTGGGATCTTGTCATATATCTTAGTCTGCTTGAGCTGCCATAACAAATGCACCATAAACTGGGTGGCTTAAACAACAAAAATGTATTTCTTACAGTTCTGAAGGCTGGAAAGTCCAAAGTCAAGATGCTAGCCAATTCAGTTTCTGGTGAGAACCCTCTTTCTGGTTTGCAGATGGTGGCCTGCTTGCTGTGTCCTCACACGGAAGAGAGATGATCGCTCTCCTGTCTCTTCCTATAAGGGCACTAATCCCACTCATGAGGCTTCACTCTCATGACCTCATTACTCCACAAAGGCCCTAACTCCTAGTACTATCACATTGCAAATACTCAGTCTATAGCATCGAAAAAGGTTTTGATACTGGGAGCTGTGGAAGCCAATCTGGAACCATGAGGTGGGGATACAGCTGCCTCGCTGAAGGCAGCAGAGGAGGGAAGTGGGAAGATCTGTGTTCCCGCTGGCTTGGTTGAACAGCTGCACCAGTCTTGGCACTGCCTATGTTCAGACTTCTGGGTCTGTGAGATAATTAAAGGTCTTCATCATTTAAGGCACTGTCCATTAGGGATTTTTTTTTTAACTTGCAGCCAAACCCAAATACTAGCACAGTGTCTGGGACATGGAAGAAATAAATACTTCAGTTGATAAGCATGCTCTCACCATGATCCCAGAATTCCCTGAAAAAAGAGGATGTACCTTACAAACAGCCACGCTAATCTTCTGCATTCCGGATAGAAACCCCCGAGGACTGGGAGTAGCTGAGAAAAGTCTCTGTTGTTTTGACTTTCACCACAAGGAAGGGAATGATTCCATTATGGATAATTTGGGTCCTTCAAAGCAAATTATCCTATTTAAATGTCAAACGTTTCTCCCCAGTTGATTAGCTTTCTCTGCCCAGCTCCCACTGGAGTGTTCCCCAGAACTGTGTGCCATCTGTGAGCTTCAGGCAAAATGAACCACAGGCAGATGCTCTATCCTAGAAAGAGAGAGCAAGGCAACCTGTCTCTGGGAAATTCCTCACCCCAAACCTTCCTCCCAGAACTACAGAACTGAGGACGCTGCAGGACACCTAAGCACCACAGAGCCAACCAAGGAGTTTCGGGGCCTCCAAGGGGCTTTGGAAGAGGTAGAATGCCTGTCAGACAGGCTAGGAAGCCAGGACAAGTGGAATAGGAAAACAGAGACAGATAATTAAATGGCCAAGCAGTTTATAGCCATCTAGTAAATTGCAAAATCTTATCTTTCCTAACCAAGGACACCTGAGAGAAAATGGTTATAGTTCTCTTTCTCAACCAGAGGGTAAATAGCTTAAATCACCCTATTTAGGGAGATAGATAACAGAAACCCAGCCTGGTCAGTGTGGCGCGGTGGTTGAACTTCAAACTAGAAACCAGAAGGTCACAGTTCGATTCCCGGTCAGGCCACATGCCTGGTTTGTGGGCTCAATCCCCAGTGTGGGGCATGCAGGAGACAGCTGATCTATGGTTCTCTCTCATCACTGAGATTTCTATCTCTCCCTTCCTCTCTGAAATCAATTAAAAATATATTCCTATATAACAAAAGCCTAATATGCTAAGTATCTGGCCATCCAGTTGGTCGTTCAACCAATCAAAACATAATATGCTCATGATATGCTAAGGCCGCTCAACAGCTCGCTATGACGTGAACTGACCACCAGGGGGCAGATGCTCCGACCAGTAGGTTAGCTTGCTGCTGGGGTCCAGCCAATCGGGACTGAGCGAGATGGGTTGGACACGCCCTGGAGCCTTCCCCAGTCCCTCCCCACTGGTCAACCTCCCGGTATCCCTCCTCAGCCCCGATCATGCACTGGTGGGGTCCCTTAGCCTGGCCTGCTCCCTCTCGCAATAGGACCCCTAGGGGGATGTCAGAGAGCCAGTTTCAACCGGACGGTGGAATGACCGGTCGCTATGACATGCACTGACCACCAGGGGGCAGACGCTCAACACAGGAGCAGCCCCCTGGCGGTCAGTGCGCTCCCACAGCGGGAGTGCCGCTCAGCCAGAAGCCAGAAGTTTAAGGGTAATAAACATACTTTTAAAAAATCACCTGGACTCATGCTGTTGAAATCTTTTCTGCACAGTTAAGTACCCTCACACTACTGGCCAGCCTGAGGCATCCCTGCTCCAGGCCTTGTCCCTTTCCAGTGACACCTGGAAGGCCTGTGTCAGCCAGGGGTGGGTGGCTCAGAGTGCTGACCAGCAAGATTCACACCTACAATTACCTTTGTTAACCTGGATCCCAACAGAAGGGTTGGCCCTCAGGTCACTGCGTGTGATAGATACTCTTCCTTTGACACTCAGGACATTGTCCACTTAGATCTCTGCTTGGCCTATTCAAAGGATGGCTGCATTCATTACCAATCCAGAACTGCCCTGGAACCATAGCTCACCAAAACATTATGGGCATACCCCCTCCTCTCATATAGGTATGTGTCCTTAACCTTATCTTGGGGGTGTGATGCCCTCCGGAAGAGGTCACACTTGCTTAGTTTCACATCCTGTCCCACTTGACCTTCTAGTACCCTTTGACCTCCTTATTTTCCGAAGGCCCTGGTTTCAGACAGGGGCCCCTGTTTTGAATTGCAGTGGGAGACTTTTCCTCTGGGCACCAGAGGAAAGCTGCTGCTGTTACAAATTCCCTTCCCATTTTCTGCCTGAATGTTGTTTCCACTGACATTCCAACTCTACCATGTCCTTGTGCCCTCAGCCCTAGTGGCAGCACTAACCAAGCACCACACTCACCCACCTTACCTTTATCCTCCCTTCCATACCTACCCAAGTTTCTACTTCTCAATCTCTAGTGCCCCAGTCTCTCTATCTTCCCAAGTTACCAAATGGCTAACCCCTACTTTCCCTCCATCCCTTCAAACCGAATGACTCAGTTATGAACTGCTTTCCTCCTCTCAGATCCCTTTTGGAGCACAACTTCTCAAGTCTGTACATTATCTGCATGCTCCAATCATTAATAAAAGCCACCACTTTACCTGGGTTGGGTTTGAGGGAATCCACCTTTTTTCTGGCCTTCGCCTAGGGCAGAGATCAGGCAAAATGGAAATTTTGGGATTTGCAAAGTTAAGGACTTGTGCCTCCTGGATTCTGGGACCCCACAAAAGTGTTGTTGGGTAAGGAGGCCTTGTCCACCTGCTCCTTCTGGTATCTCCTTTCTTCTGGATATTACCCAGCAGAACTGAGCCTATATTTTGAGTAAAAGAGCAGCCATAAAGTCAAACTCACGTCCCAAACCATTATGCTACATGATCAACAAGAGAGCCTGCACCTGGGGATGAGGAGGACTGAAGGTCGGCCCAGAAAAGGAGGCTCTAGAAGTAGAGGGGAGAAGGTGGCTATCGCTGGAGAGTAGGGATTTCAAGGAAAATACTACCACATGAAAATGAAACTGTGGGCCCACTGCCTTCAAGTAGCCTAAGGGTGTTGGCCACTCCTGTTCTCAAGTCTCCTAAGCACTTAAAACTGGAGAATAACAAACGTTTTTGTGAAAATGCACTGCTCCCAGGAAAGCACTCCCACTGGCAGTGGAGGTGGCTGGAAAGGCTTTGAAGGCAACGTGGCAAAATGCAGAGGAACTCCAAAAGGAATTACATTTAAAAAAATATCTATTTTATTGATTTTTTTTTCACAGAGAAGGAGAGGGATAGAGAGTTAGAAACATCGATGAGAGAGAAACATTGATCAGCTGCCTCTTGCACACCCCCTACTGGGGATGTGCCCACAACCAAGGTGCATGCCCTTGACCTGAATCGAACTTGGGACCCTTCAGTCCGCAGACCGATGCACTATCCACTGAGCCAAACTGGTTAGGGCAGAATTACATTTTTTTTTTTTTGACACAGAGATTCGACTTGCAAAAATAAGTCAGGAGGAAATAATCCCAAATAAGGAAACAAAGTAATAAACACAAAAATGTTTATTGCACTCCATTCTTATTGTAATAGGGAAAATTGGAACTAACTTAATTGTTCGATTCTAGGATAATTAATTAAACCATACTATAGTCTCTTGATAAAATATTATGCAGTCATGAAAATTTTAATTATGGAGATCATAGCAATATAGGAACATAATGACGTGAAATTTTATGCACACTCTTGATTGCAATGCCCTAAAAATACATAATCATGTAATCAAAGAATGGAAGAGAACACATAAAATGGGAAATAGCTGTGTTAGGTGGTGAAATTATTGGCGATTTAAAAAATATTCCACCCAATGTAATGTTACTGTGTTCTTTAAAATATAAAATGAATACATAAAATGCAAATACTATGGGAATGGTCAAGAAATGGGGTAATAACTAGCATTCAATGAGGGGCTATTATGTTTCATCAACTGGGCTAGATATTACTTTACATATATTATCTGATGTAATTTTCTTTTGCCTCCTAAGAGGTATCTCTTTTTACATATGAGAAAGCTGAAGCCGAGAGAAGCTGATTGAGGATGAATAGAAGATGGGAGGAGGGCGGAGAATGTTAAGCGTGATTCATAAATTTTTCTCAGCAGGACAGTTAAGGGGTGTCAGAGATCAAGAACCCCATTTTATTCACAAGCTGCATTAGATGATGAGGGCTAGTTCTCCCCGTAGCTTGTTTTCTTTTGCTGTGGTCCTGGCAGAGAATTGAGGGATAAACTGTTGGCAGGACCCGATAGACTCCTGGGTTGCTGTACAGCTCTGAGTATCATACGGAGCCCCCCTCCAGAATGGGTGACATCTCATTGGGCATCATGTCAATACGTAGGGAGATAGGATGTAGCTGTGGATTCTCAAATCCATGTTTCTTGGAGATGATCCAGAAGTGGTGCTCTTGAAATGCCTAGGCCAGGGGCTTATGGAGTATCAGTTGTGAGGTCCAAGAAAAGTAGGGGAAAGAAAGGCATGAGTAGGGAGCTAGGGAGGTGATGATAAAGAGAAATGGTATAAATCAGAGTAGTCATATAGTAGATGTGGGGAGAGTGAGGGCATTGAGAGCTTGAAGGACAGGAAGTTATGGCTGTGTTAAAGTTTCCATGATGATGGCATCTTGCAGGTTGTGACCCTAGAAGTGTGTGACTGTTATGAATGGAATTGTGTCCTCCTCCCCCAATCCATATGTTCAAGCTCTAACCCCCAATAATGGTATTTGGAGATAGGGTCTTTATGGAAGTCCTAAGGATGGGGTCTTAATCTAATAGGATTGGAGTCCTTATAAGAAGAAGAGACACCAAAGAGCTCTCTTCTCTCCACATGCACACAGAGGAAAGGCCATCTGAAGAGGCAGGGAGAAGGTGGCTGTCTATAAGCCAGCTCTCACCAGAAATGGAATTTCCCAGCACCTTGTTCATGGACTCCAATCTCCAGAACTGCCAGAAGCCTGTCCATCCTTGCTGCTTGACACAGTTGCTGCAGGGAAGAAACATCTGCACAGCATATGTTTCAAGGGACCTGGCATATATGGCATACTGTTCTTAATATGTTTGCTCCCCTTCTTAACGCTATGTGTTTTAATCAAGGTCACCTCTCCGAGAAAGGTTGTTTCCCCAGGTGGGGATTTTTTTTACTGGAGTTAGAGAGGGAACAAAACCCCTTAGCTAAGAGCCAGGTGGATATCTCCTTCAGTTACTTCCTTGTAGCTTAATAGAACAATAGAGTAACCTTGAAATGGAGATAAGAAACGCCCTAACCTTTGGAATAGAATGGATAGGATTAAAATCAACTGGTATAAATACAGATGTAACAGGAGAAATACACACAGGACCTGGCTGGAGAACCTGGCTGGAGGATCTGGTGAGAGAACCTGGCTAGGCTGCTGATCAACTGAACGCTGTCTCTGTGTGATTCCTTATTCGCCGACTCCGTCCACACCTTTGGGAACCCCTGGACTGCTGGGGCTGGACCCCGGCATCTGGTGCCCAAGGGCTGAAAGGCTGCACTGGGAAGGATGGAGGTGGCAGAGACCGAGGCCGAGGCTGCAGCCGTAGAGTCCCTGGCCCAGCTGGCAAACATCCTGGAGCCTATAGGCCTGCAGGAGGAGGCGGAGGTGCCCGGACAGATCCTGGCTGAGTTTGTGATGGATTTCTGAAAGAAGGACAAGCTGCTCTGCAGCCATCTTCAGGTAGTGGACTTCCTGCACAACTTTTTGGCTCAGGAAGACATTGTCCAGGGCCTGGACCCCTTCGCCTCTGAAGACAGGAGCCGACAGAAGGCAACTGCAGCCAAGGAGCAATGGAAAGAGCTGAAGGCTACCTACCAAGAACATGTGGAGGCCATCTCAAGGGCCCTGATCCAGGCCATGCCCAAGATGGAGGAGGCCCAAAGGAAGCAGGCACAGCTCCGGGAGGCCCTTGAGCAGCTCCAGGCCAAGAAGCAAGTAGCCATGGAGAAACGCAGAACAGCCCAGAAGCAGTGGAAGCTGCAACAGGAGAAGCGTCTACAGCACTTAGCAGAAGTTTCTGCAGAGGTGAGGCAGCGTCAGGCAGGAACTCAGCAGAAGCTTGAGCAGCTGTATCAGGAACTTGGAACCTTGAAGCAGCAAGCAGGGCAGGAGAGGGACAAGCTGCAGAGGCACCAGACCTTCCTTCAACTGCTATACACCTTGCAGGGTAAGCTGCAACCCCCTGAGACAGAGGCAGAGCTGCCACAAGACTTGGATCTTCCTGAGGATAAGAAGAGGAAGAGACACCAAAGAGCTCTCTTCCCAGCTCTGGATCCCAGCTGCTGACCCAATCCCGGGAGCAGACCAGAGGGGATACCATGGGAAGAGATGGAAGTGTGTCCTCCAAGGATGCAGACTCACCTGTGTGGATTCCAGACCGTCTAGTCCAGTGATGGCAAACCTATGACACGCGTGTCAGAGGTGACACGCGAACCCATTCTTTTGGTTGATTTTTCTTTGTTAAATGGCATTTAAATATATAAAATAAATATCAAAAATATAAGTCTTTGTTTTACTATGGTTGCAAATATCAAAAAATTTCTATATGTGACACGGCACCAGAGTTAAGTTAGGGTTTTTCAAAATGCTGACACGCCGAGCTCAAAAGGTTCGCCATCACTGGTCTAGGCCGACCTTATGTCTCACCTCCCTCCATCTCCGCCTCCCCCTCCTCCTCCCCAGTATCATCCATATCAGCCGACCTAGAGGGCACAGCTGACTCCTCCCCAGACGCTGACACCACCATCAAGCGCGGCCCTGATGGACCTTTTGATTCAGCCCTTCAATGCGCTGATGCTTCGGGAAGCCCATTGCCAATGACACTGCCCACTAGCCAGATCAATAAGGACAACAAAACCAACGACTTGAGGACAGCTGAAATCCCTTGACTGAAGAGGCCAGCAACCTTCTACAGGAACAAGGCTCCGTGTGCACTCCATCCACTATGTTTATAGCTATGCTCGCTATCATTGCTTGTCAGTCTTCTTCCGAGTCTTAAACAACCCAATCC
>NW_005353324.1:2262770-2395455 GCF_000412655.1 Myotis brandtii | reverse complement strand
GGGAGCTCCTCGAGCCCCTCCAGGCCTCATGCTCCCTGGGGCCCTGACGTGTCTCCCGCACAGTGGCTGGTGCAGTGCTGGAAGCCGGTCCACCCTTGCTGCTTGACACAGTCGCTGTAGGGAAGAAACATCTGCACAGCTTATGTTTCAAGGGACCTGGCATATATGGCATATGTTTGCTTCCCCCTCTTAGCGCTATGTGTTTTAACCAGGACCACCTTCCCGAGAAAGGTTGTTTCCCCAGGTAGGGATTTTTCGCTGGAGTTAGGAATTAACAGGACTAAGGAAGGGAATGAATCAGTGAAACCCCTAGTGTTACAGAAATACCATGTACTACTTATGAAGTACTTGGACTAAGACTGTTGGCAATAAATTTGGGACTTGTTGGGCCCACATACATCCCCGGGGTCTTCCCACCAGGGAAAGCACCAAAGCCTATACCCGTGGAGACTCACCAACACAGGGCAGTCCCAGGGAAGGCAAGCAGCGAGTCTGGGAGGACATAACCTTTACTGGGTAGGATAATCTCCATCAGTCACTTCCTTGGAGCCTATCAGTAGAGCAGTGACCTTGGAATAGCCCTTATAATGGAACACAGAGATTAACCTAGACAGGATTAAACTCGACAGAACTAGATTAACAAACGCCCTAACCTATGGAATAGAATGGATAGGATTAAAATCAACTGGTATATGTAAATACAGATGTAACAGGACAATAAAGACAGAACTTGGCTGGAGATCCTGGCTAGAGAACCTGGCTAGGCTTCTTATCAACTGAACGCTGTCTCCGTGTCATTCCTTGTTCGCCAACTCCGTCCACACCTTTGGGAACCCCTGGACCTGCTGGGGTTGGACCCCAACACAGAACTGTGAGAAAATAAATGTTTATTATTTAAGCCTCTAGCCTGTGATATTTTGTCATGCAGCCCAAGTAGATTAATACAGTGCCTCAATCAGAGTGGGCTGGGGGATCTATGTGTGTAGCTAGAATGGTCAAACTCTAAGGCTAATGTGTGGGGTGGTTCATCTAAATGGATGATAAAAACTCCCATGGAGATGACTAGAAAATGAATAATAATGTGAATTAAACTTATTTGGCACTCACGGGCCATGAACTCTTTCAAGCCCTTTGCGTGCATTAACTCATTTCATCCTCTACCAGCCCCATAACACTGGCTTGGCTATTTCAACCCCATTACATGTGTGGAGGCATTGAAGCACAGAGAGGTGAAGTAGTATATCTGGTCAAGGAGGTGGTGCTTGAGTATACACTCAGACTGTAGAGCCCACACCCCTAACTGCTGTTCTGTCTGGGGTGTGGGGAATGCTATGAGCCAGGGGCCAAAGAAGGGATACACACAGAAAGGTGAAGGAAGAAAGGATCACCAGACTAATCTGCCAGATCAGGTGGGCAAATCTGGGTGACAAGAGGATGACAGATGGGAGAAGATGGCCTCATTGCCTCTCATCCAGAGGGAGAGACAGACTCTGTCTCCCACTGGTCAGTCACCCCACGTGGTGTAGCGCCACCATACTCTAGCTTGTGTCACCCAGCCTCTCCAAGGAGGTGGCTGCTTTGCAGGGGCACCCTACATCTGGAACATCCAAGTCTGTGGCAATGGGGGCAGTAGTGACCTGGCTCCACTGTCACAAGCTGTCATGAGGGCCAGAAAGCAAGGCATGTGGCCCTGGCGGGTGAGGCTTAGTTGGTTGGGTGTCATCCTGTGTACCAGGAGGTTGCAGGCACATACCAGGAGGTTGCCGGCACATGCCTGGGTTGCTGGCTCAATCCCCAGTAGGGGGCGTACAGGAGGCGGCCCATTGATTTTCCTCTCTCTCCAAAATCAATAAAAACAAAAAAAGAAAGCAAGGTGTGGGTGGATCTAGGTGGCACAGAAACAGTCCTGCACCATCTTCCTGTGGCCTCCGAATTTAAGTTGAAATCAGAAAAGGAGTTATGTGGGGACATCATTGTTTATCGCCAGAAATGAGACAGAAAACATAAAATTGCAAATTGCAAAGGCTTTAGTTGAGGAAGCCATTCACCCAAAAGGCCAGGTGATGATTACATAGGTAACATCTTTTCTGCAGAGGAAACGCGTTTTGATCGTATCTACCCAGAATTCCATGCAGCAAAAGAAAGGTTCATATTATTGGCGGCTATTCTACTGTGGCATAGTAAGCAGTTTATAAAACTCGACTAACGCATGTAAGAAAATTGCATTTTTAAAAGGGCATGGTATTGATGGGAACACATTTTAATTTTTGAAATATCACTTCGGAGAGTAAATCTATCAGTGTAAGACAGCTGACCTGAATCGAGACTTTATTAATCTTCACTCTTGGGAAATTGGCAATAAAACATAGGGTCAAATCCCTTTTATTTATATTGCATTTGCATTGTGCTTTGGAGAACAGATTGCCACACTAATTAAGCTGAACCAATTCTTGTGAGAACGACTTGCTTTTATTAGTAAGCACTTATGAATCCTGAGGCTTTCCCTCCATTTAGTCAGTTGTTACAGCTACTCCCGGGTATAGCAGTTGTTATTTCCCTCCCTGTTCAGAAGTGAAGAGATGGACTCAAGGTCATCTGGGTTGAACTAGAAGAGATAAATGTTTTTTTGTCGACTGTGGTTTAGGGTCTTGTCACACAAGGAGGCCCTAGAAGAGTGAAGTAATTATTAAGACAATAAAATTGTCATGAAGATGCCATTTGCCTCCTCTGCCTTTTTACTGCCCTGTCCACCCCAGAGGTCTCTGATGTGTCTTGACTTTGAAAAAGAACCTTCCTCTTCCCCAGCTCCCATGTGGCTTTGCGGCTCCTGGATAGCATCCCTGGGCTGCTTCTCTGATGATCAGGTTTTAATAGGTTATATCGAAACTGGAAACAAATCCTCTTAAGGTTTTATGTCTCCTAGAAAGCAAATTAGCCTATAAGTAACACCAGGCCCTGTTACCAAGCCTGGGTGAGACATTTGTAGCTGGTAGAAGGGAAGGAAATCCAATGCCTTTACAGCAGTAGTCAGGACACTCCCTGCACTCTCCACCCCACCTAGCTAGCCCCTCATGCCCTCATGCTTATCACAACGCTCTGGTCTGATTGCCAGCATCTGCATTCCTTACCTGTGGGCTTTTCCTGTGCAAGCCGCAAGTGGCCTCCAGCTCAGCAGCCTTCAAACAACTGCTAGGAGTTGATGGACTATATAAACACCCCAGCTCCCTCTCTGCTGGGTGGGCCAACACGCAGGCACCTGCTCTGCACTGGCTCCCAGAGTTCCACGGTAGAATCAAGCTCCAGTGGCCACAGTGGTAAGTTGTTGATAACACTCCTTTTATTGGCTTCCTGCCTTCTTCAGCTCACTTCCCCACTCCCCTAGTGGTGTTTTCTGTCATTGTTTCCTAAATAAACGTTTTTCTTGGGAATTCTTGCTTCAGGTTGGCTTCTGGAGGAACCCAAATGAAGACAGCCTCTACAATCTTAAACGTTATTTCCCAAGGAGTCCCTGAGATGCACATTCGTTTCAGCTGAGCTTCTGTGCCTGTCTTTGACTTTGATTTGCCCAGAGTTGAAGGGAATCTCGGTGTTTGGGTTCCCTATATCTCAATATTTTTCAAAATTCTTACCTGAATTAGCTCTTTCAATTTAAGTTTAATTACTGCATTGTATTCTATGAGAGAAGCATAAGCCTGAAATTTAATGGGTTAATCTCTCCCTCCCCCACCTTTTTTATCTCTCTAGTAATAGGAGTATGTTAGCATTTGGCTAAATCTCATACACTTTGATATGTAGTTGAAAATATAAAAATAGATGAACTAAGAACCTGACTTCCCAAATTAGAAAAGATGAGAGCAAAGGAAGCAGGAGGAAGACAGGAAAAATAAAAGCAGAAATTAATGAATAAAACATACAAAATTATCCTATATAATAAAGAGCTAATATGCTAATTAGACTGGACGGCAGAACGACCTTCCAGAACAACCTTCCAGAACAACCTTCCGGAACAACCGTGAGGCAGCCAGGGCTGTGAAGGCCTACTCTTGCACGGATTTTGTGCATCGGGCCTCTAGTAGAGTTAATAAATGAAAGAGAAAACTCTTTTTAAACAAACAAATCCTATCTAATAAAAGAGAAACATGGTAATTAGCCGTACGGCTGCTACCCTTCCCATTGGCTAATCAGGGAGATATGCAAATTAACTTCCAGCCAAGATGGCTGATAACCTTATTTTCTCCTACCTTCTCTGGGACTTGACCCCACTGTTGGAGGTCTTGCCATGTAGAGATAGATCAGAAATTGCTGAAGAGGACCTCGATCCTGTTCTCCCTCTGAATTGTGCCACTGCCTGGAAGCCCTTACCACTGAGCCAGACTAGATCTAACCTAAACTGTTAGCTGAGCTTGCCAAGTCTGCTGAGCAGTGCACCTTGGTTACCCAGACTCGGGTCAGCGTTTGCAGCTGTTGTTCTTCCCTCGCCTCACCCTGCTCTTGATTTCTTCCTCCTCTCTCTACTCCGTTTGGACTTCTAAAGACAATGTACACGTTCCAGCTGAGTCTGCTTACCCTTTGACATTTACTACTTTTTCACACTGACAACTGCCTCTAGTGTCTTGACCCTACAGATTGCCCCCACACTAATCTTTGTTTATGTTTCCTGTCCCCTCGCCAAATCTACCACAGGCACTTAAGCTTGGAAACCTTCAGTGGTGTTCCATTGTCCAGATAGTTTAGAATGCAAGCCACAAATATGAGCCACGTAGGTAATTTTAACTTTCCTCGCAGCCACATTAAAAATAGTAGAAATGGTAAAATTGATTTTAATTTACTTTTATTTACTTCAATATATCCAAAATATTATTATGTAAACATGTTATCAGTAAAAAAAATTGAGATACTTTATATTCCTTTTTTCATGATAAGTCTTTGACATCTGGAGTGTATTTTTCAACATCTCAATTCAGACTAACCACATGTCAGGTTCGAAATAGCCACATGTGGCTAATGGTTACCATGTTGAACAGCACACCTCTAAACCATATCCTCAGTATAGTTGAAGGTCTATACCTGGGTATTTCCAGCTACTGGCCTTTTGATAACTCTGTGTCCATTACCTAGAGCCAGCTCCTTTTCCAAATATGCTAAGCTTCCTTGCTGAGAAATCCAGGGATCCCAAGACCACTCATACTTTCAGTTCTCAACATCTCCTCTGAATCCTTTTAACATTAATTTTTTGTGTCACTATTCTTTTCATATAGCAATTACTGATAATATTTATTAGTTTTGTAATCAGAGGTAATATTAAAATATTTAACAACTGATAAAGCATGGGCACTGACCAATAGGAATAGGTGCCTGGTGAAATAGAATCAATGGAATCTGTACACAGCCTGTATGTTCCCACTGTGTGTACCTGTTGAGTTACAGCTCGGATTATTTTGGGGTGTGTATTATCAGCTCCCTTCAAGAGAGTGTGAGTTGAGTTCCTTGAAGGCAGACTTTTGTTTTACTCATGTTTGTATTCCTAAGACAGCTCCTGACCTGGCCTGTAGTAGGCAATTTATAAATATCCTATATAATAAAAGCCTGATATGCAAATTGACCAGACAGCAGAACAACTGGTCGCTATGATGTGCACTGACCACCAAGGGGCAGACGCTCAACTCAGGAACTGCCCCCTGGTGGTCAGTGTGCTCCCGCAGGGGGAGCACTACTCAGCCAGAAGCTGGGCTCACGGAGCAGCAAGCCGAGCAGTAAGGAGCAGCCAGCAGGTGGGCGGTAAGGAGTGAGGGGTCCCAGACTGAAAGAGGGCACAGACTTGGCTGAGGGGACCCCCCCCCCACAGTGCACAAATTTTTGTGCACCGGGCCTCTAGTAATTACATAAACCTCTGTCAAGTCTATTAAAAAAACCCACATAAACAAAGTTAACTATTACAATACATTGCATTAATCAATTGAGGGATGCTTTTTTTTTTATCACAAGCATTTTCAAGATTGCTTGGAAGTTGTTGTCCAGAGTTACTTTAACTTTAATCCATGGACACAGGTTTTACAAGCGGTAGTGACTATACAATTTATAGCCCGGAAAGGCTAAAAGAACATATGCTTGTGGGAAGAGGATATTTGAGACTGGGACTGCCATTTTCCTGTGGTTTATTAATGGGTGTTTCCTGGAGTACTAGGTGCAATAGTAATGCAAGGTTAGATAAGTTTAACTATGTTTCTTTACCATATAACTTTTTATTTTTAAATATATTTTATTGATTTTTTACAGAGAGGAAGGGAGAGAGATAGTCAGAAACATTGATGAGAGAGAAACATCGATCAGCTGCCTCCTGCACACCCCCCACCGGGGATGTGCCTGCAACCAAGGTACATGCCCTTGACTGGAATTGAACCTGGGACCCTTCAGTCTGCAGGCTGACGTTCTATCCACTGAGCCAAACTGGTTAGGGCTACCATATAACTTTTAATGCTCCCAAGTGTAACTTGCGAACCTATGAGAGGAAGATAAAATATCTAACATTTTTCAAATTCATAGTACACTAGGATTCTGTGAATCATGGACTGGGCAACACTGTTGGCATAGAGTAAGGCAAGAACTCAAAAGGAAAATAAAAAAGTTTATTTACAAAAATAAATCATTTTCAGATGGTCTGATAATTTTTCTATAAAATTTGAGAAAGCCCAATTGAAAAACTCTATAGCCAGATACAACATTAATAGTTTTATAATATATCAGCAAACCAGCTACAGCCCTAGCTGGTTTGGCTCAGTGGATAGAGCATAAGCTTGTGGACTGAAGGGTCCTGGGTTCGATTCCAGACAAGGGTACATTCCTTCGTTGCATGCTCAATCCACAGCCCTGGTTGGGGAGTGTGTGGGAGGTAACCAATCAATGTGTCTCTCTTATGTCTATGTTTTTCTCCCTCCCTTCTACTCTCTCTAAAAATCAATGGAAAAATATCCTTGGGTGAGGACTGGCAACAACAACAACAACAACAAACAAACAAACAAAAAACATGTTGCTTTATTTTTAAAAAATGCCAACTACAATTAAAATGAGAAAAATATCATACTTAAGTACTATTAAAAACATACAATTTATGGGAGTAAAATTAATAAGAAATGTACTTGATTTGCATGAAGAAAACCAAAAAGTGTTCCTGAAGAGCAGAAAAGAACAAATGAGGAGCATTTTCAAGGTTGTGAAGATGTTAATTTCTTAAATTAATCTATGGATATAATATAAACATAAAATATTAACAGAAAATTTAAAAGAAATTTAATACAATAATTATAAAAGTTACCTAAAACTCTTTTTATTTTCACATTGTATGTTTTGAAGTAAAAATGTGTATGTATTACTTTTGCAAGGAGAAAAAATATAGGTATAAAAAAACAAACGAGTAAATAGAGCAAAGAAATATTTGGAAAAGAAGTTATATGGGAAGGACTTACCTTACCAGATAGAAATAAGATATATAAAAAGACTATAAAGACACAACAATTAAAATTTCATGGTACTGATTTAAGACATGAATAGACTTCTTTATTCTAGAATACAAAATAGCTTAAAGTATAGTAAATGAAGTATTACAAACCAATAAGAAAGAGATGAATTATTTAATAATTTGTGCTGAGAAGATTGGTTAGTTTCAAAAGTAATATACTTAGGATCTCACTGTAAAGTATATATAAAGCCTTAAAAAACTTGAAGAAAACAGATGGATCTGTATTTAATCACTGAATAGGTAAGAGATTTCCAATAGAAAACAATGGAAGGAATTACAAAGGATAAAACATAGATTTGCATACATAAAATTTAAAAATATTCCACTTTTCAAAACTATGTAAAAATGAAAACAACCAATGGGGATTGTGATTTTTAATCATTTCAGTACTTATGAGAGTGATTTAACACATTCCAAGGCTTCCATTGAAAAATGAACAAAGAATATGAAGGTAGGGAATTTGGAGAGAAGGAATTATAAATGCCTAAGAAACATATAAAAGTGCATATTAACTTCAGTGTTAATGAAAAATACACAATAGAACAATAATGAAATGTAAGTAGGGATTATTGCTAAATAATAATAACATTATTTATTGGGATAATGAATGCTTAACATTTTCTTTTTTAGTTTTTTTGTTTTACATTTTTCTATAATGAATATATATAATTTTATACTAAAACAAAATTATTTTAAAAATAAAAATATGGATTAGAAACAAATAAGCTATTTGATCACTTTATTGCAGTTCTTTTACATTCTTGTGTATTTCTTCTGATACTACCATCTATAAGTGTTCTGAGACTTTAAAAAATAGAATTCTGTTCCTTAAGTTAGTGATTTTATCCTTTTGAATTTCATAGATCTCCTCCTCATTCCCCCAAATAATTCAAGAAATAATCCACAGTGATCAACCTTTTATTCTTTTCAAATAAATTCCCCAAAACTCAAGAATCCCAAACTGAACTTTTACTTAAAACATTAATATAAAAACAATAGATATAATCTCAGAATAGAGAACAGTTTAAAAAATTCAACAAATTTAACTTTAAGATAAGCAAATACATTTTAAAAATGTAGTCCATCTGAATCTGGGGGACTTGCTCAGGAATAACTATGGCATTTGGGAGCCCACGGTCTGACAGCTTTGAGCAGAGGGTTGAGAATTGAAGGGAGTGAGGTCTTGGCACCCAGGATAGGGCAGCACCAAGTTGCCACCGTCCTGGAGAGACCTGGCACCACTGGGAAGAGACATTTCCTGTTTGCTCTCTTTCCGTTCACTGTTTCTCGCTCTTTAAGCTGTTTCTTGCTGCCTTTCCCCTTTCTCTTTGTTCACCTTATATTATTGATGTAACACGTGCTGTACACCTGCTACGGCACAATAGTCACACTTCTCAGCATTCTCTCTGTGGAAGAATACCGTCATCCCAATGATGACCATTCTAGGCATCTTTACTGAACTGAATGTCTCGTGTGCAGGGATTTGGCCCTGAAGAGTGATAGTGGATATTTGTTCTGCAGAACTTCCCTTTCTGTCGGGTGATCAGTCTTAGGCAACAATGACAAAATGACACCATTTGAAATCAGCAAAAAAAAAAAAAAAAAAAGTTTTTTTTATTGTGTGTATCCCAGGCAGGATGCCGCTTCTGCACCAACAGTGTGCTCACAGGGTGTGTGTTTATTTACCTTAGAGACGGTGGAGCCCACCCTCGGCTCCCTTCACATTGTGTAAATTCATCTCTATTGAGCTCAGACTTTTGATAGTTCAAAAACCAGAGTCTCTGCAGTTGTAGAATTTGAGGTTTTTATTTTATTATTATTTTTTTTAATGCTCATCATATCTGAGAAAGGAAAATTAGTTTCTGACACTGGCCTGACCTGGTTAGCTTTGGTGTTGTTAGGAGGTTGCTGGACACTCATGGCTGAGTCATGTTTACCTGTTGGACATAAACAATCCACAGAACACCAACATCAGACTGGGCCACTCTGTGAATGGGATGATGTGAGACCGAACAAGGCCACTTCCTAATTTTATGTAAACTCAGACAAGACCAGGGCCATTGGGCCACCCATGTAATTCCAAACACTCCCTCATCCTCGCTCATAGGAATGACTGTTGCTTCCTTCCCAGCTTTGTCCCTGCCCTAGTCTGCCCTCCTTGTAGATCATATATGTTGAGATACACAACCACAGAATTGCCTATACTTTCTGACTGTCTCTGAATTGAATGAATCTCTGCTTCCTTAAACCCTCCCCCAAATCACAAAACCAAAGCCTGCAACTGGGGCATGTGCCCCGACTGGGAACTGAATCAGCAACCTCTTGGTGCATGGGTTGACGCTCAACCACTGAGTCACACTGGCAGGGCTTATCTATATATATAAAAGGCTAATACACTAAGTGTCTGACCATCTGACCACTTGCTATGATGCTCACTGGCCACCAGGGGGAAGACACTCAACGCAGGAGCTGCTGAACTGCAGTGACTTGGCAGTGGTGGTTCTTGGGTGACACACCCCGAAACCAGAGAGGAGGGAGCCTGATTCCTCACGGGGCCGTGCGATTGCACCTTTGGCCATGGGTTATGTTGTTGCTGGGGTACTGTCACCCCAAGCAGACACCGGGGAGGGACTGAGGGAGGTTGGTCCTAGGGTGTGTTTGGCCCTTCTTGCTCAGTCCCACCCCGCTGGCCACGTTCTAATTAATTTCCTTTCAATGTGCACAAATCCATGCAACAGGTCACTAGTAGTTTATATTATGCTAAGGAGGCTCTGTGAGAACAGGGAGCTCACTGATTGTCACTGCAGTATCCCCCAGGCCTAGAATTGAACCTGGTAAAAAAAAAGCCTAATAAGTGGGAATGACTTGTTAACTTTTTGGTAAGTTAGGTTCGCTTAGTGCTTTGAAAAACAAAGCAAAGCAAAGCAAAGCCAAAAAGGAATTTGTTGGAAGGCGGTGAGACCTCACAGAATTGTGGGTGAAGCTGGAGAACAGGACACCAAGGCCTTGGAAAGCACAGGACAGCAACCTGGCAGTCCTTGTGTTCTGGTGGCAGGAATGAATGGGCGTCCCCATGGAGCTCTGCCGAGGGCATGACTCAGCTCTGTTCCTCTCCCTGTGACTTTCCTCCCAGGAATCCAGTGGGCAGTGGGGCTGGCTTCACAGGCATGTAACTGCTTTGAAGAGCCCCTTGCTTGGTTGAATGTTCTGCATTTGCCATTTTGAGATTCTTAATAATTGTTGAACAAGGAACCCTGTGTTTTCATTTTATTAAAACTTTAGTTTTCTTCAAGGCAGTCTATATCTGGGCTTTCAATTCTGTTCCATTGATTCATTTGTTTATCTGTTTGCCAATACCATACTGTCTTGATTACTATAGCTTTATACTAAGTCTTGAAATTCGGTGTCAGTCTCCAACTTGGTTCTCCTTCAGCATTATGATGGCTATTCTTGTTTTTTTTTGCCTCTATATAAATTTTAGAATTATGTTGTTGTTATCCACAAAATAATTTGCTGGAATTTTAATTGGGATTGCATTGAGAATCTAGAGATCAAGTTGGGAACAACTGACATCTTGACGATATTGGGTCTTCCTATCCATGAACATGGAGTACCTCTCCATCTATTTAGTCATTCTTATATTTTGATAATCAGAGTTTTATAGTTTTCCTCATATATATTTCCACATAGATCTTATATATATTTGTTAGTTTTTATATGATTAAAGAAAAAATCACAGGCCCCAAGTGGCATCACTCATATTAAAAGCCCATGATACCAAACCTAGATCTAATACCTGATCTAATTGTAGTTTCAACCTTTCTCAGAAATGTAACCTTAACCCACCAGTCTGGAATTTTCTGGTCAAGCACCTGTAAGGTTAATCTGTCACATGGGCCCAATCCACCCCTCACAGGAAGAAGAGGCAATCTGCAGGGTAAATACCCTTGTCTTCCCCCTCGTCCCCCACACTTCTCCCCAAAGAAGCTGTCCTGGGTTTAAAAAATAATCTTTTCTTTTCTTTTGTTAATAGCTCACTGGCCCTATCTTTCTTCCTATAAAATCCTCCATTTGTTTAGTCACTAGCTGGGATGCTGCCTGATTCATTGCTGTGTTTTCAAGTTCAAATTCCACTGTTCAATTCTGGTATATAGGAAAGTGACTAACCTGTGTATATTATCCTGTTTCAGTGCTTTTTCATTTTGCACTGGGAATTCTCTGGCCATTCCTTTGGCCATCTTGCATCATGTACCTACCCCCCTTGGTCAGAGGAGAGTGGGCAATATGCCTAATAGTTCCCTCAAGATTTTCCCAAAGGAAAATGGAGAGGAGCTAGCTGGATTGGGCTGGGTGACAGGCACACGTAGCAGTCATCCTAGAATTCTGCCATGTATTGCTTTGTTAGGAGATGAAGGGAGTGGAACTGGCTATGTGTTTCTAACTCAGGAGGCAAATCTCATGCCTATTTCCAATCTCACCCATAAATGCTGTTTTCCCCATGACAGGCACTGTTTGGAAACCTGCTGTTTGTCCCTTCGTATCTGTGAAGAGTTTTCCCAATTGTTCTATGTTCAGAGAGTAGTGTTGTGTCTCTGAGTTCATGTATGTCTAGTTCTTGTTTGTAAATTATATATAATATCAACAATCAAATATAGCTCTTTCTGTTTTATGAAAAAGCCGTAACAGAACCTCATACAAACAAGGAAAAAATTGGTCTTAACTGTGTATTATTTTAACTCCCCCAGAGATTGCTCACCGCTTCTCTATGATAAACCTTTCAATTTCCAAAAGCATATTCTTGCAGGTTTCTTTGTCCAATATCCCACTTACTATGCACTTTTAAAAGAGCATGCTACTGTTGTGTTTGGACGGAATAACACAGTCAGACAGAGGCAAACCAGCAGGGCCAGGCTAGATGGAAAGTTAATGATATGGCTTGGGGTTCTATTATTGCATGGTTTGGGGTTCTATTGTTATATTTGAATGCGTGTAAAAAAGTATAATCAGCTGAGTCCTAGAGACCTTGAAAACTCTCATCCTGCTTTCACTGTTAAGTGATTCTCTCAGTTTTTGGCTCAATATTGTCAGCAAGGCACCCACATTTCCCTCCCTGCCATCTCCAAATCTTGTTGAAATAGCAGAAAAAAGGACAAGAAAAAGAACGCATCCACAAAAGCACTGTAAAATGGAAAATTCCTAAAAGATAGAAGGTAGACATAGTCAAATGCTGGAGAAACCAGCCTAGAAGAACGGCAACTCCGGCCAGGCTTGGGTGTGGGTGTGTAGACAGGTGACAGACATTTTTCTTGGGGACTCTGAACACTTCTAAGTTCAGAAGCCACAAGGTTCACATTGTCAGTGACAGAGGGAGGGCAGGTTGGGAGAAATATTTACAACTTACAAAAGAAAGATACAAATCCACAGACAAATATAGAAAGAGCTTCTGCAAGGAAAAAGTCAAAATGCTCAGTAGAAAAATGGGCGAGGGTTAAAAACAGAAAAATTACCAAAAAAGAAATAAAAATACTTAAAAAAAAACACCCTAGGAAACACCGTTGAACTTCACTAATGATCAGGAAATTGCAAACTGGAACTAAGCTGCGACATAATTTCTCACTAAATAGGTGTATTAGTGAAGGTTTCCAGAGAAACAGAATCAATAGTGTGTGTGTGTGTGTGTGTGTGTGTGTGTGTGTGTGTGTGTGTGTAATAGATTTATTTTAAGGGCTCATGTGATGGCCTGGGGGCTGACAAGGCCAAATCTACAGGGCAGCTGGCAGGCGGGAGACCCAGGGAAGACGTGCTGTTGCAGCTCCAGGTCAAAGGCAGTCTCAAGGCAGAATTCCCTTTGCCCGGGAGTCTCCGTGCTTTTCTTGCAAGGTCTCCAATTTACTGGCCGAGGCCTGCCCACCTCCTGGAGGGTAATCTGCTTTACTCAAACTCTACTGATTGAAATGTCAATTTCATCTAAAAATACCTTCGTAGTGACATCTACCCTGGTATTTGATCAAATATATAAGGACGACTTACCCAAGTTAACACATAAAATTAAACAAATATTTTTTAAAAGATTCATAATATACATTGTTCATAAGAAATGGATACTCTTTTACATTGTTGGTGAAAAGCATATAGAACAGCCTTCTGGGAACAAATGAAACAGCAACTTGGCAATTTCTATAGAAATTTGAAATACACAGAACTTTCCATCCAGCCTACTGGTTGGCCTCTGCCTGGCTATGCTGTTGCATAGAGGTCAGCTCCTGTCTTGGCAGCCCTATCATACAGCCCTCTCTTTCTGGGTCCAATGACTGCCCCCTTCTTTTGTGCCCTTTGGTCTAGGGTTGGTATTAGCTCTACTGCTGGGGCACTGCACCCTGCCTACACTTTATATATATTGTTGTTGTTACTCCTCACCCAAGGATATTTTTCCATTGATTTTTAGAGAATGGAAGGGACAGGGAGAGACAAACAAAGAGAAACACTGATGTAAGAGAGACACATTGATTGGTTGCCTCCCACACTGGGGATCAAGCCTGAAACCGAGGTATGTGCCCTTGACCAGAATCGAACCGGGACTCTTCAGTCTGAGGGCCGACACTCTATCCCAGCCGTGGGCAAACTACGGCCCGCGGGCCGGATCCGGCCCGTTTGAAATGAATAAAACTAAAAAAAAAAAAAGACCGTACCCTTTTATGTAATGATGTTTACTTTGAATTTATATTAGTTCACACACACTCCATCCATGCTTTTGTTCCGGCCCTCCGGTCCAGTTTAAGAACCCATTGTGGCCCTCGAGTCAAAAAGTTTGCCCACCCCTGCTATCCACTCAGCCAAACCAGCTAGGGCAACAATACATAGATTAACCTCCTCGAGTTATCCTGACTTGAGTGTGCTGTTTCCTCCTGGAGCCCTGCCCGATACATCCAGGCATTCTCCTGGGTTCTTCCCTTACCCCCTTTCTCTATCTGTAGTCTATCACCAACACATATCAATAAAATCCTCCCCACTTTCTTTTTTTCCAACCACAGAACTAGTATCCTAACTTAGACCATTATCATCTATCATCTGGATTTCTGAAAAACATTCCTATTTACTTTCATTGCCTTTAATCTTGTCTTCCTCCAAAAAGTTGTCCACTGTTGCCAAAGGATCTTTCTAAAATGGAAATGTGATCATACCATGTTTTTCTGTTTAAAATCTTTCAATGTTGGCAGGTTTCAATGTCTTTCTCTCTCAGTTTGTGCTTCACATGTTTTTTTCTGCTGAAATTTGGATAGTAAATGCCATTTCTTATTAAACTTTAAACCATCCCTCCTGAGGAAATGTAAGAGTCTTAAAGGGAGAGAAGGATATATTTCTATGGTTATCTTAGTTGCCAGGATGAAATACCTTGGCATTGCTAGACCTACCTCTTGAGGCAAAATGGCAATACTGAACCCCTTTCAGATAAAAGGAGAGGGTTGTGGTATGCCTTGCTTATTCTGAATGCATGATTTCTTCTAAAGATTTTTCTCATATGCTGACTCTTATGGACAGCTGTGGTCTTTTGTCAGGAGCAAAGGAGTACCACAGTTACCTTGAGTCCTAGAAACACATGCATGCTTACGGTCCAGTTATTTTATAAATAAATTATTTTCTTTTAAATAATGAATTTGCATTACAGCGACAGGCACATAACAGATGCTTATGTACAAAGATACCTGCTTCTGGAATGTTTCTTTCATTGTAGGATGTTTCCACTCTCTTTAAAGATTTCTGATGCTCTGGTCAAAAGTTTGTTTGTTTTTGTAGTTCTCAGGTCTCCCCATGGATAAGACCCAATAGCTCCATTCTCCTAAAAAATATACGAACCGCCACCGTATCCTGTAAGGTCCAGGAAAATATATTTGGCTTCCAGATGGTTTCAAACTTATCCCAAGTGGCGAGGTTGTTGTTCTCAAATTCCAGTCACTGATTCTTCAGACACGATGCTCTCAGAATACACTCAAGCTATTTTTTGTTTGTTTAGTTAAATTTATTTCTATGTTTCCTTTTTCCAAAGAGTTATGAGGCAATGAGTAGCAAGAACATTTGCAACAAAGCAAATAAAATGGAAATGGAAAATCAGAACAAAGACAAATAAGTGGAAACTAGCACACTAATGATAAGACAGCATCAGCCTGTGTGTGAGACCCAAATTCGACTGCTCATTTCCTGGAATGCAGGGATAAAAGGCAAGCAATAAATATTTCAATACTCATGATCAGGAAGGAGGAAGTATACCAGTTTCCCAAAAGAGTTGAAATTTTCCTGGCAGTAAAGTCCAAAATAAATTCTCACACCGAGATGAAAGAGAATGGTGTGACACTGTGGATTAATAATAGTCCCTTCCTCCTTAAGGATAGGCAAAGATTAAATGAAGGCAAAGATGCAAAGCCCTTAGAATTGTGAGTGGCACATGGTAAACTCAAATATTAACTATCATCATTATGATTATATAAAAATTTTATACAAATTACATGTACCAATAAACATTGATAATAGTCACAGTGACTTGTGGCAAATGCAGAGGTGGATTCCATTTAGTTGTTTTGTGAAACAGCTCTAGCCAACAGCATGCCATTAGCACAACTCAGTGAAGATGGCCAACAGGACCCACAGCTAAGGTGGTCCAACTGTGGGGTTGTCTGGTGTCCTCATTGCATCAAAGGACAGAACAGAGGGGACCTAGAGAAATTGCACAGCTTGTAGACCAGTAATTCTTAGGTATGGTTCTTAGTCATCAAATAAGTCACGAGCAGGGGGCAATATAAAAATCTAAGTTTTTATAGATAAATGGCATGCGACTCCATAAATTTTTAGTAAGTTGCTTACTAGGAACTACTATGAGAATTACTGAGAGTGACTACAATTTGATATTTGAAAACCTCACATTAACACTATTAGAATTTCCTGAGGATCCTAATTCATTATTCTACCAAGAAATCTGGCTTCCCCACAGTGCTGATAAGACCAGAGAGAGGGATGGCTTACTATTTGTTCCTCATTAGCAGTAGCCCAAGCTTATTGGGTTTTTCAATGGTTTTTATTTTTAAAGTATTAATTTATTTTTCTGAGGACTGTTAGGTTAACCCTATAGTGGGTTATGATTTATATTTACATCAATAGTATTGCTAAAGTTAATGCCTGCACGATCCCCTCAAAATGTGCTTGTCCCAGTGTGTTATCCTCATGGTTGCTTTCTCTGGCTAAGTGGCAGTCACAAAGGTTGGAGAGCCACTGCCTTAGGTTCTCTTGTCTGGATATCATTCTGTTAGCTGGACTGACCAGAGCTTAGAGGGCTATCGCTGCATGTCTCTCTGGAAGCAGTGTAAGGATAGGCTAGGGTTGACTTCCTAATGTGTATGTGGATTTTGTATGTAATGTCTGTAGGTAGTGGATATAATTTTATTAAAATTGGAAGCTTTCCTCCAGTATTATTCCCCAGATGGAGGTCAGCCCACCTCAGGGAGATGAGCTATAAAGATATTTTTTTAAAAGTCAGATTTTTTTTTTCTCAGAAAGACATTTGATCTACTCTGACTCCTTAATTCAGTCACCAAAATTTTATATCATCAAACATGGCAGAGGATATGGTGATTAGAACATTCTCAGTAATATGTCTGTGGCTGTGGTGTCCTGAGCTGGCCCATACCAGCTTGTGATAGCCCATTGTCAATGCTTGAGAAATTTAGTGAGCTGATTGTTAAACTATTGGTACTTTGAAATGGACCATGGAGGTAGTATTCCACAAAATGTTATAATTATTTTTCCCAGACAGCCAGTTATTGAACTTTTATTAGCACACCACTGTCTGTGGACCATCTAATATTGAGCTATATAGTCTCTTTGTGTCCCTTGAAAACTCAAAATGAGTTTTACCCATCTTCCAAAAGGGTAACCAATGATTTCCTCTTGATTATAGAGTCATTCCTTTGCCAGTAATGTTAAGCCCCCTGCTAGCCTTACTCCAGAGACACATTTCAAGAATGAGTCTCTTAATTAAATATTGAGTATGAGGAATGGATAGATTTTTAAGACAGCTATAATATTATTAACCCTTATTAAACATCATTCTATCTCAATAGTTTATTCACTCATTTATTCAGTTGATACTCACTGGACGTATCTAATTATAGTAAAATCAGCCCTTTGTGCTGGTACTGTGCTAGGAAATGGGTATATATTTTATGACAAAACTAACAGGCTTTCATGGAATTTACAACCTACTAGAGATTATAAACTTGAAAAAAATTATACAAATAATTTATACTTGCAAATTGTGATAGCGCCACAGAGGAAAAGAACAGGGTGATGTGAGAGAGAATAACAATGCAGATCTATTTTGGGGACCCATTCATGTTGGGGGTGGAGAGTGACATTTCTGAGGAAGTGGCAATTGAACAGAGATTTGAAGGATAAATGGGTGTTAGACAAGCAAAGAGTGAAGGCAAGTTCCTCAAGAAATTGGCCAAAACCAAGTTAGATCCTTGGTAGAGTTCACTGATCTGTCTTTCATCTTCAAATTCATGGACAGAAACAATTTATGTATCAAGATGTATGGTACTGGCATAGTTACAATGCCTTTTCAAAACTTGAGCCAAAATTAAACTGGGTAAAGTGGTTCTGATCCATCTTGCTTGACATTTATAGTTAAGTACCACATTCAGTTTTTAGATTAATTGTGTACATACTCATGTATTGCTATCTTTTGATGAGGGTCATACCTTGGAATTTTCATAGATAAATTGGATAATAATTCTGTAATTCATGGTAATACTGGGAATGGAAGGGTTAAGTATGGTGGGACATAGTCCTCGGGTCAAAATACAATCCTACCTATTAGAACTAGGGCCTAAGGTCACAATAAAATACTAATTCAGGTTAATGTTGAGCTGCCTCAGAACTGAACTCAGAGTTATTAAATTTTGCATAAGGTCAAGAATGAGTCCAGAATTGTGTAGCAGTTCAGAACAGTCTCTCCAGAATGTGCCACTTGGGCTTACGGATTATTTTGAGCCAGAGACAACTGAGGTCCAATAGATTCAGGAAGAACTTTTGGCTCCCCGTTAACTGTCTAAAATAATTTAGGTAGAGGGTTAGTCCAGGAAGAGAACTATCACCAGAGATGACTATGAAGAATATGAGTAGGTGTGGTGGACTGGGGAAAATTTAGCTAGACCCGTTTGTTCAAAGTCCTCTCTGTGTCCATTGTCTCTGCATGGCACAACAAACATTTGTTTAGCAAACATTTGTTTTTCCATCTTCCTGCAAATTGTTTTTTTTAAATATATTTTAATTGATTTTTTATAGAGAGGAAGGGAGAGAGATAGAGAGTTAGAAACATCGGTCAGTTGCCTCCTGCACACCCCCCACTGGGGATGTGCCCACAACCAAGGTACATGCCCTTGACCAGAATCGAACCTGGGACCCTTCAATCCGCAGGCTGACGTTCTATCCACTGGGCCAAACCAGTTAGGGCTGCAAATTATTTTTCTCCCTTTGAAGTCCTAGACCACTACCCCCATCTCTTAGCTGATATTAGCATGTAGGCTTTGATTGCCTGATGCCTGTGGCCCTCATATTTGCATGAAGCCCCTGTACATATAAAATTAAACTTGATTTTCTCCTGTTAATCTGTCTCATGTCCATTTAATTCTTAGACCAGCCATCAGAGCCCAGAAGGGCAAAGGAGAAATTTTTGCTCTCTTACAGCTGCCTTGGTCAAACAGCCCTCCTGGGGGAGTGAGGCCATGTGATGATCACACAGATCATCATCATGTGCACCAGTACCATCTTCTTTGAACATTTATTTCTTTAATTCTTGATGGTGAATTTCACATGAGGATGTAGAAGGGGACATATCCCGAAATCCTGGCCAGTGTTTCTCAAGGTCTGGTTCCTGAACCTCTTGTATTAGAATCAGTTGTGTTGCTTGTTCAAAATGTGGCTCAGTTGGTTGAAACATCATCTTGTACACCCAAAAAGGTCACAAGTTCGATTCCTGGTCAGGGCACACACTTAGGCTGCAGGTTCAATACCTGGTAGGGGCACATATGCAAGGCAACCGATGGGTGTTTCTCTCACACATTGATGTTTCTCTCTCTCTCTCTCTTTCTCTCTCTCTCTCTCTCTCTCTCTCTCTCAAAAAAAAAACACACAAAAAAAACAAAAACAATAAGCATACCCTCAGATTGAAGATTAAAAAAAAATAAAACATGTAGATTTAGAAGCACCACCCCAGAACAATTGAATTAGTGTTTGGGGGAATCTGCAATGATGAGTTGAAATCATCTCTATGCCCCCCCATCCGTTATCTTACAGCCTAGTTCCACAACCTCCTGCCCCATTACTAGTAGTTGACCCTGCTTTCTGCTTCTCAGAGAAAGTTAAAACCATCCCCTAGCAGTGGTTCTCAACTTGTGGGTCTCGACCCCTTTGGGGGTCGAACGACCCTTTCACAGGGGTCGCCTAAGACCATCGGAAAACACATATATAATCACATATTGTTTTGTGATTAATCACTATGCTTTAATTATGTTCAATTTGTAACAATGAAATTGGGGGTCACCACAACATGAGGAACTGTATTAAAGGGTCACAGCATTAGGAAGGTTGAGAACCACTGTTTTAGAGAGCATGGAAGAGAGAGGGAAAGAGAGAAACATCGACGTGAGAGAAACACATCATTGGTTCAACTGCTCCTTCTTAAAAGGATCATACCTGTAGGCACTGAAGTATGTTCAGGTCTCTTCTATTAAACAACAAATACAAATTAAAAATACTTTTCTTGGTTCTACGTTCCCTCTAGCTACCACCTTCTCTTTCTTGCCTGCTAACCTCGCCTTTGGAAGGAGTTCTATAGGCTTGGTCTCTATTTCTTTACCAAACGTTTCTTCCTTAGCTCGCTGAGTTCCGCTTCTATCTCAGGACTCCACTCAAATAGCTCTGTTAAGGTCATCACTGGTCTTTTCATCACTAAACCTACCGGGCATTTTCCACATCCCCTCTTCCTCCACTTGTTTACAGCATTCAACATCTCTTTGAAATATTCTCTTTTGTGGCTTCCAAGACACCATTTCCTGTATTTTCTCCTCTATCTCTCTAGGCACTATCTGATTCCTCTTCTACCCAGCTATTAAATATTGCAGTTGATTACCCAGTACTATCACACTTGGCTAGCTTATTTCTGAGCACTGCATCAACTCATCTATAATTGACTTGCAAATTGATGCCCTCAGCCAGACTGCTGCTCCCTAAGCTCTAAATCTGCATATCCAACTGCTTACTTGATATCTCCGTTCATGTCTCAAAGTTATCTCACATTCAACATGTTTAAAACCAAACTCATAATATTTCTGCCTTCCCCAAGCTTGGTATCCTAATTTTCTCTGTTTTAGTAAATGGTGTCATCACTGAACTAGTTACACAAGCAAGAAATAGCAAATTCCCCCTGGCTGGGTGCTCCAGTGGTTAGAGCATCTGCCTGTGGACTGAAGGGTCCCGGGTTTGATTCTGTTCAAGGGCATGTACCTTGGTTGCAGGCTTGATCCCCAGCCCTGGTCAGGCGCATGCAGGAGCCAACCAATCAATGTGTCTCTCTCACATCTATGTTCCTCTCTCTCTGTCTCTTCCCCTCCCTTCCACTAGCTCTAAAAATCAATGGAAAAATATCCTCTGGTGAGGTTTAACAACAACAACAAAAGAAATAGCAAGTTCACCTTTGAAACATTTCCTTTCCCCACAACCAGTGCAGTTCATCACTAGATAAACATTTCACATATAGTTTTTAAAGGCTTCTCAAATCCTTCCACGTGTACCCATACCCACAACCAACAATTTAGTCCAAGCCCCCATCTCCTCTTACTTAACCATAGCAATCAGCTTCTAATTGGTTTCCCTGCAGATCAAGAGATCTTTTCCAAAACCAGATTGATCCTATTACCTCCTAAATCTTTTCTTGAATTGCTTTGCTGTAAGACCAAAGACCAAAATTCTTATCAAGGCTCATAAGGTTCTCCAAAGTTCCCTGCCTCCCTCTTTTCCATCCTCATCTTCCACTACTTTCGCTCCCACCTCCATCCAGGCACATTGGTCTTGTTTTTCAGTGCCTTCAATATGCCATATTCCCACATGTTACAGGCTTTTCTCTACGCCCTTCCCAATGCTTGGAATGCTCTTCCCTCCTTCTGTCTCACTGCTCCTCAGGGCCTTGCTTTCTCAGAAAAGACTTCCTTGGTCTCAAGTGCTGGGTCCAGTTCCTTTGTAATAGGCATTCACAAAAGATCCCCTCTAATCATCCTTATCTCAGGCTTTAATTACACCCTTCTTTGTGGGATTATTTGATTCACAACTAACCTGAAATCTGCTTGCAAGTGGGAACCATGTATTTTCATTCTTATGCATCCCTGATGCCTGGCACAGGTCATGATGAATTGTAGGAGATAAAAGAGTGAATGAATGAAGACCTGAAGGAAACTTCATATTTCTTGTCATGAGGACCATTGGAGATTATCTCTAGAGTACCAGAGCATCAAGGTCACTTCTGTGGAAATTACTCATCATCTGTGAGGGAACATTTCTTGGGATTCAGTACATGTTGGTTGAAAGAGTGAGCTTCAGGGAACTTCTCCATTAGCCCTACTCTGATCATGTAGCCAAGAAAGAACATCCCAAGATCCTCTGCCCCAGCTGCCCACCACACCCTAGGTCCTGTCTGATCATCACAATGTCTAGTGGAACATCACCACGTCTGTGATCTAAAGAGGGATACAATTAGAGATGGTTGCGGTTTACAGTTTCTTTGCTTATTGTAAAAAGAAAACATATCCAACTCCTTCTGCTTTTGTCTTAGTTGTGTTTCGACCTTCTTTCCCCTCTCTCACTGTGTACATCAAAACCCTGCTCTGGCACATAGACTTCCTTTGCGTGGATAGAAATCTGAGTTGAACATGAGAGGAAAGTTGTAAATAATTAAAGAGAAAAAAAATTGGATTCAGTGTTAAGATTGTATAAAAACAAAGTGCTTTCCCATAAAATGCTCTGAGAATTGTTTTGAAATTCAGGGAAAACAAACTATTCCATCCTGCGCTGAACGTAGTTCAACAATGGGGCCTCCTGGGAGTTGGCAACTATGGCATATAACTAGAAATCTGGAAAGTGTAAATTTTGTGCTTTAATTCTGACAATGGGGGAACGGCATGAGGGGTCCGTTGTGGAGCCTCATGATCAGCTCTCATGATTGGATCAGGAGTTCTGGTGGGAACAGAAGCAGGAGTGATTATATGTGCATGATGACAAGTCCCTATTGCCAGGCCCTGCATGTTCTATTGTGCACCTTCCTTTCTTTGAATCTATAACCCACACTGTGCCCAGGTACAGGAAAACCATGGTCCCAGCACTGACTCCTGGGCCACTTCCAAGTGAGTTCCCCACCTGCTGACAAAGTGCATGTAGCTTCAGTGTGTGGTACTTCATTTGAATGCTTAACCTGTGCACTTTTATAAAGAAGGTCCTCCAGAGGACAGCAGAGAGCAGTCCTGTGGCCCTAAGGTAGAACCCAGAGAAAGGTGGAAGTAGAGGTGGTGGTCACATTCTATAGGGACTGCTGAGGGACTGGATTTTAATTTGGGAGAATTTAAAATCAACAGTAGGCTCAATTTAAAAAATCACCAATAGGGGGATGCATGGTTAAGGAATTTAGAACTTCACAACCCTGAAAAAGCATAGGTCCATCAGATATGAGAAAACTTAGGAGGTTTTGGAAGTAACTCAATGCGATGGGCAACATTTTCTGTGAGTGAGCGTGTGTGCATTGCCGTGCAGAAAACATGGGGCTTAAGACCTCATTGTCTCTTAACAACATTTGTTGTTGCGTTGACATTCCTCCCACTGGGATATAAAATGTCTGTCCACCCCTCTGGACTGTGAACTTTCTGAGGTCAAGGACCACGTGCTATTGAATTTTACACCTCCCCCACAGAGTGCCTGCTGTAGCATGGGTTCCAGGCGAATATTCAGTGGATGAAGCTGAATTATCATCTGCCATATCCTTATAGGTGTAAAATAACTGAAAAGGTCTACATCTCTTCTTATGGAAGTGTTTGGATTATCCTCAAATTTCTGAGGTTAAAACAGAACCAGTCCTAGCTGGTGTGACTCCGTTGGAGTGTCCTGTACACTGAAAGGTGGTGGGTTCGAATCCTGGTCTGGGCACATACCCAGGTTGTGGGTTCGATCCCCAGTCAGGGCATGTAAGGTAGGCAACTAATGGATATTTCTCTCTCACATCAATGTCTCTCTCTTTTGCTCTCTCTCTCCCTTCCTCTCTCTAAAATCAATGAAAAACATATCCTCGGGTGAGGATTAAAAACAAACAAATAAACAAAACCATGTTCATAATGGTCCCTCACAGCATCTTTTTTTTTTAAATATATTTTTATTGACTTCAGAGAGGAAGAGAGAGGAAGAGAGAGATAGAAACATCAATATGAGAGAGAATCACTGATCAGCCATCTCCTGCATGCCCCTTACTGGGAATCAAGCCCGAAACTCGGGCATGTGCCCTGACTGGGAATCAAACCGTAAATTCCTGGTTCACAGGTCAATGCTCAACCACTGAGCCACACTGGCCGGGCTAACAGCATCTGTTTTTTTATTAGCTGGATTAGGCCACTGTGGCTGCCACCCTTGAGGAGTAGTTATTGCCCCATCAGACACTTCTATCAAAACAGGTACTGGTGGTGGTGATGGAACAAGAGGGCAAGCGGCATGGATCAATGAGTTAGCAAAGGGCAGAAGAGAAATCAAACCTAGAAAGAACTTCACAGGCAGTGTGAGTGCCCTGCTTCCTCCACTCTGCCTATGGCCTCTTTATGCACTAACATTGCTCTTCAAATCCCTATGTTGGCATGTTTAGGAGACAACAGCACTGGAACTGGGCAACATTCTGGTTTGCTATTCTCCTTGCTCAGTCTAGAGCAGTGGTTCTCAACCTTCTGTCCCTTTAAATACAGCTCCTCATGTTATGATCCAACCATAAAATTATTTTTGTTGCTACTTCATAACTGTAATGTTTCTACTGTTATGAATCATAATGTAAATATCTGATATGCAGGATGGTCTTAGGCAACCCCTGTGAAAGGGTCGTTCGACCGCCAAAGGGGTCGCAACCCACAGGTTGAGAACTGCTGGTCTAGAGGCTGAATCTGTTGCTTCAGCTGATTCTTGTAAGTGTCGGAACTAAGTCAAGAACCCTTCTCTGAGAGCCATCTCAACTTGGGAAAGTGGATGAGAGGGAGGTGGGGATTAGGGGATGAAGAGAAAGTGTGGGTGGGCATAAACCAGGGGTGGGCAATGAGGGCTTTGGGGAGATGGAGAAAGGGGGATATGCTAGGGATGGTGTCCTCTAACTTGCATACCAAATCCTGCTGTTATGAATGAGCGCACCCACATGGCATCCAGCGTAGTGGAGAGAAAACCTAGAGGCCTCAGCAGGGACAGGGTTAGGGGAGGCTTCCAAGGATGGGAACAATGTTGGACTAACGAGTGGAGAACAAAAGGAAACTGGACACAGAAAGAAGAGAGAAGAGAGAGAGGACACGTGCACACAGTGCAGAGGACCTGGCTTCGAACTTGTCTGTATGAGAATGTTCGAAGCTGGCAGGATGTACACTGCTAAGGCGCCATCTGAGAGTGCCGGGGCCACGGCAGCCCACCCACCGGGCTCATGTCAGTGCTGATGTCCTTTAGTCCCTTGTTTTCAATCAGCGGCCTGTTCTCTGCTAGCTGCTCTGCTTGAGAGAGTGGCCAGGGGAGAAGATCACAGCCACTGTGTATTGAATTTGTAGCTCCCGAAGAATGCCCTCCAAGGCCTCATTCTCCTCCTCCCTCTTTTCCTGAACTGGGTGGAGATACATGAGGGCATCTCAGAACTTGGCCTGTGGAGTTCAGGAAAGTAGCTCCTGCAGGTAGGTGCTCCCTTCACCCTTGAAGACGGAGCAGAGAAATGTTCTTGGTGTGTTCTACCTTGCTCACCTTGGCTTGAGGCCTTGACTGAAACACTCACTCTCGGGTTCCAGAGCTGAAAGGGATGAACACCCCATGAAAGGGATTCAAGGAGCCCCTGGGGGAGTTATCACCAAAGCCAGGTGGCTCCTCAGGCCAAGCAACCACGGTGTGTAGTCTGCCTACACAGAAGTAAGTGGAACGTCCTTGCATTTTCACAGGAGTGTCTGTATCCACAGCTGAGATTATGTTTTGACCTATAACTAAGCTTAGCCTTTCCTCCACTGTCAAGTACTCATCTTTCCATGGAGAAGAGTGAGCACGCCTCTTAATCATGAGGTTGGTATTTTTATCGCCACCAACATCTCTAATGACGTTCCACAGCTTTAACTCCTCCGGGAGCCTGAGGTGAATTACGATTTTGTTCCAAAGCTGTTTCCAGTTGCCTGACAGCCACTCCAGTTCTCCTGGGGCTCATCTACCTCTCACTGTGCTCTGACGGACTCACGGTTCCTCACCCCTCTCCTATAAATAGCTCAGTTTCTCTCTTTCTCTGGAGAGCCAAGGGTGAATGAGTTCTGAGAAGACTCAGGTTTTGCGCGAGCGCGCGCACACACACACACACACACACACACACACACACACACACAGTTTTACATATGATTTATAGGGATTTTGAAGGGGATTTGTGGATTCATTGAAGTTTATCCAGGCACCCAGTGTAATCTGCCTTAGTTTAAATAGAAACATCTTTATTATTTGTTTCTAACACAGAATACATTGGGTAGCTGAGTATGTTCTCCTCACAACTCCCTCTACAGCAGTGGTTCTTAACCTTCCTAATGCCGCGACCCTTTAATACAGTTCCTCATGTTGTGGTGACCCCCAACCATAAAATTATTTTTGTTGCTACTTCATAACTGTAATTTTGCTACTGTTATGAATCGTAATGTAAATATCTGATATGCAGGATGTATTTTCATTGTTACAAATTGAACATAATTAAAGCATAGTGATTAATCACAAAAACAATATGTAATTATATATGTGTTTTCCGATGGTCTTAGGCGACCCCTGTGAAAGGGTCATTCGACCGCCAAATGGGTCGCGACCCACAGGTTGAGAACCGCTGCTCTACAGTCTTTGTCATTGTAAGTCAGCTATCAACTGCTCCTTTATTCTTTGAGGGAGTGGGCTTGAGAGGTGATGTGGGACAGGGTGAACCCAGGAAGTCGGATGCAGATTGCCAGGGCTGACAAAAGGTATCACTGAAGTTTCAAATCCTACCAAGGGTTTCCAAACACAGGGGCCTTAACCAAAGCTCTGGTGGCAGTTGTGTGTGTGTGTGTGTGTGTGGGGGGGGGTTGAGGGTCGGGGGGTTCCCGGCCCAGATCTCCTTTCAGGAGAGAACTGGTAGTGAGAGTGCAGCCAGCTGATGGCCGCCAGCTGCTGCACCTTCAGAACCCACCACGGTGTTCAAACACAGACCCCTCCCTCCCCAGAGAGCGTCCAGCAGTGACCGAGCAAGGGGAAGTACCAGGCCTGGCCATTTTTGCCAATGCAGGCCTTCTCGATGGGCACCCCTTGGCATGCTGAGACTTTCTTAGAGCTGTCCTGCATCTGAGGCTCTTCCTGCCCACTCCTCCCCTCCCCCTTTCCCACAGGTGTTAGAGCTGCACAGTGGTCTCAAGCTTCCCCTGCCTGCTCCAGCTCCCTCCCCCCTTTATCTTTCCCAGGTAGCTCTACTCATTAGTCTCCTGCACTTCTGTCTCTGCCTTGGGTCTGCTTCTGGGATGACCTGAACTGGCACAGCTCTTCTCACAGGTGACGTCATTGTCACTTCAGACCATCCCACCTTATCTTCCCAGATCCCCACTTGGAAAGAGTTCCCACATTTTTGTCAACTCATTTTGCTGCATGGTTAAGAGATCACTGGGTGTTGGGTTCCTTCCTTCTGACTATGCAAGTTATTGGGGTTCAGAGTACCACCCCATTCAGTCTCCTGTAGAGCACTGAGGGTCCCTGGAGATGAGACAGAGGCATGAGATAGTCAAACACATACTTTATTTCTGCATGGAAATTCTTTCCAGGATCCCAGGCTGGAAAATGGGAACTTCAGGAATGACCCCGTCCTACATACAGGATTCTCCCCGAAAGCCAAATCAGAGAGGTCAGCTCCCAAGTCCCCTTTTTCTAGAAATCCCCCAGTCCTTCCAAGAGAAAGGACCTTCCAGCATGTCTCAGCATTATGGTGTGTGTGGGGAGAGAGGACAAGGACTCCTGCCCTTTAGTTCCTCCTATAGAGGCCTCGCTCTCCCTCCCCAACCCCCCACTCCCAGTCACTATAATTTGACTGTGAGTTCACGGTGTATATCAGCTCCTCTCTGTGAAAGGATGAGGAGGAGAGCTTGGCACAATACAAAGAACACATTGACAGCAACTGAATCCCGTATTTTGGAAGTAACATAACAAAGACTGGCCCCATGATGTCTTATATTCTATTACTACTGAACAGTACACCACAGAGAAACACTTAGAAGATAAACATAGGGGGACACATTTCTATAAGAATGAGCCCATGCACAGTGCAAATCATGGTGTTTCTCACATGTGGGAGCTGATGACATTTTTTATAAGTTACATAGGTGTTGGAGAGTGGGTCGGAGGAAGGCCTGCTGGGCTGGTTCAGAGGGGATGTTTTGCCATATTTGAAACTGCTCAGCACCATTGCACCCTCCCTCTGTGTGCAGTGACGATGCTGTCCAACCATGGTGGCTTTCCTTAAAGTGATCTCAGAGAACTCTCACTGCAAAAGGCTCTCTGAAGGTCTCAGTCCTTGGCTCAATTACATGTATTAAGTCTCTAGAATCCTGGGCAGAATCGGCTTCACAGCTGCCTCCATGCCTGCTGGGTGGCCTCGACCCCCTGGGACTGGTGGGTTAGCCATGGCTCTCAAGAGTGGAAGGAGCTGTGTGTCCTCAGCTCAGGGCCAAGTCCACAGCAGGTACTCAATAATTCTTGTTGAATTCAATTCCAACCTCTTCCAAGTCCTTGACACTTTCTTTTTAAGTTCTTCTCATATTCATGCTGGTTCTCTATGGCCCTCGGAAGAGAATTATCCACACACGGCACAATTGCTTATTGGAAGTCTGACTAATGCTTTTGGCACTGACTTTCGTAGCCTCTAAATTATGTCTTCCGTTCATATATCTGCACTGAGCTGGCTTTACTCAATTTATTTGATCCATCCCATGAGGCTTTGAAGAGTATAGTTCTTGGGTCCTTCTGGCTTATACTGTTGCTCTCTCCCCCCAGGCCTACCATGGCCTGGTAGAGTTAGAGCCAGCAGGGCTGGTGAGGCTGTAAACCCTGTGGGCAGTGCTTATATTCTATTGATACCACAGATTTTGCACATGTGCCTCCATTCTTCAAACAATAAGGAGGACATTCACAGATGTTACATGAGGCTCCTGCTTTCAGCCACAATGGGACAAAGCACGAATTTGGAAGACAGGAAGGCGCTTCATGCTCACTTGATGGAAATCCCAAAGCTGTACTGGGACATGAAGCCTTAAGTTCATGGCTCTTGGTAGATGGACTGTCCTGTAGGGTCAATGTGTTGTCCCACTTCTTATAGACAGGAGGCCAGCAAAGCCATGGAGGCAAGACGGGGAGATTCAGAGAGTCTAAAGGGAAAATGCAAAGTGTCCTCTTCCCTGAGGTGCTGCTGCAGCCCCTTTGCTCATTGGGCAGCTGAGCACATGTGGGATGTTAGTGTACAGCTAGTGCCTCTGTCCTAAGACAACCAAAAGGCCAGAGCAGGGAGCCCATGAATTCATTTCCCGGATGTTCTCTCCAGCTGCAGGCTCAGTCTGCTAAAACCTGGTGGAGAGATGCAGGCTTCGACACCAAGTCCTCAGCTGTGTTAAAGGCTACAACCTTCCGGGAGAAAAAGGTACTCACATTTTAGGATCAATCAGAGAATGTCTGATATGGGTGTGGACACATGGTTGCAGCAGTTGCTACTTTTCAGGAGTATTTAGTCACTTCACTCTCTTCTCCTATTCTTTCGGAGACCACCATTTTTGTGTGTGAAACAAACAAAAAAAACCTCATACAATCATTAAACCATTGAAAATTTGAAGGGACACTTAGATGATCTAGTTCAGTCCCATAGTTTTACAAATAAGGAAAGAGGCTCAGACAGGTGAAATATGGCACAGCTCTCCTGATCTTGGTCCTGACAGACATCAGCTGGTATCAGTGGACACATTCTGCCTGCATCAGTTAGTTGCTCAGGGAAGTTACTGGGGACACAATGCAGATGAATCTGAGGCTCTCAATCCCATGATGTTTAAATGCCCTAAAATATTGAGATGCCAAAAAAGGGGCAGACTTTGTCTTCTTTTCACGGACGCTCGGAAGACGGGGTTAAATCTCTCTTTCAGATTTTCTGCGGGTCCTTCAGTTGTTCACTCTATCAAATGAAGACATCCACCAGCGAAAGGAAGGTTAATCTGAGCATGATTGAGAATGGCTTTAGTGAAGTAAGACAGAGGCTCCAGGCAAACAGATCCGTTGGGTCTGTTGCTCCATTGCAGGATTCATCTTGAAATGAGTGCTCATTCACAGCCAAACTGTATTCTAGAACCATGGAATGGATTGTAGAGAACATCAAATCTAACCTTCCCACTTTACAGGCTCAGAGAAGTTCGGTGATTTGCCTTGGGTCACACAGCATGGGGTTGGCAATGACATGGAAGAATCCAGGTTTTTGGACTTCAGGATGGAATGTTTTTCCTAAACCATTCTGACTCTTTTCACAAGTCCCAGTGTTAGGATGTTTCCGATGGTTTCCAGATCGAGGAATTATCCATGCATGAAGTGAAGCAAGACAAAGACGATTGTGGCTGCCTCTGCTGCAGGCCCAGGGTCTAGGAGAGCGTGTTGGAGTAGAAGCTGGAGCTCTCCGTCATGGTCTTGGACTCACTGCGAGAGGAGCCATTGGAGGTCAGGTCCAGGGGTGAGGGCGTGGCCTTGGGGCCCTCCTCCAGTTCTTCCTCATGGTTCCCCACCACTGTGGAGACGGTAGTTTCCAGGCGGCTGACTTTATACACACTGCCCTGGGCCTGGAGATACCGGGTGGATTTCATCTCCAGCCCCTCGTAGTCACCCGCACTGATGAAAGGGCAGCACCGGAAGGCATGCTTGAAGCCCAGCCGGAACCTGGAGGGAGAGAGGTGGAGAGGTGACCCTGGGGGACAGCCTGCTTTCAGAGAGCCTTCCCACCTTTGCGTCAGCTCTTTAACACACGAATGCACCCAGACTTGATTCTGTGTTATTATTTTTTAAATTAATTGAGAACTGGAGACAGTAAGGCCCAGAAGATATAAAGGTTGGTCATTAAAGTCAAACCCAGTACTGGAACCCAGGTTCAGGTGAAATATGTCTTTTCTGAGGACAGCCACTGAACTATGCTGCCTCCACTGGCATGGGGCAGCCAACGTTGGTCAACTCAACATCAAAGTAAAACATTCACCAGGGTTTACTATGAGAACGATACTGTGCTAGTCACTGTGCAGTAAAAACAAGAGCCAGTCCTTTCCTTCAGGTAGTTCACCCTCTGAAAGGTGACTTTCTGCCAGTCAAGTTTCTGTAGTTTGCCTCATACGATCTGAGTCCCTGACTCTGTCTCTCTGTCTCCATGCACAGCCCCCCTGTGTAATGAATCCAGTGGGCAGTGTGAGCAAACTCATAGGCCACAAACTGGATTCAACTTGTGGACCTGCTTTGTACACAGCAACCACAGAGGGTTTTTTCTTACCTGCAAACCCCCTCCCCCATTGACTTAGATGCCAGTGTTTAAAAGTAAGAAGATACCACACAACAATACGGATTTCTGGTTCCTCTTGGGAAAGAAAAATATGCGCACTCTGGTCTTATATTCTTGCAATGGTGATAATCAGCAGGGCTTGAGTAATTGTGGCGATTAGTTTGCTGCAGTCCCCACCACTCCCTCTTGTCTCACAGCCAGGTTTGCTCATTGACTAGTAGGTTGGTTGTTTGGTGGTTATGTAGACAGATGGTTTTGTGGCCCCTGGAAAGAGTCTGGGGGATGGGGTCCTCACCTGTCATTGAGGCAGCAGTAGATGATAGGGTTATACATGGTGGAGCTCATGGCCAACCACATGATAGCCAGGTAGAACTGCTGAATAAACTTCTCCAGGTAGATATCTGGGTTGATGTAGGGCAGCAGGAAGAAGATGTGGAAAGGCAGCCAGCAGACGGCGAAAGTGCACACCACAACGATCATCATCTTGACCACCTGGCAGGAGGGCAACGCAGGTGAGACCAGCAGCACATAATCCTTTTCTCATGGCTACTTTCTCTCTCCTCCTCCCCCTTGCACGGCACACAGTGAAGTCTGGGGGGAGAAGTATTTAGAAAAAACCCTTTTTGAGGAGGAAGAAGGACCTTTTCTATGTGGCACCAAAGGATTTGGGTTATATCAGTGGTTCTCAGAGTGTGACCCCAAGACCAGTGCCAGCACCATCACTTGAGACCTTGTCAGAAATGCAAATTCTTGGACCCCACCCAGTCTTTACCAATTCTGGGGGTGGGACCCAGAGTTCTGTGATTGACAAGTCCTTCCTTCCAATGATTCTGAGGCCCACTCATGGTCCAGAATCACCGTGTTATATCATCCTCTGGGCAATGGCTGGAGAAGCCAAAGGAGACCAGATTAATGGGCCAAGAGGAACGGGTGTTCAAGAGGGAAAGACCCAGGGAGCGGGAAGCACCTAAAGTGGGGAGCAGTGAGAAGGGCAGGCTTCTTGCTTGGAGTCTCAGGGGGAGGAAGGATAAGGGACAGGATTTGGACAGCTGCCCCGAGAGAGCATCTGATGTTTAAAGGGGACTTACAAGGTTTTATGAATGCTGGGTGATGTAACCTTTCCCTCTTTCCCCCCAAACTCAGTGAGAACTACCTAGCCTCCACATAATGAAATGCTATGCAAAGATGTACCAAAAGAAAAAAAACTGAGAAAGCTCTTTATATATTGATTTTTGAAGGCCTTTTGGATATTAAGTAAAAAAAAAAGTGAAGGGCAGAAAGTGTGTATTTACTCGTTGTGTAAAAAAGAAGAAAGAAAAAAATTTACATTTATTTGGCTTATAAAAATTTACATTTATTATTGGAAGGATTAGTAAGAAATAAATACCAATGGCTACCACAGAGAGTGTGTGCATACACATGGGAACCGGGTGGGATCCTTTTCATGGTAAAACTCTTAATATATTTTTTTACTTTTCATTTTGAAGTAATTTAAGACTCCCAAGAAGTGCAAAAACAGTACAAGACTTCCCAGGCTCCTCCTGTGACATCATCCTACCTAACTATACCATATGGTCAAAACCAGGACACCGGCGTTAGTGCCAGGCTCGAAACTAAACTACAGTGTTTGCATTTTGCCTGTTTTTACACACCCTCCTTTTTTGGGGTGTATAGTTCTATGAAATTTTATCACATGTACAGATGAGCTGAAAACTCGGCCACCATCAGGATTGCTCTGTCGCTCCATCACCACAAGAAGCTCATGCTGTACCTTTATAGGCAGCCCCTCCCCCATAGGAACCCTCCTAACCCCTGATCTGCTCTCTACCATCATTATGTTGTTCCTTTTAATACTTTTTGATGTTTGCACCAAGAGAATGTATTATTGTGCCAAACTTTAAATAAATAATAAAAAGAGGGCTGAATAACTCTTTAATGCTTTTGTAGTTAAATTGTGTGTGTGTGTGTGTGTGTGTGTGTGTGTGTGTGTGTGTGTGTGTGTGAATGGCTTGACAGGTTGCAATTCTCCTAAAGTGCAAGCAAGGTCAGGCCTGTACAGGCAGACCTAAGTTCCCAATACATTGAAAAAGGATGCCTTCCCTCTCCCTCCGTTGCTATTCCCTAGATTCAAGGATGTTTTGCTTGTGAGCCTGTTGCCTGTGCCCACGTGGGTTAGGTGCTTGCTGCCCCTTGCTCACCTTGCGTTTAGCAGAGACTTGCTCGTGATAACGGTCAGAGGAGTCCCCGGGGATCTCGCTGGCCCACAGCGTGATTCCCACTATGGTGTACGCATAGCCGATCACCAGCAGGGGGAGGAAGTAGATCAGCACAGGCACGCAAATGTGGTACCTGCAACCAGGCAGATGGGAGGGGTCATTCTAAGAAACAACAGGGGTGGTCAAGGCTTGACAGCAGCCTTTCTCAGCGTTCGCCATTAATAAGTTGGATGATAAGACACAACCCAAGGAGGCTTGCCACCCACATTGGGTGAGTAGGTGATATATTAATGGATGATCGAGGGAAAGCGTATCTCTTCAACTTTGTCTTTCTAGTGGACTTTTTCCATAATGAAGAGTCCTGTTCAGATTGAAAAAAGAAGAAACATTGATTAAAGGGAACTGAATCCATTGTATACCCATGGCAATTTTAGTTAATATTAAGTTCAATATTGCTGACATTCTCCCTCAAAAAAAAAGTATGCAACCCCAGGCATCATTAATATAAGTATATGCTCTAGAAAGAAGGCGGTGATTGTCCCACTCTGTCCATACTTTTCAGATTACACTTAGGCTTGATGTTGGTGCAGGGATGCAGACCAACACCCTCAGATGAGAACCACCATAATTGTATGAACCCTAATTCATTCCATATGACAAATGGAGTCACAGATATAAGAATAAATTAGCTTAGAGGAGAAAGAGAAGACTTATCCTAGTCTAAGATTGGTAGGAAGAAGCCACAAAGTGTAAGCTACTTCTAAGTCTGGTTCTTAAAAATATATTTTCAGATGGAAGCTGCCGGGTCTCTGAGTCGTCGCTTGGAGTTTAGATAGCAACTGACTTGAGTTTGACTAGTCATGAGTAAGAAATAACCCTTTGCTGTGTTAAATCACTGAGATTTGGGGGGTTTGCTACAAGAGCATAATTTATCCTGTTCTGTTTCAGACAAGGCTCCTTCTAAGGAGGATTTTCAAATAAGTTGTTTTTTTTTTAAATTTTGAGAAAAGATAGTTTCCTCAGGGGGTCGTTGGCATGTCTGGCTAGTTATAGCCCTTTCCCCTGATGTGAGTTTAATGAAGAGGCTCAAAATTCCTAATAGCAATAACAGTAATCGCTAATACTTTGGGGGGTTTACTCTGTGCTAATAATGTCAATGACAGTATTCACAGCATTCACAGAAACCGGAGTTTGACCTCACTGAGTGACCAGCACAATGTCAAGCACTTTGCTAGCCTTATCTTATTTAATCCTGAGAACAAATGGTTGGGTGGGTACTATCATGATCCCATTTTGTAGAGGAGGAAAGTAACGTTTAGAATTTAATTAAACTGTGTAAGTTCATAGCTGGTAAAAAGAGGAGCTGGGATTAGAATGCAGACACCAGAAACAGCTTCTTGTCACTGAAGAAAATTAACCCAAGGATATTTTCTTCCATTCTGTGTATGTTTATTCTCTACAGTGAAATTTTTCCAATAAGAAAAACTCAGGTATTCACTCAATTTCTCCTTTACTGACACTCCGTTTGTTTTCAACCACTTCTCTGCAAAGCGCCACAGTTTAATATTCAAAGCCAGTCCTCTGAATATTAAGATTTGCAACTTGAAGACACTTTAGGAGTTTTTAAGTAACAAACCACAGATTCAGCAAAGCAGGAGCTGAGCGCATGCATTCTGTGCAGTCTCACCAGGCGTTCAAAGTCCCCCTGTATTGTCACTTCCTTCGGGAGCCTCCTAAATCGTGCTCAGATAAACGCCTTTTACAAAGAAAATACTCTATCCAAAAGATGTCTAAGTCATAGAAATTCTAACCGATTGTAGGCCAAATGAATGACATTCCATAATTAAAAAATATGAAAATGAATACATTTATTCCCCCTTGATACCCGTTTGGAGAAATTTTACCATATCCTTGTAGCTAATTGGAAGTAACTCTGTTCTTTTATTTTTTGCTGAAATTATTATTTTGGAGAGCTGCTCAGTGAACCCAGTGTAATCTTATTTTGTGCAGCTCCATGCATTTTTGGCTCTTGAATCTGATATTCCCTAGGTTCCTGCCAGGCAGAATTTTATCAGTTCTCAGGATTAATATGTGTCTTGGAGGAAGGGACGAGGGGTCAGGGATGTGCCAGAAGTGAGCCAGAGGAAGCATCAGGAGTGAATGCAAGAGGCAGTGACAGAAGGGACCGCTAGGTTCCCACTTGATGAGACGTGCATTAATTTTGATCATTAAGTCCTGCCAATGGACTTATCAGGACTTTCAGAAGGAATGTGCCTGCAACAGCTGTGTGTCTTTGTTCCCTCCAGCTTACTCCCCTAAGCAGCAAGTGAGGCTTGACACAGTTTACAGGGTAAACTTGCTGAATACAGCCCCAAGTCCTGCAGAGTCTCCTGTCCTCGATGCCTTAATACCTTCATGCTCACTAATCCAGGTTCACTTAGGCCTCACAAGGCTGGAGTCACCTCATTGTCCAAGCAGCAGTTCCAGTTTCTGAAATAATCCTCAGCATTTGACATGAAGATAGATATGTTTATTAAATAGTACCTAGCGTGTCTCCTAATGAACTTCATGGAGACTCTAAGTGCCATGGGGTGGGGAGGCCAAGAGGGCAGGGATCTGGGTTCCCTACCTTCATTCTATGAGACAGCTCTGCTTTGCTGGGTTTATATACTGGCTTTCTGTGGATAATTTTGTTTGGGGGTGGTGCTGGAAGATTTAAGCTGTTACAGAGAGGTTGAAGGTCATTGATGTAATTCCAGTCCCCATTCAATGCATAAGCCCTCTCTGCAATATCCATCCTATATAATAAAAGGGTAATATGCAAATCAACTGAATGGCGGAACAACCAGAATGCCTGCGGCTCCTTGCCCCAGTTGGCCCACCCCCAATGGCCCTCATCGGGGTGGGCTGGCTGGACCCCACTAGTGCACGAATTTGTGCACAGAGCCTCTAGTACAGTGATGGCAAACCTATCACACGCGTGTCAGAGGTGACAAGTGAACTCATTTATTTGGTTGATTTTTCTTTGTTAAATGGCATTTAAATATATAAAATAAATATCAAAAATATAAATCTTTGTTTTACTATGGTTGCAAAGATAAAAAAATTTCTATTTGTGACATGGCACCAGAGTTAAGTTAGGGTTTTTCAAAATGCTGACACGCCAAGCTCAAAAGGTTTGCCATCACTGCTCTAGTATGTCATAATTTTCTATCTTTTCTTGAACACTCCCTGTTGTGAGAAATGCTCACCTGTCTGAATTCAAATAACAGACTCGGAGACAGAAGTATAGCAAAATGAGACTTTTAATATGTTCTTGCAAGAGCGGGTGTCCGGTTGTACAGGTACACACAGAATAGCAATCACAGGCTATTTATCCCCTAGGGTGCGAGATTCCCTCCTCCAGTTCCTCACTGGCTGAGTACTATGGGGTTAATAGTTTCCTCATATGTCACCTAGATCTTATTGTCTCCTATTGGGCCATTAAAAAAAATGGGCTAATGCCTTTTCTAGTTGTCTCCGCCTCTCCCTGTCTAGTTGAGGCTGGCACGAGGTGTTTCATCCTGGGTGCCTCGGGGGTTTCCATCATGATGCTAGCTCACGTACACACTTCTTTGTTTTATATCCTCTTCCGTCCTCCCTACATTGTTTGCCCTGGGGAAACTCAGTAACCATTTCCATTAAAAGTTGGCTGTTTTGAAGATGGATCACAGAGGCCTATTTCCTACACCTGTGACACGCTGGTTACTAGCTATAAAGCCAGCTCCTTCAGCTTGTTAGCGATGCATGCTCTCGGGCCCCACCCTGAAGGACCAAATCAGAGTGAGCATTTTAACAAGATGACCTGATGATTTGTGTACAAGCTCAAGTTTGTAGCATGATGCTCTCAATCTTGGCTGCACATTGGAATCACCTGGGGGGGGGGCACTGAAAAATTCCAATGTGTGAATCCTACTACAGAGCTTCTCATTGAAAATTGGTCCGCAGCGCAGACTGGGCATCAGAGTTATAGAAGCTCCCCCGGGGGTGCTCTGTGCAGCAGGGCTGAGTCACTGTCATTGAGCCTCCTGCTGCTGGCTGTGACTGACACCTTCCTCCTTAAACTGAGGGAAAACCTGTGGCCCTGTAGCTTTCACTACTTCATCGTAGGCCAGGAGCAACAAGCTGAATCCACCTCCTGGTCCTGAAAACTCAAGGGACCACGCCCTTCCTCAGAGCCCTCTTTCCATCTTGGACTTCTCTGCCTCCCTTATTTGACCTGCTCTGAGCAGCCTCATCCTCCTACTCTTCATCCCACACCCACCCAGGCTGTCTCTTCTTCAAGCATGATGCTAGATACCTGCTTGACTTTTTACTTCCAGCAACAAATTATCTTCTCTGCTGGTAAACAGGGTTTCTTTGTAGTAAAGGAAAGCAAAACCCATATATTTCTTGGTTCACTTTTACTTCCAGACTTCAGAGCCAATCCCAAATCCCTGGCAGTGCTGTTGGAGGTGACCTACTAATTAATAATTATATACCTGACCTTGTGCTTGGGGCTGGGGATGCAGAGGAGAATCCCTTGGTCTTTTCCCAGGAGTTTAGTCTGTGGTGGAGACAGAGAAGTGATTGACAGTAGGTATCTCTTCAAAGGGAGTGGGGACATTGAGGAGGGGTGTCAGGGGCCTTTAGAAGTATATGTAAAATATAAAAAATATATAAACATATAAAATTTTAAAAACTACCCTGAAATACAGTAGGTGTTTTGTTTTTACGTGAATAGAGAGTAATGAGAATGCAGAAGTGATACTGTCATTCAAGCTGATCAGGGAAGCTTCCTGGAGGAGGTGCTGCTAGGCCAGGTCCCGGTCTGTAAGCAGGAGGCCAGTGCTACAGGTAAGGAAAACAGTATGTGCAAAGGCACAAGGCGGGTGGGGGGGGGGGTGGCGCCCTTGGCATGCTGAGCGAGCTGTATTGTGGCTTGGACAGAGGAAGTATGGCTTGAGGAAGTATCAGCAGTCTTGGCCAGAAAGGTGGGCAGAAGCCAAATCAAGAAAGGCTGGAGAGTTTGTAGTTTATTCCAAAGTTTATGGGAAACCATGAAGTAGTATTTTTAAAAAAGAATGTTTTTATTGATATTTATTTTAGAGAGAGAAGAAGGGAGAGGGAGAGGGAGAGAAACATTGATGTGAGAGAGAAACAACGATCAGCTGCCTCCTGCACTCACCCGACCAAGGATCAAGCCCGTACCTTTTGGTGCACAGGACAATGCTCCAACCAACTGAGCCACACCGGCCAGGGCAATGAAGTAGTTTTAAACAGGGAAGTGACCTGATCAGACACATGTGCTCTGGCCATGGTGGGGCATGGATGGAGGTGGGCAAGGCTAGAGGCTTGAGCAGCGGTTCTCAACCTGTGGGTCCTGACCCCTTTGGCGGTTCAACGACCCTTTCACAGGGGTCGCCTAAGACCATCCTGCATATCAGATATTTACATTACGATTCATAACAGTAGCAACATTATAGTTATGAAGTAGCAACGAAAATAATTTTATGGTTGGGTCACAACATGAGGAACTGTATTTAAAGGGCCAGAAGGTTGAGAACCACTGCTTTAGGGTGTTGTGTAGGGATGCAGACAGAAAGTGGCAAGGACCCAATCCAGGGCCAAGGCAGAATGGATACGTGGGGAGGGGGAGAAGGGCCTCAAGGGGTGCTGTAACTGGGAGGAAATGCTGGCTGCTGATGGGGTAATTTACCCCATCAGTGAGGCTGCCTGTGCTGGTGTGGGGACCTGGGAGGAGGAGCGGGCCTGTTGGACTTCTGGCCATGCTGACCTTGAGGGCAGGCAGTTGGATGTCTGGATCTGGCTGGAGATTAGATTTAGATGAGAGCCCTCAGGTGTCCCCAAATCATGAGAAGACAAGGAGATACAGGATGGTTCTGAGAGAGTATAGTGAGGGGGAGGCCTGGCTCATGGAAGGGGGGTGGCAAGCCCAGGGCAGGAGGGAAGAAGTATGGTCATGGCTGGGGCAGGAGGGGGGAAGAGTCCAGGCTGTGGAGCTGTCCGAGGAGGATAACTGGAGCTTGCTCCATGATTTTGGAAATGGGAGGTCAGGAGCAGATTCAGTCTTAATGGGTGGTCAGAGGCTAGAGCAGGTGGACTGACAGGTGGGAAGTGAGGAAGCAGAGGCAGTGGGGGATGAAAGGGAGGGGGAGAGCCACAGTTAAAGGCGGACATTGTGTCTGTGTGAAAAGGTGGGGAATGAGCCCTCTGAACCCTTCCCAGCTTGTCACCCATTCTACCCTGCTACAGTGACATGAGCAGCACATGCCCTTCGCTCTGTCTTCAGAGAAGGGTCAGGATCACACCTCTGTCAACTGCATCCAGCAATAAACGCTGGGCAGCAATGCCCCGCCTTCAGCCCCAGCCGGCCTCCCTCAGGACCCGTGGCCAATCAAGACAGGCTGCTCCAGCGCTTTATTTAATTCTTGGAAATACTGGGTTCACAGAATCCCCTCCCCACTTAGTGCTGCCCCCTGGCGGTCGACAGGGCTCCCTCGGGCGAACAGGACAGGACATAGAGCACAGAGCTTTCTGCAGTCACTGTCAGAACGCGGCTGTGTTCTTCTCCAGGCTCCTCTTCACTTTTCCTGCTTGATTGGATGATGCCGTCCTCGGAGGCAGAGCCCGGCGGTGCTCCTCTTTAATCCGCTTCACAGAGTTGGCACCAAGGAAATACTTCATGGAAAGACATCATCTCAGGCTTCGAAGGACATCAGGATTCTCCCCTGGTCCATCCCCCAGCCAGCAAGCAGGCTCCCTGTGGGCTCCTCCAGGGGATGCTTGAATGCAGAGGCCTGCAGGCAGAGAGCCTGGAGGCTTGAGCACTTCTTACTTCTTCATTTTAAATTTATCTATCTATCTATCTATCTATCTATCTATCTATCTATCTATCATCACCCCAGCGTATTTTTCCATTCATTTTCAGAAAGAGTGGAAGGGAGGGGGAGAGACAGAGAGAGAAACATCGATGTGAGAGAGACACATTGATTGGTTGCCTCCTGAGGTGCCCCAACCTGGCTGGGGTTGGGGATTGAGCTTGCAATGGAGGTACATGCCCTTGACCAGAATCAAAGCCGAGACTCTTTAGTCTACGGGCTGATGCTCTATCCACTGAGCCAATTTTCTCACTACAAATCCTATCTGCTCACTGTGGATTTGAAATGATAGACAAGCATGAAAAGAAAACCTTCAAAATGTCCTATAACCCAATCACTTAGAAATAAAATTCTAATGAAATTGATTAATAGCTTCCTATATCTTTATGCACACACTTATATTTGTACATGCACAAGCATACTTTTGATTACTTTACAAATTTAACATTATGTCACAACTTTTTTTAGGTCAATACATTTTTATGATAAAATTTCTAATGACTGTAATATTCTGTTTTATGGAGGTTATTTGGCCAGTCTCCTAATTTGGGCATTTGAATTATTTACTATGTTTTGATATTTAATTAGTGCTAGCATTATAATCAAATATATGTCTTTGCTCTCATTCTTATTTGCCAAGAATTAATGGGTTGGAATGAAGTGACTTAAGGTTTGGTGTATGTTGTGACTTTTCAGAAAATATATGCCAATTTCCACCACATCCAGCACTGTATGCGGTTTCCCTTTCCTCCGCATGGCTGCTCTGGGCATTAGCATGTCTTTTAGTCTGTGACAACATGATCATTTATGCATGGTTCTTTACTTTGCATTTAATATTCTCGATCCACTGTAAATTGAAAGTTAACAATTTGTTATTTAGCCATTGTCAAGTCTTCTGTTACTTGCCTGCTTGGATAACTGACTCAATTTGCATTGGGGGTGTTCATACTGCCCTTATTAATTTGAAGGGACTATTTGTGGCTTCTATCATATTATACTTAGAATGGCCCTTTCCATGCCCACATCACAAAAACAGGAGCCTAGAAATCCCTGTTTATTTATTTGATTATTTGCATGTAATTGTCAGTCTCTCAGGGATTTACTGGGTGAGACTCATGAGAAAATGCTCCACATTTTTTCCCTCGAACAATTGTTTAGAAATTTCCCAGCACCACTACTGGATGCACCATCCTTTCCTTGCCGATTTGAAGTTGCACTGGTACCTTATATATTCACATATATACTTGGCTCTGCTTCTCAGCCTTTGTTCTGTTTCTTTGATCTGTTCTTCCTTTCTGGTGCCAGACCTGCACATTTCAATTTTTGTGGCTTAGTAATACATCTTTTATCTATGGCAGTATAAATGTCTTTTTATTTTACTCAGTTCCAAAGAATAAAATATCCCCAGATCTGCACATTTCCTCAGAAGAGGGTCAGGGGGTGGATTTAGTTATTTGCAGCCAGACTTGCAGCTTTCCAGGAGATATCAGATGGAAAATTCACTGGCCCAACCCAGCAGCGACTCTCATGCTGAAGTTAAGCTGTGGATGCCATTGATCCGCCCAGAGCCTTATGTCCTTGTTTTAGATTCTTTCTTGGTCAGCATGCTCAGGCAAAGACAAAGGCCCTCAGAAGGATGTGTTGCCGGGAATGGCCCCAGAGTTTGGAAATGCTCTAATAAGAGGTCTTTAAACCCTGGACTCCAGTAGAAGATACTCAACTCCCTCACCTACACCCCTCCTTCCTCCAGGCTGCTTAGGGAAGGGCAGGGATGGTGGTGGAGGCAGGTGGCTGGACCAACACTGAAGTTTTTATTTGGTGGCTGTGTTAAGAGAAAAACAAACTCTGAAGTGTAAAGCTTCTGCGGGCTTTGCATTACTGAGACAGAAGAATAAATTAGATGGCGGGTTGGCTTGGCTGAGGACATTATTGTGTTTTGGGATAAGGGAAGATAGGCTAGAAGCATAATTTGGGGTGGGGTGAAAAATGCTAAATTGGTCTCTATAAGGAAAAAGAAATGAAGAGTACCAGGTAACAAGAAAGAGAGAAAGAGGGGAGAGAGAGAGAGAGAGAGAGAGAGAGAGAGAGAGAGAGAGAGATCCTGACTCCCCAGGGTTGAAAGCAGGGACTTGTAAAAGAACACAGCCAATAAGAAACTTCTGTGGTGAGGACCGCTCAATATATTGTAAGGAACGGTGGTGCCTGAGTGTAAATTCAAAGACCATACGATCCTATCCTATGTGTAATGCTCCGATTTCTCTAATCACACCCCAAATCTTCTGTAGGATGTACCTCAGCCAACAACTCCATGTCAGTGAGGCTTTGAGGATGTGAAGGAGGAGGACTGGTTTCCTGAGTGGAGCCAAGTGGGCCGGCCAGAGATGGTGGTGACCACAAGTTCCCATGGTGGGTTAAAGTTCTTACCCGGGGTCGCATAGGGGATGTGGTGAAGAGGGAGACCTTGTCTCAAGAAGCAGGGAGACAGCGAGGGCGCCCCTGAATCTGCACTCTGCTCCCTGGTCAATGTTTCTAGTCTGGCAGATGACATCACATCCCCATCCCCATGGTCGTTCTGGAAGCTCCAACCGGCCACAGGGCCAGATATTGACGTCTCAACAGACAACCGCCACCAGGTGGCACCAAACTGCAGCTGGCACCCGGCCCCATCAGAATATATTTCATCTAGGTTGCTCGCACTTCAGTACCACATCAATAAAGCAGCATGCATTTTATATGCTTACATGCATTGTACACTGCACACCCCACCCCAAACCCTTCCGGTGTCATACTACTGTTTTCCAATATGTACCTTGGTCCAGTCCTTACCAATGTAGCATGAGCTTTGCAAACCTCCTTGGATTATTACAATCCATGGAGAATAAGACTGCATTTTGCCCGTGACATGTTTTTCTGATTTTCAGTGGGCAATGATAAGTGTTTTGCTGATAAAACACACTCACCTTCCTCCGCTCCAGATAGTTCTTAATTCTATTGTGTTAAGCTCTGCTGAGGTTGGGGTAGCGGACTGTCACTGCAGCAGGATACTCCTGGCGGGGAGAGCAGCCAGGGACAGATCTGGAGGAGTTGCTGCAGCCTGTGATGAACACTGAGCCGAGGAGAGTTCAGACACGCACAGAACTGAAGCTCATACTCTATCATTCTTCTGGGAATTTAAAATGTGGTTATTTCAGGCTGGCCAGCATGGCTCAGTGGTTGAGCATCGACCCACGAACCAGGAGGTCCCAGTTCGATTCCCCATCGGGGCACATGCCCGGGTTTTGGGCTCAATTCCCACTGATGCTCTCTCATCATTGATGTTTCTATCTCTCCCTCTGCCTCCCTTCCCCTTTGAAATCAATACAAATATATTAAAAAATAAAATAAAATATGGTTATTTTTGATGAGGCATTGTTTAAAAACTGCTTCTATCAGTGCCAACTGATATCAGCAAGCATTTTCTGATATACATTGAAACATAAATATGAGTGTTGGTTGGTGTTATACTTCTAGTCCCTGAGGTCTGAAAAAACACTTAAAATAATCAAAACAGTTCTAGTCACAATGGCCTGTGACTACTAACCATTCATGTCCCCCAGTCTGGATGAAGTGCCCAGACTCATGGCCCTCGTGCCCTGAAGGTAATTCCTCCACACAAGGCACATCTTAGCTCAACAGCCACTAATAGATGGCCAGATAATGGCCTGGTTTTTTTCCCCTTTTGATGAACTCTTCCTCAGAAGAAATCTGGTATCAAATGTGGTACAACTGAAACAGCCACTGGCTTGCAAGAAATGTAGAAATTGTACATTTTCTATGTGCTGTAGTTTCATTGTAAAGGTATTTCTGGAAAGTGGATCTGACTTCATCTCATCACCTCTGGGACTTGAGGTAAGAGATAGAGATTGCTAACCTCATTTTAAATTGAAAAATTAAGGTACAAGAAAGGTAATTGCCTTGTTGAAGTCACTCAGGGTTGAAATGGGAATAGAAAACAGATCTCTCCTTTTCTCTTTCAACCCTTTGCATTTCTTTGTCTTTCTGCTCAGATGAGCTCAGGAAGAAGAATGCCACGAGTAGGAAAACCACAGGTTTTCAAGAATAAACACATATACCAAGCCCCAAAATTGTCCATGGCATTTAATAATGGCAGATAATTTACTGAAAAATAGCATAGCTTAAACCATCAGACCAAGAATTCAATTCCGTCTACAAGCGTGACTTGGAATGTGGCCAAGTCTTGGATTCCAATTTATGTCTGGATTCATTATTGTATTTCCACAGCCTTTTCCTCTCTTAAACCCTGAGCCCAAAGAAACCCTTGCTTAGCTGAAATATGTGAGAAAGACAAACACACCACTCTTTGTTCTCAGCCAATAGTTTCTCACCATGAACAATAGACCATTATGCCATGAGCCACACAGGCTGCCAGTCTACAGCTTCCATTAACAAATTGAGCAATGCAATTTACATCTCACAAGAAATTATCATGGAGACTTCATTAATCAATGTGAAGTCTGCTATGAGTTGTGTGTAAGAAGACAAACATTGTTAATGTGGGAGTGTTGACAGTTTTTCAAACCTCCCCCGAGCTGGCCAAATTGAATCTTGTAATGTCTGAACCATCTTTCATGCAATCTTCTCCTCTTACTAGAAAGGTGTCTTTATTGATGGGAGAAAAACTAATCTGGTCTATACAATAGAGACAGAAAGTCCATGTGGACTGGATGTGGAAAGGAGGTTTTCACTGGGGATGGTAGGAGGGGAACAGAAGTAAGTAGGAAATAAGCAGAGGCAGAATTTTTTTGTAGTTATGCTGTGGACAATTGTTTTGGGTATCTTTAATGGAGTTTCTATTTAATACTTTTGCCTGTTAAACTAGGCTTCCTGAACTTGACTCTGCTTAGATGATGAATCAAGTAGGTTTCAGCTTTATGAAGGTTGCATGATTCGCAAAGTTACTTGTTCCGCTTGGAGGCCAGCCCTCTGTTGAGGCAGCACCTTCAGTCATGGGTGAGGGACATGCGGAAGAAAGAGCTGTGTAGTTGCCTCCAGGCCCCACCCATTCAGCCACCGAATTGTTCATGAACCCCAACTTTGTGCTAGATTCTGGGGATATAGTGGTGAATAAAGAAGACATGAAATCTGCCCTTGATAAGCTTATAGTGGGGAAGACAGATTATAAAGAAATATACCAGCAAGTAAATATACAATCATAAATGAGTTATGCACATAAAGCAACCAAAGGAAAGTGGTGGTAGGGAATCTGGGGCTCACACTCCAAGACTCTTTGATGAGGTGACCTGAAAGTCAATGCAGCTACATGATATTGTGGCAGTTAGTGAGTCTAGAGCCTGTAGGGCAGGAGGCAGACTGGAAACTCAAGTAAGTGCTGATGTTGCAGTCTTGAGGCAGAATTCTTTCCTCTTCAGAAAACTTCAGCTTTAGCTCTTAAGGCCTTCAACTGAGTGGATGAGGCTCACCCACATCCTAGAGGGTAATCTGCTTTCCTTAAAGTCAACTCATTGTAAATGCTAATCACATCTACAAAATACCTTCACAGTGTTTGACTAGTAGGCCAGCCAAGCTGACACATAAAGGTGGCCCCACCAGGCACAGCTTGGTTGGAGAGAGCTAGGAAAATTCAGGGTCTGATCTGGAGACAGAATAGGCAGGACATGCAAATGGCAGTGGGTGCGAAGTAAAGGCATGCCCCCAGCTACAGTCTCAGACCCAGGCTTGCAGCCCCTTCTCTTAGTAAGGACTCCCAGCCCCAACATAATCACTGTATTTAGGAAGAGTAGGAACTTAGTGGAGATAGCATCTTGGTTAAAATGGTAATCCACTGTGGTGATGGTCCTGGTCCAAGAGGATCGAGGCTGAATATGGTATAAGGAGGGTACATGTGCCTTTTATTAAGTAACTAAATAGCCCTTGTGATGGTCCTTAAAGGGGTTAGATAGATACCTACTACTGATGGGCCTCCAAATCATCATCATCACCACCACTACCACCACCTTATTAATAGCTAACCCTGATATAGTGTTCATATATGCCAGGCACCATTCTAAATGCTTTATTCACAGATATCTACTGAGTCACATCTCCCAACAGCAATCTCTGTTTTGTGGATGATAAAACTCAGGTACAAAGATTACAAAGTGACTGTCACTATGGTACTCAGCACAACTCCAGGACACCATTCACAGAGACTATTGACTCATGAGCAACCCCGGAGCTGTGTAAGGCAGCTCACACTGACAGAGCATAAGTAATGGGCCCAAGAATCCCATGTTGCAGAGATAAGCATTGTCTTGGGTGGAAAGGATTGTAAAACTATATGGGATGCCACGTGTATGGTAAACATATGTTAATTTTGAATTATAAGTATTTATTAATATAGAGTTAAAAAACCATATTATGTTAGAATAGTATGAGATTTGAGGAATAGTTGCAAAGATAATACAGAGAGTGCCCATATACTTCGCAGCCAGCTTCTCCTGCTATTAACATCATATTAGTATGGTACATTTGTCACAATTAATGAACCAATATCAGTTACATTATTAACTAAAGTTCATATTTTATTCAGCTTTCCTTAGGATTTAGCTAATGTTCTTTTACTGTTTCAAGATCCCAACCACAGTTTCTCAGATTTTCCTTGATAGTTATGAGGCTACTGGTCTGGTATTTTGCAGAGTGTACCTTAGCTGTGATTTGTCTAAAGTTTTTCTCATGATTAGTCTGGGGATATGCTTTTTTGGGGGGGCGGGGGAGACCACAGAGGTAAAGTCTCATTCTCATCACATCATATAAAGGGTCCATGCTATCAGTAAAGCTTATCACTGTTGGTGTTGACCTTGATCACCTGACTGCAGTAGCATTTATCAGGCTTATCCACTCTAAAGCTACTCCTCTGCCCCCGCCCCTTTCCCCACTCCCACTCCCACTCCCACCCAGCATTCCACACTGCACTCTTTGGAAGAAAGTCACATGCGCAGTCCAGACTTAAGGATTAGGGAGTCATGCTCCCCTCCTTAAAGGTGGAGTTTCCACATAAATTACTTGGAATTCTTTTGCATGCGAGCTTGCCTGTTCTTCATGGTTTGTTTATTTATTCAATCCTTGATATACGGATCAATATGGACTCATGTATATTTATTATATACTGTGGGTCATAATGCAATACCACTTTCTAAAACATTTACTTTCATTGCTCCAGCTTTGGCCATTGGAAGCTCTTTTGATTGCTGCCTGTGTGTGTGTGTGTGTGTGTGTGTGTACTAGTATATATTTTGAGCTCTTTCTTCCTTTCTAGAAATATAAGGTGCTCCAGGCTTATTTTGTAAATTCACTGGCTCTGCTCTTGAATCATAGATTTCCCCAGGATCCTTGGTTCCTTTTAGTGGAGAATAGTATAAGAAATCAAGATCTGGGCTGTGGGTGATAGAGAGCCTGGTTAACTTTAACCAATGCAATCATATTTATGATGTCATTCCCTCCCCCCTTCCCCCCCCACACACATACACACGTACCCCACAGAGTGAGTAAAATCATCCTACTCTATGTAAGAGGAGACTGCCCTGCAAAGGTCATGCAGCAGACCTTGAACTGGACCCCAAGTCTCACAACTACAAAGTTCAAGTTTTTTTCCAACCACACTTGCTTTCTGCACTCTGTCACTCCTCCATGCCTCTGGGTAAGTTTCATCAGTTCAAGATTTCCCCCTCATTTAATCCTCACAAACAACCAGAGAAGACGGATGCTGCTATCTTTATCTTCACTGTGCAGGTGAGGAGGCTGAGACAAGGGGAGGTAAGTATTTTGTGCACAGCTGCACATCCGGTGAGTGGGGGTGCTGGTGTCACACATGGACCTGGGTCCCCTGACTCCACAGATTCCACTGCGGGGACCACAAACTGTCACCCAAGGTTTAATTAGCTCACCACTTGTTTCTATATGATTTATGAGTTAAGAATGGTTTTCAAATTTTTAGATGAATGAAAAAATCAAAAGGAGAATATTATTTCATGGTATGAGAAAATTATGTCATTCAAATTTCAGTGTTCATAAATAAAACTATCTTAGAACAGCTATGCCCATTCATGTAAGTATTGTCTGTGGCTGCTTTGCTGCTTCAATGGCTGAGTGGAATAGTTGTGACAGAGACTGCAGGGCCTGAAAAACTTAAAAAACTATTTACTCTCTGATTCTTGAAGTTTGTTGGCCCCCGACTCCGTTGCACTGCAAAGGGAAGGGGATGAGTTACAACCATTACAGAGGAGAGCAGGGGGCCAATGCTGTGCCTTCAGTGGACTTACTTATGTCACTGGGATGTTCTCCCTTCTTCTGGTACCAACCCAACTCCTACTCTTCTTCAAGGTTTGTCTCCTGATGCTGGGAGCCTCTCTGGATTAATCTGGTCCTCATAATCCTTCTTGCGGATCTCCCAGACCACTTAACATCTACTTAGGTTTTTATTTGTTTGTTTAAAAATATATATTTTTATTTCAGAGAGGAAGAGAGAGGGAGAGATAGAAAGATGAATGATGAGATAGAATCATTGTTCAGCTGCCTCTTGCCTGCCCCCTACGGGGGATTGAGCCCACAACCCAGGCATGTCCCCTTGACTTGAATCAAACCTGGGACCCTTCAGTCTGCAGGCTGACGCTCTATCCACTGAGCCAAACCAGCTAGGGCTACTTAGTTTTTGATTACTTGGTGCCTTTGTACAGTTCTTCATTTCATGCACATTAGCTTTATCTTCCAAGTCATCTGCAAGCTCCTTGAATGCAGAGACCATGAGTATCTCTCCTCTCTACTCCCTACATGACCAACCACAGATTAAGTTTTCCCAAACTCAGCTCTGACCATTGATACAAATGCCCTCCCTGTTCAGGCTTCCAACTACCTACCAGATAAAGCATAAACTCCTTAGCACGACATTTTAAGCCCTCTGTTATATAATCCTCACCCTCCATTCCTACTACCTAACTAGTGCCCAGATTCATGTTGGGAACATAGTGGCTGCTCAGGAAATGTTCCCCCCTGCTCTCCCTACTTGGCTTTCTCTTATGCTCTTACCACATTGGAAGAGAACTGAGAACAGACCAATGGATTTGACAATAACGAGGTCACTCATGAGCAATTGCAGTGTCAGGATGGGGACAAAAACCAAAAAGCAGAAACAAAGGAGTGTGTCAATGAAAAAAATAACTACAGCAAGCAGAGCATAGATATTTGTGCTGAGAAGGAGGGGTGCATGCACTGTTTAGGCTGGGGGAGATCGCTGCATGGATTTGTGGGTGAGAGACAAAAACTCAATGGCAATGTAAAGAGGGGGTTAGCCAAGGATAACTCAGAAGGTGCAGGAAGAGCACTCAAGAGCAGAGGGGGAGAGAGAGGGAAGGGAGGAAAGAAAGGGTTGACTTTCTGTTTTTTCAGTGAGGTTGTCATGAGTCATCTGCTGAGTCAAGGACACAGGACAGGATTAGAGATCTGAGGAGACTGACCACAGGAAGGCAGCTGATGACATCAGTAAGAGAAGTTCTAGAAGGTTGCCAAGTAGCATGAACTAATATGGCCACATTAGCATGGTTTCCTGACTTTTGCTAGCATTCCTGGGAGATCCAGGTGTAAGAGGGGAAAAAATACAAGGAAGAATATGAGATGGGAAAGCTGAGGCTGGACATGGGCCATGGAGACCATTAAAAGCCATAGGAACAATGCCTTGGTGGACACATTTCTTCAGCAACCTTTGATTTGGCACCAACTGAGGTCTAGGCAATTATCGTGTGTTACCCTGCTTAATGCCCCCACCATTCTGGGAAGGTTGGGTTTCCTGATCTCAACTCTGCAATTAAATTTGAGGTTCAAAAATTCCTTGACTGATATGATTAGAGCTGGGATTTAAATCCTGATCCTTAATTTTGTTTTCATTCTACCATTCTGCTTCATACTATGGAAATGGTTTCCCAAGAGGCCCTAGGGTACCACAGATTAGGGCGGGTAAGTGAAGCCTTGAAGGGCTCAGAGACTGTTTAGCACCCCCATTTCTATCAAATCACATATCCTTCCTCATGTGACAACATTCAGGTAACCCCTCCTGGTCTTCCCAGTCATGTGGCTGGTGCTTGTGCTCTGCTGAATGTCTTCATACAGCAGAGGCCTGAGGGTGCCCACCTGGAGGAACCTTGGGCAGGTGGATGGAGCAGGCCACTCTTTGCATTCCCCTCTGTCCAGTCCCAGGATATCAGGACAGAAAAGGGACCAGTGAGGGTCCAATCTCAAGAGCCCTTTGCTCCAGACTGACCCCTGCTACAGACTGAACATTTGTGTCCAAATTCATGTTAAAACTCTAAACCCTAATGGGATGGTACTAGGAGGTGGGGCCCTTAAGAAGTAATTAGGTCATGAGGGTGGAGCCCTTAAAATGAGATTAGTGCCCTTATAAGAAGCGTCACGAAAGATGATTTCTCTCTGACAGGTGAGGACACAGCAAGATGGTGGCCATCTGCAAACCAGGGAGAGGGTTCTCACCAGGCACGGAATCAGCTGGCACCTTAACCTTGGACTTTCCAGCCTCCAGAACCATGAGAACTAAATGTTCTTGTTCAAGCCACCCAGGCTGAGGTATTTTGTTACAGCAGCCTGAACTGATTAAGAAGCTAGGTTTACTCCAGACCCTGAGTACAATTCTCTGATGAAAACCTATTTTGTTGCCAACTTGACAATAACAACAAAAAATGTTTTGAAGGATAAAATGAAGGCAGCTTCCTGGGTCTAGAAGGAGACGGATGAGCGATTTTTCTCCTGCCACATGAAAACCTCTCTGCTGCCTTCCATCTCCGTGGCAGTTTTTCTCAAACAGAACATGGTTTGTAAAAAAAAAAAATCACCGTGGGCATGATGTTTTATAAAATTGAAGTATCACTGACATACAATATTATATTATTTTCGGGTGTACCACAGAATGATTCAACATCTACCTTACAGTGTGATCACCCAATAAGTCTAGTAACCATCTGCCACTGTACGAAGTTATTACGGCATTATTGACTATATTTATGTTCAGCCTGTACATTACATTTCCGTGACTTATTTGTTTCATAACTGGAAGTTTGTATCTCTGATTACCTTTCATCTTTTCCACCCATGCCCATCCCCTTCCTTCTAACTGCTTTTAAAATACTGATTCCTGGCCCTGACCAGTTTGGCTCTGTGGATAGAGCATCGGCCTGTGGACTGAAGGGTCCTGGGTTTGATTCCAGTCAAGGGCATGTACCTTGGTTGCAGGCACATCCCCAATAGGGGGTGTGCAGGAGGCAGCTGATCGATGTTTCTCTCTCATCAATGTTTCTAATTCTCTATCCCTCTCCCTTCTTCTCTGTAAAAAAATCAATAAAATATATTAAAAAATAAAAAATAAAATAAAATACTGATTCCTGGCCCTACCACAGAGATTCAGAGAAAGGGCCTGGGAACATGGATTTTAACAAGTGCCTCAATGATTATGAGGCCGGTGGCCCCTCCTACATGTGGAGAAAACAGTGCTCTAAGAAGGAACCAAAATTCACTGCTTAAAATGGCTGAAGTTTGGATGGCAGCTCATTTAGGGCATGAAATGCAGAAGTCTGGCCACCAAATTCCTTCTCAGAGACAGACTCACCAGTGGATTTTGCTGCAGCTTGAAAAAAAATGGGTGTCTCTGGTGCTCAAAGATGTCTCCAGGGATAGCTGGCTGGTTGGGACCCCAAAGAGACCCCCCAAAGGCATTTACCTTATTAAGTTTTCTCCAGCGCAGGGGCTGCCCCAGTCCTTGAGCCCCAGAAACGTCCTTTGTCAGTGTGCACAGTCTGGGAGGCACTGGCATGCTGACCACGTTCTTGGGAACCTGATTTGTAAATAATTTTAAGGGAGAAATATGATTGCTAAGCAAACTGGATGTTGGTGCTGGTCAGATCAATAGGCTGCAGATCCCGTAATCAGATTTGGCTCCAGGAGGGTCGGTTGGCTGAATGCAGGGCCTCCTGACATCAAACTCCGAGAGCCTGGAAGGAGGGGCACTCCGCTCCACAGTGAGGACCTGTCTGTCAGAGGATGAGCAGGCCGCCCCACCCTTGCACATGCCAGGCACACAGCTGGTGACTTGAAGATGGCTTTCGCCCAACTTCAGGACCCTTTCACCCAAATCCTCAAGATCTCTGGTTGCCAGATTTCTGCATTTCATAAAATTTTTTACACAAAATTTGGGGACTGATGTAGGCTATTTTCCCCCAGTCACTTATTGTGCCAAGAAAAGACACTAAAACGCACCAAAGCTAAGCTCCATGAAACAAAGCTACTGACTACTGTCACCACCACCACATTCAACAATAGTGTATTTTAACAAGAGAGAAGTAAGGACAAAATTTCACCCTAAAAGGCGGACCTTCAATGCAAAGACCTCACTACTGTAAAAGAGAAGCCTCACTATGCGCAGGCGCACAGACTGGTGGTTTGGAACCCCTGAGGCTCTGGACCACTGCTGGACCACTGCTCCAGGGCCATCATTCTGCTTCTTTGCCTGTAGCCACCCTCAAGATGAGCTTTGATCCAACTGATTTCATGTCTATCTGCTCACACTGCAGTGAGCTCCATCTCTCAGACCACCATGCTTGGGTCAGGTGCTCACTGTGACAGCCCAGCTCCCCAGGGAAAGCCCATGCCTGCGTCCTGTGTGTGGAAACCCCCAGAGTGAGCCTTGGGCTTTTTCCAAGAAGAGGAGGAGGATGAGGGGCGAGAAGGTGGTGATTGGCTAATGCTGCTCACCAGGACTTGGAGCCGCATCACCTGTCTGACCTCCCCTCTGAGAAGGGGGCCACACACAATGGTGACATTGGCCAGCATGCAGCAAAGTTTCTAAGCCCAGTTTCTAAGACCAACAAGAGGAATAAACAAGAGGAAATAAAGGATGGGGGCATGGGGCTGCACACAGGTGAGGTGCTTTCCCTGTCTGGAGCCAGGGGACACCCACTGAGGCTGGTCTGGCAGGAGGGAGCCGTTTGCCTGGGGGAGCTTGGGCTGACACAGGTTTCTCTGGAGACCAGTCACGAGGGGTGTAGGGGCACCGGACAAGGCATCCTCCTGCCACTTCTCGAGATACTCATTCTCGGACCATTTAATGGGACTCTAGGCAGATTCCTTTCCCACAGCTTCACATAGGAATGGCTGCCTCTTACCCAGAGGCACACGACTAAACACAGCAAAGCTCCCAAACATCACGAAGAGCCCTTTTTGCTGGACACGGGGAGCCAAGGAGAACGGATTCTGTAACTAGTTGGTGGCCCTTTTCTCCCCAACTTGAAGCCAAGATTACAAGCCCTGAAATAAATAAAGTTCACCCATAGCAGCTTCCACCTGCCATTCTGAGCTCTGCACCAATCAAAACCATGTCTTGAAATCCTATGGCAAGTACAGTGTCTGAGATAAACTACACATACTAGATTTTATATTACTAATTTGTTATTATTATTTACTAGAGGCCCAATGCACAGAATTCGTGCAAGGGGCTTGGCCCTGGCAGCTGCAGCAGCTTGCTTTAGCCCTTGCAGCCCCAGCTTTGTCTGGAAGGTTGTCTGGAAGGACGTCCGGAAGGTCGTTCAGCTGTCTGGTCTAATTAGCATATTATACTTTTATTATTACAGATTTTTTTGACACTTATTGTGTTATACTATTTAACAAATGGAGGGAAGTATAAAATATTGTCACAATCAGTGCAGCTGTACCATGGGCCCTGCTGATGCCAGCCCAGCTCACCAGGAGCACTAAGCTTATTTGCTAGGTGAGAAACCACCCCCACCAGCGTTGACTGGTGCTGTTCTAACTTGTTGTAGAGGAGAAAGACTGACAGCGGGGGTTCCTGTTGTCTTTGTTCCTTGAAACTCCACCTCTAGCAAGAGCTCTGTGAAGTCTGCTTTCAGACAGAGGGATCTATCAGGAGCTCCTGGGTGTCCCCAGGTCTCTTGGGGGGCGGGGGGACAGGCTCACATATTGTGGCTCTACAACATGTGGCGGACTTTCCCAGCAGATTTGCCCCAAGGCCTGTATCATTTCTGAGATGTCTTTTCCAGACACCACATTTCCCCAGCCTGGGGAAATAGGGACTTTTGGGAACACCGTTACTGAGGAATGCACTGACATAAAATGCAATGTGATCCACATTTTTCTTTTAAAGCGAGAAATAAAATTCTTGCACTCACTTTATCCACCAAGAACAGGAACGGTCCCATCGGGCAGTATTTCAGGTGAGAATGCGGCTTCAATGGCAGCCTATAAAATGCCATCTGCCAGGTCTGTTATGCGCTGTGTTTGTACAGAGATGAGGCTCCTCTCATGGAATAAAATGTTGTAGGATTAACAGGGTAGGGGAGCATCTATGTGTGCAGTGTGGGTAGGTGACCAACTTGTCTTGGTTTGCCTGGGATTTTCCTGGTTTTAAAATGAAAATCCCACATCCAGGGAAACCCCTCGGTCCCAGGCAGACCAGATGGCTGATCACCCTGAATGTGGGTGTGCTGTGAGCCTGTTCCTCTTCGCAGCCGTTCCTCTTCCACTGGCCTGTGATAAGGCTGATTGGACATATTTAAGATACATTTCTTTAAGTCAACACACTGTCCCATAGTGAAAGGCAGATATCTTGAGGAGGAGTGACCCATTAAATCACAGCTGGAAGCAGTGTTGCACACAGCTGATCACTCCCTCCTGCTGAAAACAACTGTCTCTTTCCTCAGGGAAATGCAAATTACGACCGCACAAGATGACAGAATTTTACATTTATTAGACAGGCAAAAGAGAAGTCTGACAACACCAAGTATTGGCAAGGACATGGAACAATAGGAACTCTTATTTGCTGCTGGTCATTGTATAAATTGGAATATGTACCCACTTTGGGAAACAGTTATCTTATAGACATTAATTTATAGGGTTGAACATGTGCAAATCAAGTTAATTGTATTTTAGGCTATATGCCCTAGAGAAACTCTTCTATTTGGTCTGCAGGAATTATACACAAGAGTTCACAACAGCAAGAAATTGGAGACCACCCAAGTGATGACAATGTTGAGAATGGATGAATAAACTATGGAGTACTTACACACGAAATAATGTGCAGCAGTTAAAACCAATAAACCACAGCTGCGTACAAAACATCAGGAATCTCAGCAACAAAATGCTGAGCAAAAATGTTAAATTAATCATAAAGACTACATGCAGTATATGTTGCTTGATTCACCAAGCAAAATGAAACAATCTATTGCTTAGAAATGTATACAGACCACCTATGGGAGGGAAGCGGAGGGAGAGAGTTTCTATGGCTTAATAACAATCTAATTCACAAGATGATTGTTAGATTCACATGTTTAAAATTATTACTATGCCCCATTATTTCTATACTAGAGGCCCGGTGCACAAAAATTTGTGCACTGGAGGGGCGGGGGGTCCCTCAGCCTGGCCTGCGCCCATTTGCAGTCCAGGACCCCTTGGGGGATGTCCACCTGTCAACTTAGGCCCACTCCCCAGGGGATCAGGCCTAAGCTTGCAGTCAGACATTCTTTTGGCAGCCAGGGAGTCCTCGGGAGATGTCCGACTAAAGGCTTAGGCCCCCAAAGGAGCTGTGATGAGGAAGCTGGGGTGACAGAGGAGCCACACTGTCCCGCCCCTGGGTCGGGTCACACACGGGACGCCCAGGCGGGCAGGCGGATTGCTGCTGCCCCGCCTGGCAGCCCAGGGTCGGGTCACACACAGGACACCTGCCGCCCCAGGTCGCAAATAGCAGGCCCGGATGGCGGCGGGGCAGGTGAGATGGCGCTGACCTGCCCTGCTTGAAGTATGCAAATTAGCCGCCATCTTTGTTGGCAGTTAATTTGCACATCACACTGATTAGCCAATGGGAGGCATAGCGAAGGTATGGTCAATTACCATGTTTGTCTATTATTAGATAGGATATGTCATATACATCCATTTATTAAAAATGAAAATATACAATAAATGCTTTAAGAAGATAAGAAGGTAGAAATAAATCAAAATATGTCAATGATCACAATATATGTAAAAAGACTAAATTCACTGGTTAAAAGACAGGGCTAGTAAAATTGTATTTTAAAAACAAACAACAACAAATCCAGCTAAATACTCATTATAAAAGACATACATAAAACACAAGAACACAGAAAGATTGAAAGTAAAAGGACAGAAGATATTCCAAGAAAGAGGTAACTGTTCACATCAAACAAATAGATATTAAGGCAAAAATTAGAAATATCTAATATCCTATGTCCAACATTAGCAATCAAGAGATTCTCTATAAATCGTCATTAAGTTGCAACTTATTTGAATCTGTATAATATAGCTCATTAGGTACCAAGGAAAACTCAACAGATTTACTAGGAAAAATGGATAAATTCATAACATGGGTGGGTAGGATATTTTAACACAGCAAGTGAGTGGTAGATGTAGGTTTGTGCTTGAATCTGCTTCTGCTATTCTGTCCCTCCTAATTCCCTATGTGACCTTGAGTTAGTCTTTTTCTCTTGTTACATGTAAGTTTCTCATATCTGAAAAGAAGGCACTGGACCAGATAGGTAAGGATTCCATGAAATACCCACAATCCATGCCAGGCGATGTCTTATCACATGATGGATGCTTCTGAGCCCCGTCTTCTGTGACCATGTCACTTCACAAATCCCCGCTTCTCATCCCGGGCAGCGTTACACATAATATACTAGTATAGAGACTTCTAAACCTCTTTTTCAGCTGAAGGGCTAACAGAGCACAAGCATAGTCTGGTAGGTCCAGCTTCTGGGAATTGCATGTCTGGTTTGCCTCTTGAAGTCAATTAGGAGGTGACAGAGTGAGGAAGTCAGTCCAAGCTGACTGCTGGGAGGCTGGCATTAACACAGGGCAAGCGGCCCTGGAAACATGGGAGAGGCCATCTGTGAGAGCTGGGAGTGCGGCTTCCCTAGGTGGCAATTCCAAGTGCAGCATAAAGGGACAAACTGAGCAGCAGCCGTGCGGTAATAGGAGCTGGGTTTGTTGGCCTTGACAGTCACTCGCTGGTGCAATGTTGGGCTAGTTGCTGCTTGTCTCTGCATCTCTTTCTCATCTATCAAGTGATGGGACTGGGTTCTAACCTCTGAGACCTCCCAGCTCTGGTAGAAACTGAGAACTTGAAGTTTTGTGAGATAATTCTTTCATTAATTGACTCTTTTACTCTGTAGGAAGGGGGTGGGGAATTAACATTTACCAGGTGCCTACCAGGTTCCTGATGCTCTTATACAAGTAATTTCATACTGTTCTCAATACAGTCCTATTATTACTTTATTGATGAGGACTGAGGCTCAGAGAGGGAATACTTCAGATAGCAGTATTAACAGGATTCAAACTCGGGTTTCTTGACACCAGAGACTGTGCTTTATCTACTATACCCAGCCTACAGAGGCTAGCACATCTCTAGTAAGAGTCAGATGGTTTTGCTGTGAATTTTTCTTCCTATAAGGTGGAACTCTTCCAGAAGGGGCTAGAAGGAAGGAGACGTTGTTGGTAATTGGATGACATAGGCACAAAAATCCACAAATATTTGAGAATTGACATGGGAATAACAGAAATACACAAGCATCTCAGTAAGAGATACTTAGCAGGCTATCATGAGGCAGAACCCTATGGTCAACAGGTCAGTGGCTGCATTCATTCATTCCTACATCCTACATTTACTGTGGGGCAGGCCTGAGATGCTGGGGATACAGCAATGTGCAACACAGACCAATTCCCTGCTCTCTCTAGCTCTTCTGGTTAAGCCTCAGTAGCTCAAGTTGACTGGGAATTCAGAGAGTCAAGTGGATAATGCGTTACAATATGGTGTAAAGGTGCTGTGATGGGGGAGCACGTGTCATCATGGAGTGTGGAGCCGGGCCTCTCCCCAGACAAGAAGGCCAAAGGAAGGCTTTCAGGAACATAACCCATAAATAATCTTCTCCACTTGCTTCTCCCTCAGTCTCCCCATTTTACTCAGTCCCAGCTGTGTGCTCATCTCTTTCTGGTAATCAAAATGGAACCCACTAACTCCTGTTGGGAAGTTCATTCCTATCTATCGCATCATGTCTTCTGGAGGATCTGGAACTTCTGACATCAAATGAACAACTTTTCTACTGGTGTGACTGCTCTTACTGGAGCAGGGCACTGTTCAGATTGGGAGGAGGGTGGAAGGGTGGCCCAGAGCTGTCATGAGTACAATCTTCAGTAACTGACTCGGGAGTCTAGTATCCCTGCCCAGCTTCCATGTGGGTTCTCCATTGTCTCATTTGAATTGAGAGTAATGGATTTTACATGATTTTGTAAGTTCCGTAGCTTGGGTAATTTTCCAAACTTTCTGAATCTCGGTTTATGTAGCTGGAAAGTGGAGATTGCTTTATTCCCATCCTTATCACAGGCTGTGAAGAATAAATGGCATTATTCATTTAACATGCCTAGCAGAGTACTTGGCTCACATAAAGATGCCATAAAAACTTAATACTATTCAAAATAAAATACATTTAATTTCTGTTAGTTTCCCCTTACCTCCATTTTGTCATTTCTCCTTTCTGATAAGATCCTCAACTAGGCAAAATGTCCCATGGCATCTTGGTTCACTTTCCCACGTCCTACCCCAACATGTTCTGATTACACAATCCATGCCACTTCCAACACCATGGCCCACATGATGCAACCAGGGCCCCAGTAGGGGTTATACTCAGGGGAAAGAAGGATCTCCTTTGATCATCAGAAAAGCAAATAGTAAGTCTAAGTGGTTTTCAAACCATGCATGTTCTTGATTCCATTTGCTCATTTTCTGATAACATGCTGTGTGGAAAGTGCTCAGCACCATGGAGGTTCTGGGTAAATGAGAGATCTTTATCTTTGTCTCCTGCCTCTCTCCACCATCTATTTATCAGTTTAGTCACAAACCCTGGAGATTCTCAGAATTATAAAGCAGAAAATGTGACAAAATAATTCTAAAGTGTAAAGTGAATAGACAATGAATCATGCACCCACGTGCTCTCTGACAAATGTATGAAAGCATCAAAATCCTGCCTGTGCTTGAAGTTCTACCAATATCCGGGGTCACCTATGGGTGTGTCTTCTTGGCCCCGAGAATGATATAGACACCTCACTCTATGGGGAAAGGCCTAGTCATGGAAGGGCCTAAGTGGGGCCCCTCTAGCACAGGACACAGCAAGGCACCTATGCCATTACTTCTCAGTGGTAATTATTCTGGAAATTGTCTTTAGATGGAAACCACATGACATGCCTTCATGTCACTTCCATCATTGGTCCTAATTTTGTCCTCTGGAGTGACCCAAAGTAAGTCCCACAATAGCTTCTTACTCCCTCTTCATATACATTTCTTTCTGTCTCAACAGATGGCCAGTGCTGGAGTGTTGTCCATCATGGTCAAAAGGGCTATTATAATAAGTCTCCTTAACATGTTTCTCTGTGCCCAGTCTCTCCCTTCTATCTTCCCTATTCTTGCCAGATTTCTCCTCCCCAAACTGGGTTACTTTCTACTGGTTTAAGTTCAAATGTTAAATTTCCTCTTGATCCAGTGCCGCCACCTGCCCTGTCCCCTGTTCTCCACCGAGCCAAACCAGGGCAGGCTCTCACTGCATCTTTACACCGGTGGTACCGGTCGGGTCTCCAGTCACTGGACAACTTGCTGCCGAGAATACCTTGTGATTTTCTACCTCCTTGTGTTCACCCTCTGTGTTCAAATAAGATTCATGTCCATCTTAGGAAAAGTCCAGCCTGTGCTTCTAGACCTAATACATTTCTGGGAGTCTCACTTCGGAATAAGTCATTTCCATCTATCTTCTGAGAGATTATTCTTCAGGAGGTTGGCCCAACTGCAGCAACCTTCTGGAAGGATGATCCCAGGGTGGCCTTTGGGGTTATCTGGAGGGAGGGAGACTGAAAATGGAGAAACTTCTGCATTTCCTGAGCAGCTGTAACATCCAGCAAGTCACTCCATCACAAAGTGCAGAGAAGGCTGTCGGAAGCTGGTTTTGAAGTAATTAAGCTCATCTGATCCGCCTACAGAGCTCAGCGCGGGAGGAAGTCATTACTCTCCAATCTTCAAAAGACTGTTACTCGTCTGTTACTTACACTTCAGGATATTAAAGATTGGGACAAAGGTAATGCTTACTGAAATTAGATATCGAAATGCAATTAAAACTTTCTAATTAAGTTGGCATAAATATTTATGAATAGAATGCACATTTTAAATGGCTGGAACATGCAATGTCTCTTTGAATGTGCTCACTGAAACAGTAGTGCTCAGACACTCCATCCTGGGGAAAGAATAAATCCCCAAAAGGCTGAACACACACAGAGCACATACATAAAACACCCACGCATATGCAACCATCATCTCTTCCCTTGAGCACCATCCGTGTGGTCAGAAATAGCCATTCATTTGGACTTTCAATATTCACATAATGACTGGTCCATGGAGCCAGTTATAGCTACATTTCATAGTCTTTCTAACCCAGACCTTTGGAAATATGGTGAATTACCCACCATACAAGAGCATTATTAACTTCTCTGGAAGCTGGTGTGGTGTCTTGAGCCATCACTTGGTTTCAGAAAGAAAACACCGAAGTCTAGAGGACAGAAGACCAGGGCTTCAATTCTGGCTCTTCCAGTCACTGAGCCTGTGAGCTTGAGGAAGGGTTTTATCCTGTCATACTTCCAGACAGGGTTAATAGGAGTCCCTCTACCCCTTCGGGCTGTTGTGAAGATAAGTAGAAATCACTGATGCAGAAGTATTTAGGAAAGTGAAACAGAACAACACACCCAGTTGTCATTGTTGTGGATGTAATTATTCCTTAACCCTGATGGGGCAGCGCACATACTAGTACTTCCTAAGCCATAAGACCTGAATGGGAAAGTTCTGAGGAGGGAACCAGAAAGTTCGTATGGGGTAGGAACCAGATACGAAAATAGGGAAGATGGCATGACAATGGTGAATTAGCCAGGAGTTAGGGAAGGGTCATCTTCCTAAATCCAATTAGGAGATCGCCATTATTCCAGGCCATATGGCAGGTTGCTGGGGAGAACAATGGTATGCCAGCCAATGCATCAATCCTTCAGTCCATCACACCACAGGTGCTGGGAGGACTACAAAGAGCCAGGTCTGCCCTGGGTGATGTAAACTCAGGAAACAGAATAAGACTGTATAACAAACGATGTGAAGTTGTGTCAAGAGAAAGCGCATTAGTGCTGCCAACCCAACCCTTACACCCAGACATGTAGGGGTCACTATGCTGTGTCCTGTACTAGAGGGGCCCCACTTAGGCCCTTCCATGACTAGGCCCTCCCCCATGGAGTGAGGTGTCTATATCATTCTTGGGGTCAAGAAGATACACCCATAGGTGACCCCTCCACCCTCATCATGCTGTTGTACTTGGGACCCTGGAATTTTCTAGAGTCAATTCTAGGGCCTGTATGGGCCTCTTTCTTTGATTCAGTCTCCCCCAGGATGGACAATGCTGCCTGTTTGTCTGGGGGGTGGCCAAGGGGCAGCTGCTTCTGGGGACTGGATGTGGAAAAAACTGGGATGTAGAGATGGGGTGTGACATGTGTGAGAGCCCTCTCTGGGAAGGGGGCAGGGAAGGGTGGGAAGGAAAGTGGGCAGGGTAAGAGCTAGGGGCTGGGTTGTCCTGCAAGGTCCTGTTTCCACAAAGAACTCCCAGGAGCAAAAAGGCTCAAACCTGGCCTTCAGGTAAGTATTACGGTCTGTTTTTTCAAGATCAGAGGATAGAGATTTTAATTAAGGGTGTGTTAGCTTGATTTACAACGTTAAATATGTAGATGTGCTGTTCAGGCTGCACTCTTGTCTCTGGCCTGCAAATGTTAGCTGCAGGCCTGAGTGCAACTGTAATTGGAGAAGGGAGAGACAACATTCCTTACGCAGCTGCATGATGGCTACGTTGCTGCACCACCCGATGCAGAGAAGACTGTGGGAAGCTGGTTCAGGAGGAATTCAGCGGATCTGCCCACAGATCACAGCACTGGAGGAGGTCGTTATTCTCTAATCTTGCACATGTTGTTGCATGTGTATTACTTACACTTCAGGCCCTTAAGATCAGGAGGAAATGAATTCTTACTGAAATGAACTGCAAACACCAGGGAGGACTGCCCCTAGGACAGTGGTTATCAACCTTCCTAATGCCGCGACCCTTTAATACACTTCCTCATGTTGTGGTGACCCCCAACCATAAAATTATTTTCGCTGCTACTTCATAACTGTAATTTTGCTACTGTTATGAATCGTAATGTAAATATCTGATGTGCAGGATGTATTTTCATTGTTACAAATTGAACATAATTAAAGCATAGTGATTAATCACAAAACAATATGTAATTATATATGTGTTTTCCGATGGTCTTAGGTGACCCCTGTGAAAGGGTCGTTCGACCCCCAAAGGGGTCGCGACCCACAGGTTGAGAACCACTGCCCTAGGAGGTGGGAGATGAATTTTGCCTTGAAGTATCTGCGCAGATTGGGAAACAATTCCAAGGGGCACAAATGATTGAGCAAAGTCCTGGAGGTCCTGAGGGCGATTTGGCTGGAGTCAGTCATTGTTGATTCCTCCCAGCCCCAGACACTCTCTCTACTCCGCCATGTGGCTAAATTCCTGACCTTTTCTTCATGTCTTACCAAAGGCCGGCCTGCTTCCTCCATGGAGCCTTCTCAGGTTTCTCCACTCCATAAAACTGCCTCCCTTTTCTGATCAGCTCTGCAATTCTTTATCTGCACCATCAGCAGGCACAGCGTTGTTTAGAGAACCTACTGCACATGGGCGTTACCAGTTGGCACTACCCAGTCTAGGACTTAATTGTGAACTAAGTTTTGGAGTTAGTTTCATCTCCTTTAAAACTAGAACCTCCTGGAGATCCTGAGCCTTTCAGTTATTCCCAGAGCGATGCTGACACTGGGCTGCGACAAAGTCATTCAGACAGTTCTGTGTTGTTTGGGTTGAGGAGAGAAAGATGAGGAGGGGGAGTGACTGTTAGTCTTTTCACAGCTTCTTCCTGTAGCAGAGGAACTGGGAACAGGCGCCCTGCCGGTAACCCATGGGTATAGCCCCAAGCTATGTATGTCAAGCCTAGACTTTGATGTGAGGCCTCCTATTTTATCTTAAAACGTATGCGGATTTTATATTCTACTCCATGATACACTTTTCTATCTGTTAAAATAAAGCTTTCCATTATTCATCACTGAGTGAAACGGACTCTCTTGGAAGATTTATAATTTATCAGTTTGATAAAGTGTGACTTATCCTCGGGGCCAAGCACAGCACTTGGCACATAGCGGACACTCAGTGAATATTTGCTGAATGAATAAATGAATGAACATGTTGGAGAGTCTCAGACACCCAGCCCATTGCGCTATATGCCCAGGAGGAAGCAGGCCAGTGTTGGAGTAGAACACTGAACTCCCATGGGGGCCGAAAAGAAGGAAGATAGTCAGACATGGGGAAGTTTCAAAAGCGAGGGAATGCTTCATTCAGCTTTGGTATGTGAGTTTACGACAAAGTGGCAGATTTAGGTATTCTTGAGTCATCTTTCCCAGGATGACAGGAAACTGTCAATTCAACATGCAGCATACAACTGTAGAAGTCATTGTCAACGTAACATGGAAGATGTGAAAACCTTAGTCTGACAGCAGAAGCCATCATTGTCTAATATGGTAGCCACTGGCTGCATGTGGTTAATGAGCCTTGAAATATGGCTAGCTGGAATCAAGCTGTATTGTCGGTACAAAATACATACTATATTTTGAAGACAAGTATACACACATCCATACTCACACCTCCCAAATACAAAATATCTCATCGATAATTTTTACACTGATTTCATGTTGAAATGATACTATAAATATATTCGGTTCAATAATATATACTATTAAAATTAATTTCACCTATTTCTTCTACTTCTTAAAAAATGTAGCCACTAGAATATCTTATATGACATACGTGTCTTGCATTGGCAATCCACACTATTTCTATCAGGCAGCGATGGTTTAGACCAGTGGTCGGCAAACTGCGGCTCGCGAGCCACATGCGGCTCTTTGGCCCCTTGAGTGTGGCTCTTCCACAAAATACCACGTGTGGGTGCGCACATACAGTGCGATTGAAACCTCATGGCCCATGCGCAGAACTTTAGACAGATGAATTAAGATGACCTGGTCACAGATCCAGAAAAAGAGCTCCCAGTAGCTTTTCCCTAAGTACTACCAAGGAGGAGCCTTTGCAAACCCCCTCTTTGCAAAACAATGTTTATCTCTCTGGGGTATTTGAAAGACATCGCTAATAGACGGCTGCCAAGCACAATTATCCTTCACCACATAGATTTGACAGGTTTACTGTTGAGAAAAACGGTAAAAGTATAAATTCAAATTGAAACTAATTAACACCCTTGCCTTTTTTAAAGCTCCATCATCCCGAACAACTTCAAGCCGAAATCTGTGATTAGACTCCCTTTTGTGTTAGTCCACACTTCCCCAGCTGTATATCCAGGTTACCCCTAACTCCCTCCACCACTGGCCATTGTAAACACTAAATAGTTGGATTTCTGTTCAGCGACTTGTCATTTCTAATCGCCTCTTCCCTGCTGAGACCTGGTCCTTTAAGTAACATAGTCTGTCCACCTGGAGGGATTGAAACATTTTCGGTACTCTTATTACACACCTGTCACAGTTCTAGCAGGTTCGGGATTCTAATGGCCTCGTTGTTATTTGCAGTATTTTCACACAGCAAAGTGCTACGTGGAGTTAGGAAGAGAGCTATCCACTGAGAAGGAACTTGACCCCGATGGCAGGCATTCAGGGATTGTTTCTGGAATCCTGCCAAGGCGAGCTCTCCTCTGTGGCGGAGTGAAATTCCTTCACCTGCAGTCCCCACACCTGGGTCCCTGCTTCTCTAGCTGACCTCTGCCTCCTGGTTTGGTGCCGCAACCTGAAGCTCCAATCTACCCCTTTGGTGACAGATGGTTGGATAAAGACCCAAACTGTCACCATGGCCAGCAATGCTTTGTTTGACCTGCCCCTGCCCCCTTCTGCAGCCAATCTCAGGTCACTCTCTCCTGCACCCTGCTCCTCCCCCCCCCCCCCCCCCCCCCCCCCCCCGCCCCCCGCTGGCCTTGGTCCTTGTCCTACTGCCTCCAGACTCAAGGCCTTGCCTTGCAGGGCTCTCTGCTTGGGATAGTCCCCCTTCCCTCCACAGACCAAGTCATCCTTAACGCTTCTCCTCTGGGCATCTTCCTTGAAACCTCCAGCCTTCTTATTTGCCCTCATGGTGGCCTGTCTTTCAAAGTGCTCATCACAGTTGATGATAGATGGTTCATGTCATTGTGTGAATATGTGATATCTGTTTTTGCCATTTGATTTTAAGCCCTGGAGGGTGGGGATAATCTTTGTTTTGTTTACTGTTGTATCTCCAGGGCTAGAGACTCAATACATATTTGCTGGACAAATTCCCAAATGTGTTTGTCCTGCTCCTCCCACAGACTGCTCAGAACCACACTGTGGGGAGTGCGGACCACATGTGGGGTGACAGTGGGTTAGGCAGGTCAGTTATAAGTCAAACCTTGAATCACTCCTCCCTTCTTCATTCCCTTGGCCTGAGCGACTTCTCTCTAGATTTCAAACCTTCTCCCTCTTCGCCACAGCTCTTCTGTTTCAGCTGCTGTGGGTCCTTCCCTCCCTTTCCACACTCTCCCTCCATCTCTTGCTAGTCTGGCAGTTTCCCATGGAAAACATCAAGCTCTCAGGACATGTGGAGGCACTTTTCCATCTGATTAGAGTGATTTCTGGTTTTAACACACCCATGTAAGCCAGCACAGGCTCAATTAGCTCTCAGGAAGGCTCATTACCTGCTCCTCTCTTTAGCCTAGCACATGGGGCTGGGGGCCAGGGACAGAGTTCCAGATGAGAACACTGGTTAGAGCAGCGGTTCTCAACCTGTGGGTTGCGACCCCTTTGGCGATCAAACGACCCTTTCACAGGGGTCGCCTAAGACCATCCTGCATATCAGATATTTACATTACGATTCGTAACAGTAGCAACATTACAGTTATGAAGTAGCAATGCAAATAATTTTATGGTTGGGTCACAACATGAGGAACTGTATTTAAAGGGCCAGAAGGTTGAGAACCACTGGGTTAGAGAGTTCTTCATGCCCCAGAGATCACACCTGCCACAATTTTATGTAGCAGGTTCATCATGACTTGCCTTTTGCCTAAATGCAAGATTTTTCACCAGCAAAGTCTGCTAGCTCTTCCTTCAAGAGGCAGACCCACTTCTCACCACCTCCACTGGCAGCACCTTGGCCCAAGTCACTGCCATCTTTTCCCAGAATTCCTGCCAGCGCCTCCCTGCTTCTGCCTTTGCTTCCCTATTTTAACACTGCATCCCAAGTGCTGGTGTCACAGTGTAATTCAACCATGACACTTCTCTGCTTAAGATCCGACACTGGAAGGAATTCTTGCCATTTGAGACAACATGGGTGGAACTTGAGGACATTATCCTTGGTTAAATGTCAGACAGAGAAAGACAAATACTGTATGAATCCATTTCACTTACATATGAAATCTTAAAAAATAGAACCTATAAAAACAGAGTATAAATGGTGTGTGGCAGAGGTGGGCACAGGGGTGGGGAAATGGGTAAAGATGGTCAAAAGGTACAAACGTCCAGTTATGAAATAAATAAATCATGGAGATGCAAAGCACAACATGTTGACTATAGTTAAAAATGCCATATTGTTTATTTAAATGTTGCCAGCTAATTTGGAAGTTGCTGAAAGTCAGTCCTAAAAGTTCTCATCACAAGAAACATTTTTGTAACCGTCTGAGGTGATAGATGTTAACTAAACTTAGGTGGCTATCATTTTGCAATATATGCATATTTCAAATCATTATGTTGTACACCTGAAACTCATACAATGCTTTATGTCAATATTTGGAGGAAAAAAATCCGTTAATGAATTACTCAGAAGGAAGATGAAGTCCATGTAGTTGCCTTCCTCAACCTTATTTCTTTTTTGTTTTTAATTAAGGAGCTTAATTAAAGAGTTTGGATATCTTATTAATTAAGAGGAAAAATAAAAGTCATTCAAGTAAGTTAGAAGTAGATTTTCTTTTCCCTACTAATTCTTATACAGAAAATTGCCAATTTAGTTCTAAGTTGACATACAACGTTATATTAGTTTCATATGTACAACAGAGTGATTAGATATTTATGTACCTTATGAAGTAATCACCTCAGTAAGCCTAGTACCCATCTGACACCATATATAGTTATTACAATATTACTGACTCTGTTCCCTATGCTGAACTATACATCCCCATGATTGCTTTTATAACTGGCAATTTGTATTTCTTATTTTCTTTACCTTTTTCACCGACCCTTCCATCCCCCGTTCCATCTCCCAACCTTGTCTCTTACTACTTCCCCTTTGCTCATTCCACTCTGGCAACACGGGCTTCCTTCTGGTTCCTTGAATGAGCTAAGAATGTCCCCGCCTCTGCACTTTGCACTTGCTGTTTCTTCTACCTGGAATGCCACCTTCAATGTGCACATGGGTCGCCCTCATCTCCTCCAGGATTCTCCTTACAAGATCACATCAAGGTGTGGACTCTGCGTCTTTGCCCTAAACTTCCATTTGGCTCCCTCTGGCTTTCCTCTTTGAAAACAGCAAGACATGGCATCCAGCTTACTGACGGTGAAACTGGCTGGTTGAGACCCTCTTTAAAAAACATTGCTGAGCAGGGGCGGGGGCGGGCTAAAAGGAGTCAATGGGGGGAAGGGGACATATGTAATACTTTCAATAATAAAGATTTTTCTTAAAAAAAGATCATTTCTCCTGTTCAAAAACATCTGACCACTTAGGAGAGACCATAGGTGCTAGGGCAATGTTTTCAAACTTTGAAAATATAAGTGGAGCTCTTTCATCAAATGGAATCATATGTAGAGAACTTCTTTAGCAAGCTTTAGGGGAATGAAATGTTAACCACGTGAACACATTGCTGGGGGCAGAAGTTACCATTGCCTTAGCTGACAGATTAGAAAAGCGAGGCCAAGAGAGGTTAAATTCTTTTTTTGTTTGTTTGTTTTGTTAATCCTCACCTAAGGATATTTTTTCCATCAATTTTTAGAGAGAGAGTGGAAAAAGGAGATAGAGATGAGAGAGAGAGAGAGAGAGAGAGAGAGAGAGAGAAACATTGATGTGATTAATCGGTTGCCTCCTGCACAGGTCCCCATGGAGCCCACAATTCTTCCGTGCATGGGCCAATGCTCTAACCACTGAGAAACAGCAGCCAGGGCGAGAGGTTAAATTCTTAATGTGGAAGCTGGAAGCAGAGAAGAGAAAGTGGGAGTAGAGCCTTGGTTTTGTCACCACCACCAATTCATATTTTCCCCCACTCCCTCAGTGCATAAGGAGGGTTTTATGAATACTAAAAAAATTAGCTTCTGAAAAGTACAGGAGTTACTTGGCATAGAATGCACCAAATATGGCAGCTTATTACCATCGTCATCTTCATCAAAATCATCATCATCACCATTCATCTAATTGTCTATATTGCATTATTTTGTCCAAGTGAACAGTGTGAGAATTTATCCACTGCATTTGTTAAAATGAATGTGCTCCCCACCACCTTCAGGCCTGCTCAAAGGTCACATGAGAATCCTACAGCAAAGTGCAACCTAATATTTTTCTCCTACCTGACCCCTCCCTTGTTCCACTCTGTGTATTTTTTTTTTACATACCGCTTTTCACTTTATACCATGCTATATAATTTACCTATTTATTGTTTATCTGTTGTTTATTCTTTGTCTCCTTCTGCTAGAATGTAAGTTCGGCATGGGCATTTCCTCTGTCCATTGCATTCTAGTCTCCCTTCAAGTTCCATCAACTCCCAACCTTCTTTCTTGGTTCTGGTTTGCACTGATTCTGCCTCCTCCTGATGGCTCATGGAGCACATTGGTTTATCCCACACATTTCAGTGATTGATATAATCCTTTCTGTAGCCTTCTATTTCTTATGTGCTCAGTGGTGGAAAAATAATTTCCCATTGGGCTTCCACTTCTAACTCTGCCATTACTCAATGGTGACCTTGGGAAATTACTCAACCACTCTAGACCTCACTTTTTTTCATTTTACAATAGGAGCTGAGTTAGATGGTATTCAAGTCCTCCCCAGATTTCACATTCTCAGAGACCACAAGCAGTTTGATTGCGAGTCCATGTCCAATAACAACAATGACTATTACCATTCAAGCTGCCTGATAGCTCCTTCAACTACACAATTTCCCATCCTCTTACTAATGCTATCAAGGAGGCACTACATTTTACAGATGAGGAAACTAATACTCAAAACTGTACAAAAATTTTTGTTTAAGTGGCTCTGAGGGAGACAGGACTGTTCTATCTTAAGTCTGTCTAACTTCAAAGCCTGCGCCCCTTTCCCTCTTCTCAACTGTCCCTTGTCTCATATTTCTTTTATATTACCCTGGGCTATGAGTGACAGATAAGTGGTGATCTGATCTTTGAAATGAATTCCAAAACTAGAGAAGAGAAATCCAATTGCATTTTCCTGCTTGGCTGTGATACCTGATTGTTGTGTGGGCTGGTCTGGACCCTCTTGGGGGCTCCTTGTTACTGTTTCTTGGGCAGAAGGCAGTCACATGAGGAAGAAGTTATTCTTCCACTCGCTAATGTATGACTGTGGGCAGGTTCCATACATCCTACAAGCCTCAGTTTACAAATTATTTTCTTCCATTAAATAAGAATTGCAACACCTGCCTCCTAAATTTGTTAAGAGAAATTTAAGTGAGGAAATGAGTGTCACATAAGTGTGTGGGTTTAAAAATATTTAATTGTGGTAAAATACACATAACATAACACTTACTGTCTTAACCATTTTTAAATGTACAGTTCAGTGGTATTAAATAAATTCATTCTGTTATGCAACCATCACCCCCATCCATCTCCAGAACTCTTTTCATCTTGCAAAACTGAAACTCTGGGGATGGTGTTTGTTTTTGTTCCAAGTCAACCTGGACACAAAACTCAGCACACCTTCCAGTTCTCACAAATGAAAACACACACACACACACACACACACACACACACACACACCACACATTAATGATTAGCAAGACCTCCCTGATAATCTTGCAGGTTGATACCACCAGCTTTAATCTCTAAACTCATGTTGCCCACTCAGTATGATATTTAGAAAACAACGTCTCTGATAATTAACAGGATTCATTTTCTTTGGGCAGTTATTAGGGTTATAAATAATGAAGATTATTTTCCTTGTATATTGTCATCGTCATCTTCATCAAAAACTACTGTTGGACCCTGGCTGGTTGATTCCGTTGGTTGAAGTGTCGTCCCATACACCAAAACTTTGCAGGTTTAATTCCAGGTCAGGGCATGTACCTAGGTTGTGGGTTTGACCCCAGTCAAGGTGTGTATGGAAGGCAACTGATCAATGTTTCTCTCTCTCTCTCTCTTTTTCTATCTCTCTTTTTTCTCTCTCTCTCTGCTTCTCTCTCTCTCTCTCTCTCTCTCTCTCTCTCTCTCCCTTCCTCGATCTCTAAAATCAATAAACATACCCTCAGGTGAGGATAAAAAACAACAACAGCAACAAATTACTGCTGGTAACTTGGAATAATGGTGCAGAAAGAGAGAGGTGTTAGAAACTGGGAAATAGAGACATTTTAATACAATTTTCAAAAGTGTGATAGATGATCAAAAGAATCCAGTGCTGGGTAAAGTTGCTCTGGAAGTCAGCCTCCTGGGTTCAGAAAAATCAAGCCAACTCTATCCAGCAACTGAAGCTCATCTGTCACCCCACACTGGTTGAATGTAGACTTGGAGACCCAGGACCCCACTTAATTCCCATAACCAACCCCTCTGATAGCTCCTGGGTGGGGGTGAAGGGGGTCTCCAATGACCCCTTGGAACTCCCTGACCTAGAGGAACAGAACCCTGCTCCCTGGGCTGACGTGGAGGGTCCTCCACAATCTGCTTCACGAGACCAGTCACGCTGATCCACACCATCACTGACTGTTTGCCTACACCTACTGTGTCAGTGTGATTACCTTTGTCTGGAGGTTTCTTACGAGAATTAAGTGGAAATCAAATTTATTGGCAAGGGGGGAGCCTGGAAGCCTCCTGGAATTGCTGAGGAATGGAGAAATGGAGTTAAAGCCACCAACTAAGAAAATTCCTGATCAAGAGACTTTAACTATTTTTTGTTGTCTACAGGCAAAGTTATTTTGTGTGTGGTAAACTAAATTCATTTCTAATACCTTAGTGAACAGTAAGTCATACCACCCATGGGAGGCATGCCAGAGAAGGCATAGACTGTATATCTGGGTGTGGGGTCCTTTAAGAGAGCAAAGCGGGAAGGTGCAGAAGAAAAGATGAATTTCATTTTCATAATTTGCAACAAACTAATCCTGATTCTCTTCTGCCTTGAAGATTAACCCTCCATTTCCTCCTGCATGACTTTCCACAGAGCAGAAAAAGGATTTCCCTGAATATTGATGATTTTAGTTTGCCATCTTTGCATAGTCTCTATGCAGCAAAGATCTCACAGATTTCAGGAGTTAGAGGTTGGGCAACGAAAGGAACTGGATTTGTCAATGACAGTTGTAGGCTTTGCTCTCTAAGCTAGATTTTCTCCATCATTAAGCTTGGAGCAGAATGAATCTGATCTACTGTTAATCCCCCCGTGGAATTATCAACAAACTCCAGACTGTGCTGGTTAGTAGCACTGGAAAAGGGGCTATGGGGTTGGCATCAGAGATCAAAGGCCCTCATACCCGTGAAGCCAGACAGGAGTCTGAAGCCACTTAGTTGTCCACCTGGAGCATCTGGAGCATCTGTCTCTGCCTTGTGTTTGGTGGGATGGTAACTCTAAGTCTTTGTGGAGTTACGACTGACACTTCCGGTTTGGTTTATAACACCTCAGCAACTTACCACACAGGCTATGTGGCAGATAGTAATTTACAAATAAGAGTTTAAAAAAATCAATGTTATTTGGCATTTTAATTGGAAAAAATGCATGACTATCCTTTTCTTAATTGGATTTACCTGTGAAATAAGAAGACGAGGGCTAAGAGTTTTGTCTTAGAATCCTGGGACATTAGTAATGATCCAGTTCAAAGCTCTCGCCTTCTGTAGATGTAAAACAAGCCCACAGAAAGTCAGTGACTTAGGTTATACAGTATAGAGGCAACGCCAGGACTAGAACCCAGGTCTTCTAACTCTAGGCAGTAGTGCTCACTATGACACTGTGTTTTCATGGCTAAAACATGTGCAGAAAGCACTGGATGCAAATAGCTCCTTACAGCATATTTATGATTGATAATGACATTGCTGTTAGTGTTGATTTATTTACAGGGTGCTAGTTTTCCAAATGGAAGAAATAAAGTTGAAAATAAGAGAGTTAAAGCATTGTTCCAGGTCCAAACTAAGTATTCTATATATACTCTTTAGATGAAAATAAAGATAAGTAGGCAATAATATTTATTTGGGTAAAATATTAAGAAAACTGAACCAAAGCTTACATTCCCTTAATTTTTCTCTTAAGTATGAGATTGCCCATCACCAGGAAGGGTATTCACTAATAACCAGAGGCTACAGTGATCTCTGACATCTTCCTGAGTGGCAGCTGACTTCTTAAAGTAAACATTTACAGTGTGTGAAGTCTGCAGCTTGTGACTTCTAGTCCCTTCTTTGGGGAGGGAATCCCAGCCCATCCCACCCTGGACATGAATCATCCCTTTGTCTATATATACACACTGTAAACACTACCCTCCTGTTAGTCACTTACTAGTGTCTCACTTAACAGACCGACTGTCATGGTGTCACAGTGCTTATGTTCAAGCAACCCTTATTTTACTTAATAATGGCTCCAAAGCGCAAGCATTGCAACGCTGGCAATTTGGATATGACAAAGAGAAGCCATAAAATGTATGCATATATAGGGAAAATCATAATATTTATGGGGTTTGGTGCTATCTGTGGTTTCAGGCATCCACTGGGGGTCTTGGAACATCCCCCCAGGGATAGGGAGGACTTCTGTAGTCAGGCCGAGGACAACTTGATTATCCTTTGAGGATAATTTATAAAAAAGAAAACAAGTTGACAATAAATATAACTATTATAGGAATAGAAGTGAGATTCTCAGGGATCCTAGCTACTAATAAAAATATTTTTTGACAGCATTCCAACCTCAGGTGAGACTTGTTGATCTAGACCAGTGATGGCGAACCTTTTGAGCTCGGCGTGTCAGCATTTTGAAAAACCCTAACTTAACTCTGGTGCCGTGTCACATATAGAAATTTTTTGATATTTGCAACCATAATAAAACAAAGATTTATATTTTTGATATTTATTTTATATATTTAAATGCCATTTAACAAAGAAAAATCAACCAAAAAAATGAGTTCGCATGTCACCTCTGACACGCGTGTCATAGGTTCGCCATCACTGATCTAGACCATTCTGTACAGGTAAGAACAGAGCCTAATTTTAAAGATGCCTAGAGGAGATGTCTTGATTTAAACTATGTTTATGTCTTTGTTATAAGATACTGGAGGCTAGTGATAGAAGTAACTGAAGTTTGAAGGGCTTGGGGAACAATTTAAAAAAGGAATAGGAACAAACAGAGCCTGGAAATGATCCCTATTGGAAGAGACAATTTAGGAAAAATAAAGAAGCACTGATGATGAAACTGTAGTGTCTGCCCTGTCTTTAAACAGTTAGGATCATGTCTCTTTTAGTTACCAGTAACAGAAACTCAACTCTAAAAAGCAAAGAAGTGGTGTTTTTTGTTTTGTTTTGTTTTGTTTTTAACATAAAGAAGAGACCAAGAATGAGAGCTTTGGGGACAGCTGGATCCGGAAATTCAGAAAATGGCTGAGTTTTGCCTTTTTTGTCTTCCAGCTTTGTTTTTCTCGTTGGGTTAGCTTCATTCTCAAGAAGAAAAACTATTTTTTGAAAGAAATCAGAATGATAGACATGAAGCAATAAACAAAAATGCTGCATCTTTTTTTTTTACGAGTTTTTGCAGCCATGGTGCTGCAAGATCTATCATATTTGTTATACTAATGAAATAAAACAACGTAAGAATTGGTGGCTGTCAGCATTTGTAGGATGATTACTATGTACCAGGCACGATGCTAAGGGTTTGGCATGCACTAGTTCATCTAATTCTCACAACAGCTCAGGATGTAGGTACTAGTACTATCCCCAATTTTCAGATGAGAAGAGTGAGGCTCAGAAGAGTGGTAAAGTGCTGTTCCCAAAGTCACATGGCTGGAGAATGGTAGCCCTACTGTGGGTTACTTAGAGAGTGATCCACATTGGGCAAATCATCATCATTCTGGAACTGGAACTGAGAAATCAATGCCAGGCTCTCTTCAGCAATTGAAAGGCATATGATGGAAGCAGTGAAGAGCAGATCACCTCTGATCTTCCAATTTCATCAGAAATGCTTGAGAATTCACCCAGAAACCAGGAAAAAGATGAAGGAAATAGCAGAGATGAGTAACACAGTAAGGGGCATGGAAAGCAGACTCAGAAAAACAGAACGTGGAGGGCAGGTAATTAAGAAAAATTTTAAAGATAATCACAAATTATCTAAGATGGAAAAAGTCAGGTGGCTTCAGATTTCTTCATAAAACCAAATGCTGAAAGACCACAGGACAATGGGTAAATAATTTATAGAGAAAATGATCCTGGTCTGATAACTATACAATTAGCTAAACTACTTTTTAGGTGCTAAAATATTCATTTTTACTTCATCTTTTTTTTCCTCCAGTGATTTTTTTAAGTTTAATATTTTTATTCTAGAAGTGGGTGCCTTACATTGCTGAATTTTAAAATGTAGTGCTGGTAATAATTTATATTCAGTTTGAAGAAGCTTAAATTGCAGATAAACAAAAAAATTTCTAATGATCTGTAATTCTACTTCCAAAGTAAATACACTGAGCATTAACCTTTGCTGCATATCTTTTCAGGCTTTCCCCAATAACCTGTAAATAAATGTATACAATTTACAAAACACATAAATGGTACTGTACTATACATATTATCTTTTGTTGTTTTTGTTAATCCTCACCAGAGGATTTTTAGAGAGAGTGGAAGGGAAAGAGAGGATGAGTGAGAGAGAGAGAGAGAGAGAGTGAGAGAGAAGAACATTGATGTGAGACACATTGATTGGTTGCTTCCCACATACACCCCAACCAGGCTAGGAATTGAACCTGCCACCAAAATACATGCCCTTGGTTGGAATCGAGCCCTCAACCCTTTAGTCTACAGGTTGGCGTTCTATCCACTGAGCCAATCTGGCAAGGCTATACATATTTACTTTTGAAGCCCATTTTACTTACTCATCAGAATGTCATGAATATATTTTTATGTTAATTAACATGCTTGTGCAATGTTATTTCTAATAACAGCATAGTTTTTCTTTGTGTGGAGAATTCACCATTGATTTATTAGTCTAGTATGATTGGGCATTTGGTTTTGATTCTACAACCTTATAAACAATGTTGACATGAATGTCTTGATTATACATTCTAGCTCTTATAATTTTATAAGAGTACTACAGGCCCTGTGCATGAAAATTCATGCCCTGAGTGGGGGTCCCTCAGCCCGGCCTGCCCCCTCTTACAGTCTGGGAGCCCTTAGGGGATGTCCTACTGACCGCTTAGACCTGCTCCCCCAAGGAACAGGCCTAAGCTACAGTCTGGCCACCCTCTGCTGGAGGTAACCAGGCTGATCAGGGGAAGGTGCCACCTGTATCACCCCGCTGCCGCTGCCACTGCCGGCCACCATGACTGCGAGGCCTGAACCCACAGCTGCCTGAGCCCTGGGCCTCGCAGCCGCTGGGGTTCGCAGCCACTGGGGGCTCATGGCTGCCTGAGCCTAGGGGCTCACAGCTGCCGTGGCTTTTTCCGGATGGATGTCCAGATGGACATCCAGAAGACGTCTGCTCTAATTAGCATATTACCCTTTTATTAGTATAGATAATTGCTGATTGAAATCAAATGTATGATTAAAAACTTTGATAAGTATTGTTGAGCTATCCTCCTGAAAACAGGCCCACCTTCATCATAACCTTATTAATATCATATTTATTAAGCTTAACCTGGACCAGTCAGGTAAAGAGAAAATTGTATCCACTGTTGAATACAGTTTTTCATATTCTTTTATGAGCTGTTAGTTTTTTTATCCTTCCCTTATTCTTACTGACTAGAGGCCCAATGCACGAAATTCATGCAAGAGTAGGCCTTCCTTCCCCCAGCTGCCAGCACCAGCTTCCCTCTGGCACCTGGGATCCGGGCTTCCCTCTGGCTGCCAGCAGGCACCCAGGACCCAGACTTTGTCCAGAAGGTCATCTGGAAGGATGTCCAGTCTAATTAGCATATTATGCTTTTATTATTATAGATTAGTTAGAGCTTCTCTATGCTAATTGAGTTAATGATTTGTCTCATACATTGCATTTTTTCTCAATCTGTCATTTGCAGAACTTCCTCATGGAGTTTCCTGATAAAATAATTTAACAAATATATCTATAGCCATATCTGTATTCAAAATCAGCAACGTCTTTTATTTTGGTTTTGCTTTGGGTCTTATGATTTGAAAGCCTCTACTTTATCATAATTTATTTGGAATTTATACTGGTTTTAATTGTGAAAAAGGAATACAACTTCATGATTATCCCAGAGTTCCCCAGAATATGTTTTATTACAATATTTCTGTGGGATCTTAACAAGGGTTAATTAAAAGAAGATTCTATGATCAAGTAAGCTTGGGAAACACAAGGTTTAAGAAAAAACGTCAGATTTTTCTTTACTGCAAAACTTATCAGTGTGGGACATATTCATTGCTATATAATTTGAAAAGCTAAATACTAGGAGCAGTCTGAATATACAGTAATGTCATGCCAACACAATAAATTATTTTTCCCATACAAAGGAATACTATGTAGCTGTAAAGAAAAACAACAAACAAGAATACTGGCTATATGCTGATAGGAAAGGATATCTGAAATAAATTGTTAATGGAAGAAAGCAAGAATAAGATGTATTATATATTTTGTGTTAAGAAAGACCAATACGATTATATATTTAAACTTTTAAAGATAAGCATAAATAAACAACAGTGGTCAGAGGGAGAAATCTTTTCTTAATTACCTTTTTATACTTCCTGGTTTGTGTACCATGTGAATATATTACCTATAAAAGCAAGTAAAAATATCTATTTTTTTTATAATGGAAAGCACCTCAAAGGCTTCAGTATACTAATATATATTGTGATTCTTCAAGTTAGGGTAGTGGTTGGTTATGCGGTGATTTATAAAGTTATTTGAGCCCTAGCCAGTTTGGCTCAGTGATAGAGCATCAGCTCAGGGACTGAAGGGTCCCGGGTTCAATTCCAGTCAAGGGCATATACCTTGGTCACAAGTTTCCCAACCCTGGTCAGGGTGTGTGCAGGAGGCAACCAATCGATATGACACATCGATGTTTCTCTCTGTCTCTCCCTCTCCCTTCCATTCTCTCTAAAAATCAATGGAGAAAATCCTTGGGTGAAGATTAACACCCCTTCTCCCCCCCCCCAAATAAATAAAGTTATTTGAGTAAAGAATCCTACAGAATTTTGGGTTATCAGGTTTCTGAAAAAGTTATAAAATAATATTTATAGATTTGACATGTTATCTGTAGCATATACTAAATACAAAATATTATAGTCTTGTGTGTGTGTGTGTGTGTGTGTGTGTGTGTGTGTGTGTGTGTGTTCTATTCTGTTTTTTAATGACCAGTCCTAACCCCAGTCCTGAGTATTTTATTTTATTTATTTTTTTAAAAATATATATTTTATTGATTTTTTACAGAGAAGAAGGGAGAGGGATAGAGAGTTAGAAACATCGATGAGAGAGAAACATCGATCAGCTGCCTCCTGCACCACCCCCCCCCCCCAGTGGGGATGTGCCCGCAACCAAGGTACATGCCCTTGACCGGAATCGAACCTGGGACCCTTGAGTCCGCAGGCTGACGCTCTATCCACTGAGCCAAACCAGTTCGGCAGTGAGTATTTTAATGTCTGGAAAAGCAAGTCACTTCTTACCATCCTTTTTCGTTATTTTGCTCATAGCAAAATTAATCCTTCTTGTTTAATCTTTTCTTGAGCTATTTTTATCCATGTGTTCTTTCCAATGATTTTCTTCATCAACCACCTAAACATATTTGTGGGAACAGTTTGAGAAAAACTGATAGCTTCATGGAATTATGTAAAGATAGAAGGGAGACTGCTTTATACCTTCAGATATTTTCCAGGTTTTGAATCATGTGAAATATATTTCTCAAATATTCTCTTATGCCATTCAATAACGTCTAAAATAGCATAATGCTTTTCATTTTCTTCATGTAATTCCTGACTATTTCTTAATTATTCTGCTTTTATTTTGTTTCTGTTGTCAAGGAGATCCATTATTCATTTGATTTTCTTAAGGATTACTGCTGATATAAGCTATATTTTTTTCTTTAGTAGATATGACATTTTAACAAATTTATTTTGGGCATTTATTGAGATGAATATGTAATGTTTCCCTTTGACTAATTAATTTGATGAAATGTAATAACAGATCTTCTGATAACTTACTAACCTTATTAGCCAGAAAAAGTCATGCTCAAAAACAAAGCATTGCTATTTTAGTACAATTTTGAATATTTTTGCTGCATCTTTTAATTACGATGTTTGCATCTCTATTTGTAAATGGAATTAACTGGCTTGCAAATGTGCTTTTGGAGGTCTTTTTGTCAGCTTTTTACATTTAGGTCATGCCTAATGTGTCTAATAAATTACCAAGTTCTCCATATGGTTCTGAACACTTGAAGAGCTGATAGGGCATTTGAAAGAATTTCTCTGAACAAATTTTGATCCTAGTGCCTTTAATAAATGAAATTTGTGAGCAGTATTTGCATTTCTCCCCCCTCCAATTGCATAAATGAGTTATTTACAGGTTTGTGGCGAATCATCCATTTGATCTTAATATTATGCTCTTGGCTCGGTTGTGCTTTCTCTCTTTTTAAGTCTAAGGGCAGCTGCCTCTGGAAGTTGATCATAGCCCAAAGGAATCCCTAGTTGGGTGGTCCCGTCTGTCTCAGGCTTATACTTTCATCTCCTAATTAGGACGTTCTAATAAGTATTGCTCTTGACAGTCATTGGTGGCTGCCTCCTCTTCAGCTCCATCTTTACAATCTATACTAATAAAAGCCTAGGTGACTGTCACACCCTCATGTCATCACAAGATGGCTGCCCCCAGGTTGTCACAAGATGGCCACCACAAGATGGCCACTCTCATGTTGTCACAAGATGGCCACCCCCACAGCATCACAAGATGGCTGCCACAAGGTGGCCACAAGATGGCCGCCGGCAGGGGAGGGCAGTTGTGAGCAATCAGTCCAGCAGGGAGGGCAGTTGGGGGTGACCAGGCCGGCAGGGGAGGGCAGTTGGGGGCGATTGGGCAGGCAGGCAGGCAAGCGGTTAGGAGCCAGCAGTCCTGGATTGTGAGAGGGATGTCCGACTGCCAGTTTAGGGCCGATCCCAAACCGGCAGTTGGACATCCCCAGAGGGGTTCCAGATTGGAGAGGGTGCAGGCTGGGCCGAGGGACACACGCCCAGTGCACAAAATTTGTGCACTGGGCCTCTAGTATCTATCATAAATGGAGTGAAATTTCTGGCAATTGTATGGCAACCTTCTTAGTTCCTGCATTAATATAGGCTTTCCTTTCTTTCCTTTTTCCTCTTCCTCCTCTCCTCCCCCTCTGGCTCCTCCTCCTTTTTTTACTTTGTTCTCTCTCTTTTGGGGAGTTGGGTTAAGGGCTTGTTTTATGCCACCATCTTTCCCTGAAGTATCAACAGCACTTTTACTCTTGGTTTAACTGTTTTTCACCAACAGTACTAGGGGGCCCTGAGCTATACCTATAAAAGCAGTGGGTGTCAGGGGAGATTAATTACAATAGCTAGCATAATCAATCCCAGTAACACAAATATACTGACACCCCCTTGGCCAAGGCCTGGGGCAGCTTGGCAAAGAATCCAGGCTTCTTTTTTCCATTTGTGAAAGAATCAAGAACATGGAAAATTTGAGAAGTAACACTAAGGGTACATTTTCTAACATTTCCCTTTCCCCTCTTACTCTCTGTCAGCCAATTTTCAATTTTCATTAGTATTAATAAAAGTAAAGACTGTGTATAAATGAAATATTTCAGCTAATTCCTGATGGTGGGTCCTAGCATATGAAAGACAAAAATGCCATAATAGTGACAATGGCAGGTTTTTATAGTTTTCGGGTATAACTGGTGCTTATAGAGGATTATATTAGAGTTAATACATCCACATTCATGTCCACGTCCACACAGCTTCCAGGTAATTAGAGTCGTGAATGATCCTGTTCTCTGACATAAACCCCTTTCCCAGTATATTGGTAATATTTGCAATTCAACACAGACATGTATTACTTCATGCTAAAACCCACCACAATGTTAATTAACAGAAAATGACATATGACCAATATTAATAAATGAATCAGGGAAGCTGAAATTCCTCAGGCTGTTTAAGTCTAATTCTTTTGGATGCCTTTCTCATTTTTCACTTTCATTACAGACTTTTTCTTGGCCTTGGTGGTGGGCCCTCTGATAAAGAAAAATGTTGGTTCATTCATCTTTCTTGTCCTCAGGGGGTTGCCCTGCCTTCTGGGACCACTGCAGCCTAGGAGCCTGTATAGCATCCTTAAGAGTGGGCTTAACTAGGAATAATTTTGAAAGCTACTACACACTCCTCCTAGTTTTTCTTTAATTTTCAATGACAGTTCACATTCACTATTATTCTATATTAGTTTCAGATGTACAGCATAGTGGTTAGAAAAATATGTACTTTATAGAGTGGTCCCCTGATGTTTCAAGTACCCACCTAGCCCCATCCACAGTTATCACAATATTATTGACTATATTTCCTATTCTGAAATCTACATCTCTGTGACTATTCTGTAACTGCCAATTTGTATTTCTTAATCCCTTCACCTTTTTCACTCAGCACCCCCAGCGTTTGAATGTAGATGTATTAACTCTAATATAATGCTCTATAAGAACCAGTTATACCCCAAAACGATAAAAATATGCCATTGTCACTATTAGGGCATTTTTGTCTTTTGTATGTTAGGACGCATCATCAACAACTGTCAGTCTGTTCTCTATTTATGAGTTTGTTTCTATTTCGCTTGTTTATTTTGTTCTCTAGAGTCTACATATAAGTGAAATCATATGTCTTTATCTGAGCTATCTATCTTAGCATAATCCCCTAGTTCCATCCACGCTGTCACAAAAGGCAAGATTTCATTTATTTTTTAATTTTTTTATGGCTGAGTAGTATTCTATTGTGTATATGTACCACAGCTTTTTTATCTAGTCATCTATTGATGGGCCCTTCGGTTGTTTGGGAATGCAAATGGGTGCAACCACCATGAAAAACAGTGTGTAGGTTCCTCAAAAAATTAAAAATGGAATTGCTGTAAAACTCAGCAATCCTACTTCTGGGAATATATCTGAATAAACCTGAAACAGTAATTTGAAAGACTATATGCACCCCTATGTTCATTGCAGCATTATTTACAACAGCCAAGATAGGGAAACACTCCTCCTAGTTTTAATAGAACAGGGAGTTGCCGCATTTTGAAGGCTAAATGTTTCTTCTTCATACTTTCATCTTTCTTTTACTGTGCTTTTTCTCCACAGGGAAGTTACTCTTGGTTGCCCATGAAATCTTTCTTCCTCATCAATCAACTGCACATTTATAGGACTTCCTGGGCTGTGTTACAGTTTTGCAAGAGCAGCCACTGTTAAGCTGCCTGGTTGCTAATTATTGCTGGAGTAAATTACAAAATATGACAATATGGCACTAATAACAAGTTCACTTTCATGAGCTATAACATTAGCATACTTTTCTAACTGTGGACTGCAGACATAACCAGGGCATGGCGGAGGGCACTGAGCCAGTCCCCTCAGGTATCTGTGGATGTAGCGAGAAGGATCCCACTTTGAAGTGTGATGCTTTATCTTACTAGTCAGCTAAGAGAAACCACTGAATAGTCAACTTTCCAAGGAGAGGATTAATGAACAAGATTATTAGCTAAATACACATACACATCTATGTGTATATATATTCACAAGCTGTAGAAACATGTTTGATGCTCCAGGAAATTATATGGTAAATAAATAGATTATAAGACATATATACAAATGACTCTTACATTATGAAAAAAATGTTCAACTCCACTCTTAATAAGAGACGTGCAAAAATGAACTATAATGGGCCAAAATCTAAAAGCTTGATAATATACTCTGTTGGTGAGACTGTGGAGAAATAGGGACTCTCCCACATTGCTGGTAGAAATGTGAATTAGTACAATCCCATATAGAGGGCAAATATTACAGTTAAAATGGCATATATATTTGACTCAGGAATTCCATTGTTGGGGGTATTATGCTTCAGATAGCCTTGCATGACATATATAAAGATTAATCATGGCAACACTGTGTAATAGCAAAAGGCTGGAGACAAACCAAAGTCCACCCAAAATGACTGGTTAAATGATATTGTACATTTATAAAGTGGAGCACTCTGTAGCTGAAGTAAAGACTAAAGAAACTCTTTATGAACTGATATGGAAAGAGCTCTAAGATGTATTAAATTAAATAAAAAAACAGGATCCAGAAAAATGTACATAATACGCTATCTTTTGTGTTATAAAGAGGGAAACAATCTATATTAGTATTGCTTTGTATGTATATAAAACCTTTCAAAAGAAACTAAGAATAATATTTCCATGGAGATGGAATAAAATACTGGAAAGATATTCATGAAAATGTTAGAGCCTTGCCCTAACTGGTTTGGCTCAGTGGATAGAGTGTCAGCCTGCGGACTGAAAGGTCCCAGGTTCGATTCCGGTCAAGGGCATGTACCTTGGTTGCGGGCACATCCCCAGTAGGGGGTGTGCAGGAGGCAGCTGATCAATGTTTCTCTCTCATCAATGTTTCTAACTCTCTATCCCTCTCCCTTCCTCTCTGTAAAAAATCAATAAAATAAATTTTAAAAAATGTTAGTGCCTTTCATAAATAATGGGAATATGGGTGACTAAAGAAATTATAGAAATTTTCACTGCACTCCATAATGCATAGTTTTAAGTATAATATAACGTTTTAAATGATTTTGCAAAAATACAATCCACGTTTATCTGTAGCATTTTGTAGCCCAGAGGTACATGCTTATGAATACAGAAGCAAGGGGTGAGGGCTGCGGAGACTATCTGGGCCTTATTCTCTGGTTAACACTTGTCACATCCCTCCAGGGGAAAGCATTTGTCTGTACCCCCTTAGGACAGTTGGGAAAATTCCAGGTGGGCTGGAGCATAGGAGTCAGCAAGGCAAAATGCAGAGGTCAAATAAACATGAGAATGGCTGGGCCCGTCCACACTGTCATATCAGAGGTAAGTACTTATGAATAATGTCATTCCAGGCAAAGCCCACAGAAGATAATTTCTTACGGAGAAACTGTTGGGGTTATCCCAATGACAGCAGCTTCCTGAGAGCTTGTAAAAGCAAAATTCTTTAAATAGCATTTAATTGTAAGTGTAAAAATCATGAAACATACATTTCAGAAAAAAAGGCATACATCAAATTACCTGGTATAATAAGTAACCTTTAAGCAAACACTCATGCTACCACCACTGAGCTCCAGAAATATAATGCCATCCCTTCGGAAGAACTTCTCAGTGTCCCTTCTTGATCACACCCTATCCCTCCCCCAAGAGAAAATCACTGTCCTCACTTTCATGGCGACAAATATAATGCCATCCCTTCGGAAGAACTTCTCAGTGTTTCTTCTTGATCACACCCTATCCCTCCCCCGAGAGAAAAATCACTGTCCTCACTTTCATGGCGATGACTTCTTTGCTTGCATTTATAGTTTTACAACCTACTTATGCACTCTTACAGATATGCTTTCATTTTGCCTGTCTTAAAACGTTGTCTATAAGAGCCATCCACGTTGCCTGGAGTTATATTTTATTGATTCTATTAACTATATAGTATTCCGTTACATGCTTGTGCCACAATTTTTTTAATCTACCCTACTGATGATGGATATTTGGACTATTTCCAGGCTGGGGCATCAAGAACAATGCTGATAAAATGAACAATAAACTAGGTGTATTTGGGTGCATACACCCATGAGATTTTCCTAAGGTCATTATCCCTGAGTGAAATTGGGAGGTCCTAGGGTATAAATAGCTTCTTTTCCCCCCCTAGATACTACAAAACGTTTTCTAATGTGGTTTTATCAATATACACTTCTCTTAGCAGCCTACAAAGTTGTCACTATCCCTCATCATCACCAAAAGTTCTAAATGCTTAGTTCAGTCAGGCTTTTTAACATTTGCTAGTCTAGTAGGTGTGCAGTAAGACCTCATGGTTTTAATTTGATTTCACCAGTGACGAATGAAGTTGTATGCCTCCCCATATGTTAATTGGTCATTTGGATATTTCCTTTTGTGAAACAGATGTTCAAAACTTTTGCCTGTTCTTTTATTGGATTGCCTTCTTTTAATACTGCTTAATTTAATCCATGTATTAATAAAGAGTCTAAATGATGAATAATCAGGGTTGGAGGTTCACCACGCAGCCAGAGAGGGCAAATGCAGCAACTTACAATTTTTTAGAAAATACCTCTTTATATAATTAGCTGGCCCAAATTATTAATTGGATGATTTGGGCCTAAGCATCTGCCTACCACCCTGTCTGCTGCCAGTCCTCTTCCCATGCACCCAGGTCAATGTATAATGCCAAGAACAATAATTAACATTCACCAGACTCTTACCAGGTGCCTGGTGCTGGGCAAAGCATGTATCTTATTTGCCTCTCTCTACCTCTGTTAGGCTTAGAGGCTTAAATAACCACCATGACTCAACTAGAGACTGAAATGGCTGAAAGTTGATCCCCCATCTAACTACTTATACTCATTATTATCCTGCCTCAAAACAAAGTTTCCTTCTGGTTCAAAATTCAGGGTTGACCTGTACTGTGGGGACGGCAAGCATTTCTAACAGAAGAGAATATAACCAAGTACTTAGTTTCGAGCTGGAAAAATTTAAATTCCTTAAAATTATAACATAATGATTATGAAGGGTACTGACATACAGAAAGTAGGTTTACCTGAAGCTTCTTATGTCCTTGACTTATGTTTGCATCACAACCCATATGTGAATAGCAAATATGGATTCTTTCAATGTACTGCTGCATTCATAAACATTGTATTCATCTCGAAAAGGTAAAATCACATGTCCTAATCCGGACTTATGTTTTAGGATAAAAATCATGAAATAAACAATGATAGCAAACCTACCCACACATGCAGCAGCAGCAGCAGCAGCAGCGACCCTACACTCTCCGAGCAAGGAAAAGGACAGCCCAGCATGCTGAGTTGGGTCTCAAGGGGGCTTTCTACTCATTAACAAGCATACCACAGCAAAATGTTCAAAAGCAAAACACTGATTTCTTGGACAAGCCCCCCAGAGATTCGTGGGAAAGTAAACTTTTATTTCCAAGTTCAACTGTGAATTTGTTGGAAGCTAAAAGAACTGTGCGTATTTGAAACCAAACTTGTAGAAAGGTGATCCGACTTTGAAAAGATTGTGATGACTAAGAGCTGAGCTGTGACATAGAAGCATCGAACAGACTGTCGAACCTCAGAGGGAAGGCATGGGAGAGAGGATGGGTGAGAGGAGATTAACCAGAGAACTTGTATGCATATATGCATAAGCCATGGACACAGGTAATAGCGTGGTGAAGGCCTGGGGTGGGGGGTGGGGGCGCGCTAGAAGGGGTCAATGGGGGATAAAGGGGAGCATATGTAACACTTTAACAATAAAGATTAAAAAAACAAAAACAAACTGTATTCCATAAAGTAGATGGCAGTTTTTGAAGCAGCTCATATAATAAACTTTAATTCAGAGGGTTTCCCCCACGTTTGAGGGAACCTTCTGGATTGATCGTGCTCCTGGGTCCTGTACAGCTTGGAAAGCTATGTTCTTTCTCCCACCAAGACCCTGCTCAGGCTTGTAGTTTTGTTTGAAAGAATAATTTTCAATGTCCCTTCTGGGCTGAGCATTGATCCTCCTTGCCCCCCAGCTGCTGGGTCGATGAAATCCCACTGTTAGCCTCACACTGTGCAAGAGGGCAGATGGCATTCTGTGGCTTACAGTGGTCGGCAAACTCATTAGTCAACAGAGCCAAATATCAACAGTACAACGATTAAAATTTCTTTTGAGAGCCAAATTTTTTAAACTTAAACTATATAGGTAGGTACATTGTTATTAACTTAATTAGGGTACTCCTAAGGCTTAGGAAGAGCCACACTCAAGGAGCCAAAGAGCTGCATGTGGCTCACGAGCCGCAGTTTGCTGACCACGGGAGAAGTTCCGAGGCAAAGAAATGCAGGCATTGCAGGGCAGAGTCACTGATAAAAGGCAGGAAGAATATGAAGGGCACCCAAAGGGTCTGCCAGAACAGTATTCAGGTCTTTTATTTTAATTTTCTTTCAAAGTCCAGAATAATATTTGGGACATAACAGTCCCCTGATACCGATGGACACATAGACCCAATATCAGAGTGGTATTGAAGAGTGCTTACAGATACACATTAAATCCTAACCGATAAAAGAATGTGGAAAAAAAGAAGGAACAAGAAAGGGTGAAGAGACACCAGGGAGTCATCTCTACTCACACTTTCTCATAAACCTTGTTGGCATATTCTGGCCACTGGATCATGCACACCACTCTGTTGGGCATGGTCATCGTGGTTGCAAAGTAGCCCTGGGGGAAGGCCAACAGGAGAGCCAGGACCCAGATGACAAAGATGACCACCTTGGTGGCTGTTCCCGTCAGCCGGGGCTTGAGGGGATGGATGATGGCCATGTACCTGGAACAGAGAAGAAAGGACAAAGTTCCGACTTAGTCACCAAAATCTACATTAGATTATGTATTGTTCCTCCCAAGGAAAACTTCCCGAAAACCCTTGACTCCTGGTGAGTTTTATAATTATTTTCTTTTTTAAATTAAATTAAATATTTTTTCAACACCATTTATCTCCCCATCCCCTCTTCCATCTCCACTCACTCCTCTCACCCCCAATCACCACCTGTTACAAGTATTTTCTAATACCTCTTTCATAGTCTATCCATAAGCATTATGATTCTTATGACATAAAATACTAAATCCACAAGAAAAATAAGGCAGAGTTTCTATTTCAGATCCCACCAAGCAACATTCCAGGAGAGACGTTTTCATCATAAAAACGCTGAAGCTAGGGACACGATGTCCAAGTATAGGTCAGTGGCTTACAGCGAATCAGAAGAAAACAACAACCAAGGTCATAAATGTATTCAATATAAAGACTATCTTTTTCCTTTTTGGAAAAAGGAATAATGGTGACAGAAAAGGTAGTTTTTAAAGTCCTCGAGTGGCAATTTAAAAGGCTAGCAATCCTCCATCAGCCCATACAATCCTGGAGATATCCTCATCAATTCTTTGTACATCTAGAAGACAGTGTGTGATAACAACCCTTTGCTTCATGAGAAGGGAGAAAGTCTCCACCTGCTGAGACGGACACACTAGAGCCTGTGAAAGGACAGGGTCCATGAAAGCTTCTTGCAGGAAGAGGAAGGGGAAGCAAAGTGAATGATGCCTCAGGGCCTGGGGCCCTTCCTCCATCTCTCACACCTGGGACCTGGCACTCAATGTGTGCACGCATTTGCATTTGCGTGCAGCCTCTGAGGGACAGTGCACCTTTTAGGAATAAGAAACATTTTAATCAGCATTTCATATCAGTTATCATCACATCAATGCTGCCTCCTCCATTTAAAAAAGGCATATTCTTTTGTGTGTTTTTCTTGCAAAGTGTATGGATCCATTCCTTAAAATATGCATGCATTTTGTTCAGAGTAGGAATGAGGTCTTATACTGCCTTTGGCGTTTAAATATTATCTGGTAAATCCTCAGAATGGTGCATTTGATTCTCAGACACGCAGGTGTTTCTGGCTTCCAGGGACAAGAATGGTCAATGGAGACTTAAAAAATGAGTAGACAGCGGCACAGGTGTCAGCTGCCTCCACATAATTCCACAGAATTCTTTCTCTACACTCTTTGGACTTCTAGGATCTCGAGGCCAGAACTGGGTTACAAGTAAAGCAATTTCAATCAGTATGCACGCCACGCATTCACACTGGGCACCTGCGGCATGCAGAACACAGCGTTTCCTTCTGGGCTCTGAGCTTCTAATTTCTCCAGGGAGAAAAGGCACATAAATAATCAGCTGCAACGTGACAGTAGGATGTTCAACCTCCAGTGGTAATGTGGTAAATACCTTGAACCTTAGGGAAGCTGCAGAGGTAATCAAGCCTTGGACTGGCAGGTGGACTATTGGAGGCGAGGACAGAGGCATGCGTAGCTGGATTTGGGGTGAGCCTGCCTGAGTATCTGGCTTGGAGGGCAGGGAGCCTTCAGAGGCTCCCTCCCTTCTCTGTGTTGTGATTAGATCTCACTTCCAGTCCAGGAACCTTGATGGCTCAGTTTTTACGAAGGCAGTCCTGAGCTTCCTTTTAGCATCCTAAACTTTAGAATACCTTTCCCACATTTTCTTGCCAGAGACCTACACTTTCCTTCTCTGATCTCTATTAGTAAGAGCAATGCCACAGAAGGTGTTCAATGCATTAGGATGCCTCAGGGCAGCTTCTACAGAGATTTTCAGGAGTGCTGATAACCTCCAGGAAGGGAACTCCAGAATCTTTTCCTTCTGTCTCTTTTGGAAAGAGGGTAGATGATCTTGAAGTCAAGATAGAGTAAAATTAGAAAGAGACTTGAAAAATATATTGTATTGGGGGTGAGGAGTAATTTGTAAATTTCTGGGCAAGTTTCCCTGGTTGAGCTGGTGGCTTTAGAGCCTGTGACCCAAGTGCCACCTACAGAACATCAAAAGGGCAAAAACAACCCTCAGGATGTTGTGACTCAAGCATTGTCTGTCTTCTTTAGGTTTCTCCGAGGGGCCACAGCTACTCCCAAGGGAGGTCCTGTATATGGTAGGTTTGAGGACCCCCCATTCCTGGGATGGTCTCCTGAAAAGAATGCCGACAAGTCTTAATTTCCATCCTGAATCTGCCTCTTTCTTGCCATGTGATAGCAATAGAGCATTGATTTCCTCTCCAGTGTGGGGTTGTAGTGGATGGGGAACCTCAAAGTCAGAGCCAAGAAAGGTGAACCTGTGCAAACACTGTCCTGTCTTCTTTCCAATTCAGCAAAGGGCTGGAACCGGATGGTCATGGCCAGAACCTCTGAGTATTTGCATTAAACTTGTAGGCTTGCTTATTGGGTCATTTCCCAGAGGCAAGATCTTTCTTCCCCTACAGAGCCGGACACATGCCCATGAAGATGCCTTCCCTTTTCAGCACCGCCCAAGCTCCTGCTCTCACGGCGGCTGTGCATTCTCAGGCTTCTCAGGGAATTAAAGAGGATGCCTAGGGGAGAACGTGCTAATTACATTGCCCCCTTTTAATATTATCTCAAATATTTTAATCTGCTTTTAACTCAGGATAAGTGCTCAGTCTTAAATAAGCAAACCCTAACACCCCTCCCCTTGCCCAAGCTGGCAATACACCATTCAGAATCTAATGTGACTGGGGCTTAGGGAGGATTGCATCAGTATATTGGTACTGTAGCTCCGAATGGGTGGCAGCGAGCCATGTTTCATCTCTATTGCAAAAACGGCAATTTGAGAGCCCATTTCAGTTAACTCTCTGCCGGTACTTGAGTGTAGGAGCCATTTCAGTGACACATGAAAGTATTACCCACATAAAGCCAGAGAGAATAAAAAAGATTGGCTTTTAAAAATGTATATATTTTTATTGTTCAGAAACACAGCCATTTATAAAGCTCCCTCCTTTCTTTATTTTTCCCCCTTTCTTTTTTCTCTCTCTTGCAATCTTTACTTCTAGGGTTTGTGTGACGTGCTTCATTCTTATTTACCCCAAAGCTAGAACTGTTTGGTTACTTTGTCCACAGATGGAAGCGTACTTTTTGTTTTCTTTCCTACTGCCCATTTCTAGCTTGGATTCCTTTACACATTCATGTATTTGTTTGTAACCACACCGAGCCATTCTCGAGTATTAGATTATAAGTTATCACTGAGCCAGTGCTGTGAAGCTCTAGGAAAATGCATTTAATAAATATTTATCGACTGCATTGTGCTCATGGGACTGGAAGACAGTCAATGAAACGTCGTCCTACTTTACGCATTCATCACCAGGCTGCCAGGGGTCCGGAGGCTGTGTGGGACGTGGATTCTGTTCTCCACTTCAGCTGGTTCCAAGTCCCACGGAGGGCCATCGGCTCTGTTTTGAATTGTATCTGGTCTCCCAGCTGAAAAACTTGATGTGCTGTCTTCCTCTTACATGACTATACTTTATAAAAAGAACTCTCCATGTAGTCCCCTAAATCTGGCAAAATATAAGACTGCAGGTTTTTGTTTTTTTTTAAGGCAGAGTGAAACAACTTTATGGGGGAAAATAATCCAGTCTTCTGACAAGCACAATGTCCTCACAGCTTCCTCCTATACTATTCCTACATCTTCCGGAGAGAGAACGTGTTTCCTCTACCTGGAGATCTGTCCTACCATGCCCTTTTCCCACAGCCGTTCCCCACCACTCCAGTCCCCACCTCCTTTACCCCCACTCACTTCTTCCTGGGTTGGTACACGTTCCCTTTAAAGGACTGTATCTTCCTGGGTTTAAATGACCAGGAGTGGTGACAGCTGAGAGCCTGACTGCTATAGTCTAGCTTAAGGGTTGGCAATTTTTTTTTTTTTGTAAAGAGCCAGATAGTGAATATTTTAAGCTGTGTGGCCCATACGGCTTCTGTCGTAGCTACTCAACTCTGCCTTTGTTGTGCTAAAGCAGCCGTAGACAAGACAACTATTGGGGATGATTGTGTGCCAATAAAATTTTATTTTCAAAAACAGGTGGTGGGCTGGACTTGGACCCCTGGGTCATAGTTTGCTGGTCCATAGTCTAACACATGGAGGACTCAAACTGAAGCTCTCTGGGGCAGGGGGCGGGGGTGTGAATCTCACAGCCCAGAAGTAGTCAGTAAGGTGCTCAGCCACCAGTCATAACCCAGAATCTTGCCTCTTGTCTGAGTACCTGTACAGTGGTCTCTGAGCCCAGGATGCTTTTCCTCCCATCTCCTTCTGGCTGGCTCCTACTTATTGTCTTGGCTTGGCCCAGTCATCAAGTCCTTGTGGCTGGGTTAGGTGCCCTGCCTTTACTGCTGTGAAGGTCTCTAACCTTGTGCCAACCACACTTCACTTTATTTACATATCATATCTGCCTCTTCTTTCTTCATCCTCCACAGATACCTTGAGGTTTGCAGTTGCTGTGACTTATTCCTGTCAGTATCCTTGGCCTCCCTGAGCCTAGTAAATGTAGTAAATACGCAATAAAAGCTTAATTGAATAAATAAATATACAAATTTCTTGGCACATAGCAGGGGTTCTGTAAATGGCTTTGGAATAAAAATAAATGCAGCAGGAGAAACACACACACACACACACACACACACACACACACACACACACTATAATTTTATTCCTTCCAGTCTGAATGTGTGCGAGAATAATTACTGCTCTGTGTTTTCTGTTATACAGACATCCATCCAGGATCATCCTTCAGGAGTGACCTTACTGGACCCGAGTCGTCAGAATTTCCCATGTCTTAACATTAAATCCTTGCATCAATTCTCAATCCATATCAGTTGATTAAATTCTGCATTGGCCAATATGTTGGGAACTGTGCAGAATTCAGTCTTTCTGGTGTCACCCTCTGGCTCTTCCTAGTAACAAGAGGCTACTCTGTCCTTCCCCCTCCCAGTTTCTTCCATCTCAGGGACCACACAGCCTTTCTCCCTGAGATCAATAACATTCCATCAGTTGGGGTTTTCTGCCAGGACATTTCTTTAATCTCCAAAATCTAGGCACTTTATTTGGCCAGATCACTTGAGCAGCAACTTTGTCTATTCAACCAAGCTCAAGCTCACAAAACTATAACCGGAGAGGCCCTGGAGTAGCCCACAGAGATGACCCCGCATCCACACACTACCAAGGCATTCTTGGTAATGGCAGAGCCCCTCAAGCCCTTGCTGCCATGTTATCCACAACTCTACAAGGCATGAGTTGTTGGTTTCTGCATTGCATGTGGACTCATTTAAAAAAGTGCCAGCTGACAGGCAAGGGAGCAGTCAGTCAGATCATAAGAAATGGGTGCAAAGACAGATGGAACCAAGAGCCTGTAACAATTCAGAAGGAACTGAAGGAGGGATGCAGCTGACTGTTGTCCAGTCTGCCCCGCCGCACACATGTTGAAGAAGAGCCTGTGTGGTTTAAAGATGGTTCAGATACACAGTCTCCTGTCAGGAACGCTCATAGCTGATTTATTTATCATTTCCAAGATCTGGAAACAATCCAAATGTCCACCAACAGGCGAATGGATAAAAAATACAATATATTCATTCAATGGCATACCACTAGCAGTAAAAAGAATGCATACTGACACACACACTTAACAAGGACAAATAGCAAACCAACATTATGCTAAGTGAAAAAGCCAGACAAAAACATAGTGTATATTCATGATTTCTCTCACATGAAGTTCTAGAACAGGCAAACCTAACTCATGGTGATAGAAATTAGAACGTTCTGTATTTTGTAGGGGCATGGTTAACTTGGGTGGTATGCCTTCATGAAACCGCATTGTACTTATACCGAATGTTAATTATACCTAAAAAGCACCCCAAACCCTGATGACTCAGCCTTTAAAACAGAAAACTATATCAATGGCCCAATGATCGTCTGCTTTTTTGGTCAACTGAGGTGTGTTATAAGAAATACATCTGGCCAGGGGAAGGTCAATGGGAAAATAAAAGGAGACATATGTACTACTATTTGTAATACTTTAAGCAATAAAATAAAATTAAAAAAAAGAAATACATCTGATTCTGTTACAGTGACCATTATTAAGGAAAAGCTCGCTGCCATTCTAAACACCATCTGGAAATGATTAAAAATAGTTCAAATGAGAGATTTGCCATCAAATGAATCTTAGATGTGGGAAAACCAACCAAGTGTTAAACCTGAGTGGTTCCGCCAGCAGAGGTGGGCCAGATTTGGATGAACGCTGGTTACCACCGGGAAGGAGAAACACCAGGAGTATCAGTCAGTTGATCAAGGGGAGGCTGCGATTCCCAATAGAAATACCAACCTTCAGTGTTTGACTGGGAGTGGGAGTAGCTAGGGTGAAGCAGGAGGACAGAGCATGCAACTTTTCTGAGAGGAGAAATGACAGCCAGTCCATAGAGCGATGGAACCTTCCCATCTTGAAGGTTCTTGCCAAGCATTCACTTCAGCCACTTAAGAGCTTGGCACACCACATGCCATTGCTTTCTTCTTGTAAAGGGTGTTCATACTTGCATTGGAGACACCAGTCCTGAGCCTGATATGCATGGGACAGATAGCCTGCACCATCAGATGGTGCCACGGTCAAACTTCACTCTTTGGTGACATTCCCACTTTGGACATTTGGAACTAAAACTCAAAGTGTAGTGACACATGAGAGACTCAGGTTTATAGAAATTTGACTGGGGAAGTGCTGATGGGGCCACATTTGCTCCAGTGGCAGTCGAAAGCAGAGAATAGAGTTTGGAATGCAACTTTGAGATTTTAATTACTAACAAGGGGGAAAAAAGAATTGAGTTGATTGAATTTTATGGCTTTAGTGGCAACTTAATAATGCGAGGAAGTTCACATTTAGGGCATTGTCAGCACTGTGCTTTTTTGTCTCACTCTCACTGGAGAATTAAATAACCCTCTCTGGTCAGCTAGGTAGGAAAGTGTAGTTGGCCATTATCAGAGATGGGACTTTTTCCTCTTTTCACTCGGTGTGGCCTTGATACTAAGTTAATTAATGTTTTTCTTCTGACCAATTTTGAAGTATGTGTGAGCAATGTCCAAGATTTCTTTCTTGCAGGGCTGAAACCCCCATTTCAGGCCTGGGTTTCCCGATTACCTGCCACCGTCTTCCCTTCAGATGACCATATGCTTGACTTTTAAGTTCAAAGCAGAAAACTTAAAGCAGGGGTACCTGAGACAGAAGAGTGGGGTGAGTGGAGGTTTCAGAGAAAGCAGTCTCTCTTCTCTCACAGATCTCCTTCATTCACCCCATAAAGGAGGATCTATGGTCTGGGATTGGGGTGATGTGAGTGGGCCACTCATTATCAAGGCTGTATAAGGGCAGTGTTGGATCTTGTTTTTATTGAAAATGTTGATATTTTTCTCAACATAGATTTTGAACTAAGTTTGCTATTTTAACTTTTGTATTAAAATATTATTGTCTTGATTGCTGAATTCTTTTTGTTCCCTCTTAAATTTTGTACCTCATGTGAGTGCCTCACTTGCTTCACCCTCACCCTGACCCTGGTAATATCTCCCAGTCAAGTACACAAGGCAGACAGTCACTGAAAAAATGAACTATATTCAGACTCAGGTAGTGTGCAACCATTGTTGGATGATGTTGACTATGTCGGCCATCTGATTATCAGTTATTCATGCGGTGTCCTCTGTCTGCATACAGCCTTGTAATGCCCCAGATGTCACCAGACCATGGGTGGCATGTTGGCGGAAGCCTGGAAAATGATTACTAACATGAGCAGGATGGAGGTTGAGCAATCCTGTTCTACAGAGTATAGAGTAATTTGGGCATCCTTGCTACAGTGACTTTGCCTTTTATTGTATAGTATTTACTTTATTTATTAATTGATTGATTGATAGTGCTTTCTGAGTTAAAAATCTTTTGTTGGCAAAAGTTATAGGCTTAATAAAAAATTAAGAAATAGATTTCTACTTTTCATGAAAGTTAATGATGAATGTATAACCCAAACAAAGGGATTTTAGACATTTACCTTGTATGGGACCAAGTGTTAAAACTGAATACATGTAAACCGGAAGACACAAATTTGTTGAAGAAGCAGAAACACCTACCCCAAAAAGTTAGTAGTTACTTTAAGACTGGGCCCAAAGACGTTGATTTAGTATATGAAGGGCAGACGATGTGCTTGCCCACCATTCTGTGAAACACGACTTTTTATTTAGATTAAATGACTGGTCTAAATTAACTTCTCTCTTTATCAGTTCCAATTTTTCTTGTGCACAAACAAAAGTTCAAGTGATAGCTATTAATACATTGGCTCAGTTAGCAGAAGAATTGGCAAATAGATAAATGATTCTAATTTTACCTCAGTGTCATTAGTTTTTTTAAATAGGAGATCAGCTCATTACAATAATGGTTCAATTCTTTCTTATTCCAACTTATGGATTCAAGTATTTGGAAGGTGAAACAACTGACATTGTTTTGAATGTTATCATAAACTAATTTTAGACTTCAATAGTGAAGATAAATTGTTTTGTTTTGATACTAATATGAATACAATATGATAAAAATAATGTCCTTACTAAATTAAGAAACTTATGAAATAGAAATGTACTTGGAAGAGGTTGTGACACATAAATTTGCCAGTCTGTTTTAGAAGCTATAGTTGTTGAAATTTACAAAAATTTTTGTAGGTAGAATAACTGAACTACATTTTTTAATGATAAATTTGATGATAAATACAAAAGTATATTTTAATAGGATTTTACAAGTGTTTGAATCTTTGACAAATATTCTTATAAATTGACCTAAGTAATAGTGTTGAACTTTTTGGAATTGAGTACTCTAAGTTTTAGATGCATCTTGTTTAAAATTATTTGAAAATCATTACTGTACATTTTTCAATGAATATCCCAAAATTTTAGGTTCTGAAACTTTTATAAAATTGCAAATTTTGAATATAAATCTGGCAAACATAAACATTGAAATTTCCTCTTATAAAATCAAGAGAACTGTGCAAGATAAATGATGAAAACTCTGTGGTATGCACAATTTAATTTCGAAATTCTTAAATTGTTTTTAGGAATATTTTGCCTTGGGTGAAGAATCATTTGATAGATCTATTTTTCAGCAAACAATTTATATTGTGTATCAGAGTAGACTGGTATGAAGTGGGTAGGATTACCATTTTGGAGTACCTAAATTTTTAAAAATATATGTATTTTTATTGATTTCAGAGAAGGAGAGAGAAAAACATAAATGTTGAGAGAGAATCATTGATTGGCTGCCTCCTGCACACCCCCCACTGGGGATGGAACCGTGACCTCCTGGTTCATAGGTCAATGCTCAACCATTGAGGCACACTGGCCAGGTGCTCCCTCCACATGTTGATGGGGAAACAAGGATAGAGGGTTGAGTGAGGAAGGACAGAGTCTTGTGGCTTCTGCTGGTGAAGGTGCCCAGAGAGAATGTCAGCCTCCAAGGGGACATATGAAGGATGCTGGGACCAGGACTGCCAAACAGAGCAAGAGTCCAAGAGAGGGAAACACACTTTCCAGAAAGTAAACACTCCCAAGGCTTGTGTTTACAGACCACCCTGTGGCCCGTCCTGCTGTGATGGAGGGCTGCGTCAGTCTGCCTTCCCCAGCACTAGAGCCCCTCCTGTCTGAGTTATGGCTTAACTCCTCCCATGGAGCTCCGGCACAGAACATACCTCTTTCCCACTTCCCCTTGTTCTTACTCTTTGCTTTTTCAGCTACTTAATCTCTCTTGAAGTGATTTCTGAGAGTCTCAGTCTTCTCTTTGCAAAGAAGGACTATTGCTGGGTGGTGATGGCTAACTGATATAAAAGCCAGAAGGGAGCAGACAGTGCCTGGTGCAGTGGGCACAGGACACATGGCCAGTCTCCTCTCACATCTTTGTGACACTTCATGCCCAGAGGCACCATAGTGTCTTCTCAGAGGCTCAGCACCCAGCTTAAACCCAGGAACCCAGGGCACCAAACGCTTATAGCAGCTTAAACTGTCAGTGGGACAGGTTGGATCCAGGGTCAGGCGCCCAAAGATACTCAAATAGCAAAAGGCCAATGACGCAGTGGAGTCAGCTTAATAGCTATTGTCAAGGACGGAAGTTCTCAATTTACAACTTAAATAGTATTTCAAGGGAAAAAATAAAGTGGAGCAGTATTTATCATCCCCACAGTCCCCATGTGTGAATCCCATGAGACATTTAAGCATGATAATTGCTAAAACATGGTGTCACAGGCTAGTAAAGGGGCGCTAAAATTTGACCAACTACACATTGTAACTCCTCTAAGGGTGACTGGAATGAATTGGCTCCCTGCAGGGGAACCCCAAGACCAGCTTCTGTGAAGGAGGAGCCCGATTTGTTCTCCCCTGCCTCTCCCATGATTCCCCCTCCATTTAGCATCCTGTCTCACTGCCTTTTTTTATAAATCTCATTTCTGAGAATGTTTGTTGGAGGCTTGCCAGAGAACCGTTGTGACAGCAGGAACTAGTGGGCATTGTCAGAGGACCAAGCACATACACTGTGCAGGTTGGGATGCACAGGCAGAGAAAAGCACCTCCCCAAGCAAGAAGGAAGCACACGTGGAGGGCAGGTGCTGGCGGGACATGGGCCTTACGGAGAGGGGCCCAGACATGCCATCTGACAGGGCACAGCCCAGCCTCTTCCAGCTTCCAGAGACCTCTGTGCCTTCCTTCCTGCCTGTGGTGGTTGCTCCCTCGGGAGATGTGGGTCTGAGGGCTTGGCCCTCTCGGTCTTCATTTTGATAACAGCCCACAGCAGAGGAGGCGTCGAATTTGTGTTTTAGTAGTGCAACAACTAAAACAAAAACTCCTCCAACAATGAGGCAGAAGGAACTGAGTTCTTGTCTTTTCTTTTTCTGCCACCACCTGGTGTGAGCTTTTGTCAAATCATCTTCTCTCCAAGTCTTGGTTTCCTCACTGGTGAGCAGTTTCTGGAGATGTTCTGTGTGGACTGAGTACAAGTTTTGCTGAGAGTCTCACTCCTGAAAGTGGAGCTGGGCCACTTCTCCCAGCTCTGGTGAGGTCTATTCCTTCCCTGATCCCTGTCCCATCTTTTTTAAATTTTTATTTTATTATTATTTAAAAAAATATTTATTGTTGAAAATATTCCTGTCTCATCTTATAGGACCTCTCAGCCAGCACCTCTCAAAGTCCCCATAACCCCATCAGAGGTGGTCAAATTCATAACAGACAGTTTGTTTGTTTGTTATTTATTTACTTATTTATTAAGGATTTTAGAGAGAAAGGAAGAGGGAGATAGAAACACCAACGATGAGAGAGAATCATTGATCGACTTCCTCCTGAGTGCCCCCCTACTGGGGATCGAGCCCATAACCCAGGCATGTGCTCTGACTGGGAATCAAACTGTGACATTCTGGTTTGTAGGCCAACCACTGAGCCACATCAGCTGGGCCGTAACAAGCACTTTAATTTTTCCATCTCATGAGATTACTATGAAGATCAAATAAGACAAAAATTAGCGACTTGTAATTGTTATATGAGGTATTGTAGGGGCATTCAATTATAGAAAGAGGCATGCCACATTCAGAGCTCTAGAAAGATCGTAGACAATTGGGGTGAATGCTGGCAGAGCAGAATGGCTGGCCAACTATCTAGGGAACCTATGGTGCCCACACCTGACTTGGGCAGGGACTTCGACAGATAAGTATGTCCTACCTACCAATTTATATAGTCCCTTAGGAGAAATTTTAGGTCGAGGGTAACTCACTATACTAGAAGCAACTTGGACCAGGGATCGGGTGAGTGTGTTCCTGTTCATTGTTTGCAGATGGTACAAGGGACCTCAGCGGTGACGTAGACTATTTAGGATGGGGAAGAGAATTAGACGCTGGTCAGTCCAGTCCTTTCACTGGATACATGAAGATACAAAGGCCCGGAGAGGTGGCATGAACAATCAAGGTCATGTGTAAGGCCAAGTTGTGCTTACAGCCAGTGGTGGGTCCAGAAATTCTATATTGGAAGAGCTAAGGGAAGAATTCTAGTTGAGGGGAAGGGTGCTCCCTATCTTGAAGTTTATTTTGTGTAAGACTTTACATAAGATTGAAAAGGTGTCAACTGTCTATATCAGAAAATAGGAGAAGAGCTAATACAGATGGGGAAAAACTAAAGTCACCCTCTGCTACCAACACAGCTTGATGCCCAAGGACTCTGTCCTCTGCTCTTCTCTCTTCTCACTAGCTGTGGCCATCAGACATTTTTAGGTGAAAGGGGAAGAGGGCAGGTCCTTCTGTGTCCACACAGCATTGACCCCATCCTCCGGACTAGGCAGCCCACCCCTGCCAGCGTCACAGAGAAGCAATGGTGAGGAGGTGAGTTGGGTCTAGCCTTGTCAATGGATGCTCACTATAGAGAGATATCTGTACTTCAACCCACGTCCATATTTAGAAAACCAGGGAAGTGATTTCTAGCAACAAACTCATTAGTTCCAACCGCTATTACCAAAAAGCAATTTGAAGAGCTAACAGAATTCATTAAAATGGGATTTTACTTATAATAATAACTGCAAACAGAAAAGATCATAATTATGCCCAGCTTTACAGTGACCAAGGTGGGGGCATGAGCCCTCCTCCCACCATGTGTTGAAAGGCTCTGACCTTCCAAGGCCTTTTCTGTGCCTAGGCAACAGGTGCTCAAACAGATTAAAGACTCTGTTTGAACAGCTTCAATGCCTTTGTTTCTGTTTCATGGCCTCCCGGCTGGCTTCACTGCCTCTCCTCCCAACATTCTCCTTCTTTCTTTTTACTTTTATTTACTTATTTATTTTTACTATGTACGCTGAGTGGATGCCAGTGGATGACTGGCCAACTGACAAAGATGGCTACGGGCCACTTCCAGAGCTATTGTCTTCAATGATCTGGATAGTTTATACTCCAAGTGGCGCCTGGAATCTCACTGCAGCTATGTCATGGAATGGGAACCCCACTTGAAATGAAGCAGGATAGTTGGGTCCAACAGATTTGACATGGCTCTTTTTTTTTTTATCATGGTGGGGTCAACATGTAGACATATTTTCTGATTTCAAGTAATATGCAGAAAATTATTTCTTACCCAAGCCTTTCCGCCTTCATTATCCCTACCCCTCTCAGGCTCCTTTGAAAGGATTAGAGATGGGTTGGGGCCTAGGAAGAGGATGGAGGATCCTAGTAAAACACCCGAAATAGTAATGGTTCAATTTCTAGTAGCATCATGATGCCTTTGCAGTTAAGACTCATCCAGTTACAATTGTTCACACTGTACATTCAATAAGTCAGCAACCATCCACTCTCCTTCTGGGAAAGCAGTGGCCCATCCCACTCACCTTATTCTCTGAGCATGGTGCCTTTCCCTTTCTTTTTTGTCTTTTGTGTGCTAATTATGATATATTTACTTCAAAACATGATTGTTTCAGTTGACATATTGACCAAAATTTAAATTTATGTTTCCTGGCAAATATCTGTGAAATATAATTACCCCGTATGTATTTTGTTTTTTAATTTACATTCTTTGTTGTTTGAAGTATTACATATGTCTTCTTTTTCCCCCATTGACTTCTCCCCAGTTGTTCCCACCCCCCAACACATGCCCTCACCCCCTTACTGTCTGTGTCCATTTGTTATGCTTATGTGCAGAGCATGGTGCCTTTTATTTCAGATATCCAATGCACCATCCTCTGGGATATGATACCTAACCACTTTCTAGAGCAGAGCCAGGTGGTGGCCCACCACAACCTCTGTTCATCCCCTCTTCCTTACTTACAAAATCCTAATTCAAGTTCTCACCAAAGAGATGTAAGTGGAAGGTGTATAAGAGTTCCAAGAGGGAGTGCACCTTTCTCCCTTCCCTTCTCCCTAGAACTTTTTGTTGCCTAGACTTTGGATGCAAAGACTGAAATCTCAGCAGTCATTTTGGACCATGAGGTGGCCTGATAATAGAAGTCACATGTGGGAGAGCAGAAAGACAGAACACTGGCTTTCAGGTAAGTCTAGCATCTGCATGTCTCTGGCATTCTTAGAGTAGACCAACTTCCCTCTGGAAATGAATTGAATGTAATAGAATAAACAATCATGTTTAAGACATAGCAGTCAGATCTCAGGTACTCTCATCTGCTCTGAATCCTGACAACAGAATTTAGCTCTTGTAAGTGGATATTGTAAGTAACAGAACCTAAAATGTGGCATTAGATTATTGGAGAAAGGGAGGGCAGATATTAAGGACTCATTGATTTCAGGTTCCCTCATTGTGCAGTGGCAACTCATTTGGTCAATACATGCACTTTGGAATCCAGATCTCAAGCTGCTAGAGCCTGGAGAACTAGGGCTGATGGTATTTATGAGCTCCTTTATTGCTGTTTTTGTAAGGCCCTATGAGAGTGATGAACTCAGGCTAGAGCCAGAGAGGCTGCACACAGACATGGGAAGAAATACAGCTTTGCTATGAGAGGCTTGTAATTTGGAGCACTGCAGGATTGAAAAGCACCAACTGCTCTTGGATCCAAGGGAAGTAATTAGAAGTGGTGGTTGTACAACTGCACCCTTAGAAGGAGGTAAGGCAGCTGTCCTGTCCTAGGAAGGGGGTGAGCTCAAGGCTTAGCTTGGATACCAATCCCCATGGACCACTTTGGTGTTGTGGGGGACACTGGGTCTCCCTGTGAATACTGGCTTTCCCAGCATTTTCATATCTCTGAAATCCTTAGGATGTCAAACAACATGTCCCATGTCTTTACAGAGCTTAATAGCAAGGCCAAATTTTCCAATAGGAGAAACAGCTTATTTTAGTCCACTCCTACAAGTTATTTAATATTAGTATTTATAAAATAGAGTTTCTATAAACAGAATCCTAGATATGTAGGTAGAGTGGTCACATATGGTGCTACCTCCAATTCCCTTCCTCCTCTAGGTATAAGGGGAAAATGTTCCTTAGAGATCCAGCTGCTGGTGGAGAACTTTAGCTCAAAGGAGCCTCCAAAGCTTGAGATGTTAGGATGTCTTTGTTCTTCTTATATCCCACACCCCTTGATCTTTCATATGTTTGTTCATGATGAGATCTTTGAGCTAAGACGATGCAGAATATTGAGTACACAATAATGGGTTTCACAAATGATGCTCAGGACATAAGTACATCGAAGACAACTTCATAGCTTCAAGTAAAATGGCTCTGACTCTGAACACCAGCAGAGAGGTGTATTGGGAAAGATGAACACATTTACCATCACATAATCCCTTGATAGTGTGTGAGAAAACTGGGTCTCACCGAAGTTAAAAAGTAAAGATGGAACCCCTAACCCTCAGTTCTCTCTGATTCCCAAACCCATGCTTTGTAAGGGGTATGCAGAGTCCATCCCAGTTCAGAGGTCCCATGGAAAGACAGGGTTGGGAATGACCCCGTAATAGATTCTAACATCAGCATTTGTTTGTTTGAACCACCTCCTATGTGCCAGGTGCTGTGTGCCCTGAGACAGTTTTACCTCTGGCAGAGCAATGACTGAACAAGCTCATGAGATCTTTGCTTCCTGCCCATGGCTGAAGCTACCTAGCCCGAACCTTTGCCTTCTTCCCAAGGAAGGTGGTTGTTACTCAAGTAGAATAGTCTATAGGACTAGAATGGTCTCTTGCCCATGAAGGAGTGCTCCATTTTGTTGACTCAAAATTGAGGGGTGTTTGAACAAGCACATTTCAGGCAGGTGGGGAGTGCCAACCAGTTGTGGTTGTGTTCCAAGAAAGCTTGGACTGTACCACATAACTGTACACTGTGGCAAACAAACTTCTGGGCTGTAGTCATGTCAAAGGGTGGGAAATCTGCCTCCCCTGAGCTTTGTCTCCTTTGGCCACTTTTGTGGTCCTGACCCATCCCTGGATGGCAGCCTGGAAATCACTCTTTCATCCTAATACTTACTGACTGCCTATCAGAGCCAGGCACTATGGCAGGGACTGGATGTACAGGCAGAGATCATAAATACGACCCCTCATCTCAGGGAACTCTGGTACTATAGGGGTGACGGATGGTAATCCAATTACAACTGTGGTCAGTGCTCTGAAGAAGGGCCATAAGATTACATAACAAGGGGATCAGAACAGTCTTGGGGCTCAGGGAAAGAGTGTCTGAGAAAGTGACATTTGAGCTGAGACTTAAAGGTGAGGTGGATCTGGTAGGTGAAGAGTGACAGGGGGAGGAGGGGTGGAGTCATACCAGGGAAGGAGAGGGAACAGCATGTCCAGAGGCCTGTGGTGGGAGAGAGATTGGCACTTTCAGGGCACTGGAACACAGGGAGCCAGGGGAGAATGGCTGAGATGATGAAAAGAGTTAACACCATTGGTGCTTACTCTGTGCCAGGTGCTATTATACATGTGAACTCATTTAGTCTTTATAATAACCCAAAGAGGTAAATGCTTTGTGATCCATATTTCACATATGACGAAAGTGAGCCACAGAGAGATTAAGTAATGATCATATGGCTACTACGCACTTTGAATCCCTAGGTAGCCTAGCCTAGAACAGCTTACTGGTTGGGGGTGTGTCCTCACTCAGATGGGAACAGGAAGCCATTGCATGTTCTTGAGGTGAGGAGTGGGATGGCCTGTGTTGCATCCTGAAGAGTCCACTCTGGCTTGGTAAACTCTGCTCGGTGCATGACAGCTTTGGGGTTATCTTAGACCCTCTGCCTTCCCTCTTCATGTACTCATGTGGCTATGGGCAGGTAGGAATGATGCTCAGAAAACTGAAGTCCCAGCATCCTCTGTCCTCAGGCCTCAGAATACTAAGAAGGTACTCATGGCTAAGGGTCTGGATGAAGCCTTGCAGACATCAAAAGTTCATCCAGCATGTCTCCTTGCTCTGGCGGGAGGGATGAGCAGAAGGCAGGTGGTCTGAGCTCTCCATGCCACTCTGACTGCCTCTGACCTGGGACCAGGAGCCTCGGAGGCTGCGATGGCTCTGTACTCACTGACCGGCTTCCTGACCTGTAAAGTGTTAGGCGTGGACTAGGTCACTGCTTCCCACACCAGGCTGGTCATTAGTGCTCTCAGGAACCATCAACAAAAGTTATACACCATTGCTCCTCTCTAGACCTATCAAAATTTCCGGGAGGAGGCCTGGAATTCAGTATGTTTGAAGAGCTCCCAGACTGAAGCAGATCACTTTCAAACCTTCTACTTGCTCCACAATAATGATTTTTGTCTTTCCTTCAATTTATCAATTACAAGGGGGAGTAGGAAGAACCAGACACAGTACTAAGACACTTTATATATTTTCTATTGCTTGATGCTCAGCCCAGCCCTTCCAGGCGGCTAATATTATTCTCATCTGATAGATGAGGAGACTTTAGTTCAGAAAGTGTACTTTCCTGTTCAACTCACACTTAAACACAGGAGCCGGGATTAGAATCTCTTTCTCTAAAACCCAGCTCCTGCTGCTAACCTGGGGGTGGGCAAACTTTTTCTTAAAAGGCCACAGTACATACTTTTGACTGTGTGGGCCATATGGTCTTATTGCAACTACTCAACTCCGCCATTGTAGAGGGAAAGCAGTCACAGCAACATGTAATGCACGTGCATGGCTATGTCCCAATGAAACTTTATTTATAAGAACAGGTGGCTGGACAGATCTGGGCCATTGGCCATAGTTTGCCCATGCCTGCACTAAACAATTAAAGAATTGATTTAGCCTTCTAAAGAAAGGGGAAATGAAATTAACATTTGTTTAAGCCATTAATACAGGACACAACAAATTGGGCTGTACTCTTCATGGCTTTGATTTCCTATAAACTGCTCCCTCACCCAGGTATTATCATCCATATTTTACCCATAAAGAAACTGAGGTACAAAATAATTAAGTTAACTGCCCAAGGTCACATTGGTAGTGAGGAATTAGGGCAGGGCAGGTGTGTAAATAGGCCTGTTAGGCTGCAGTTAGGTGTCTGACTTCAGCATCTGTAATTTTTCTACTAAAATGAGAACAGCATTTGTGTTTCCCTGCCATGACTACAAGGCAAAACTATGGGTCCAGTTAGCTCTGCCTGAATCATGAGCGTCAGTGTACTCCCTCCCTGCTCAGTGAAGCTGTATAAAGCAACATCATTCTACCCACTTCATCCACACTGGCTCCCCACATAGAGAAGTAGGAACTATTGTCTATGAAATCGAATATTCCAGAGCTTTCTTTCCCCCATACATAAACAAATAAATCATCTTTCAATAGTCTGGCAACAAAGTAATCTCCTTCCTGTTGAGCTGAAGATAAGGGATTTGAGAGGCTCCATTGGGGGAGAAATAAAAACCTGAATTGTAAGTTTCTTTGAGACATAGCCAAGATTTTAACATCTCATTCAGGAGGGGAAAACAATGAGGCGAAGACTTAAGCACTAGAAAGATTAGATGTCAGGTAATACAACAGCTCCATCAATGCCTAGGAGCAAAAACAGGAATAAAATGGAGCCCATTAATTTAGATGCACATCCAGGTTGTTAATGGGGAAAGAAGACATATAATTCAGAAATCTGCTTTTAGTTCTTTCAAATCAACATGTTTCCATTAAAATGGAAATTGAAGTCCCATCATATGGAGCAGTCATTTTCCGGATATTGTGTGATTATCTCTACCTTTCCGGGCCCTAGTGGAAATGAAAATATCAATTTCACTCATTAGCCTTTGGAAGTTGCAACTTTGGGTTTCTCAGAGTAGCTTACTTTTCTTAGTTGTGTGCAGACACTATTTACCAGGAGTAGGGAGCTGGGTGGGTTGTATGGGCGTGCCTTCCTCCCACTCAAGCTAACTCAGAAAGGCCACGGGCAGATGAACATGTAGGATGCTAGAAGTGACTTAAAGGGTTTTGTTTTGTTGTTGTTTGTTTTGTTTTAGAAAAAGAATGAAAGCAGGTAAATGCCCACCTGGAGAAATGACTTTAAAAGTCATTATAAGGAAAAGCGGAGCCAGATTTGGCTGCCAAGTTCACACAGGCAGATTATGTGAGGCACGTGCTTTAAATGAGCAGTGGACAGAACTGCTTTAGTCTTCTTGGGTAGGGCCTGGCTGGTCTGTTAATATTATGCTCATCTGATAGATGAGGAGACTTTAGTTCAGAAAGGGAGCTCTTGAAAAGGCTGTTCCCCTATCTGCCAAACCAAATCCTATCATCTCCCTCCTAAGACTCAACTCAGGGTAACCTCCTCAAGGCCTTTCTTTTATTGTTGTTGTTTTGTTAATTCTCACCCCCAAGATACTTTTTCTGTTGATTTTTAGAGTGGAAGGAAAGGAGGAGGGGACAGAGGGAGAGAAACATCAATGTGAGGGAGACTCATCAGCTGCCTCTGGCACATGCCCGGACTGGGATGGAGATCCTGCAACCCAGGTACCTGCCCTTGCTTGACCTGGAATCGAACCCATGACCTCCTGGTCAGCAGGCCAATGCTCTAACCACTGAGAAAAACCAGCCAGGGCCTCAAGGCCTTTCCCTAATCACCTCTAACTAAGACTAAAATTCAGTTTGAAAGCACATGTCCAATGGCTTTTAGGTCTGTCTGTACAATGAGACTGCAGGCTCCTTGAGGACAAGGACCTGGTTGCATGATAGCGATGCATTCCTTGTGGAGTCTAGAATGATGCTAGGTTCAGAGGATGCAGGTGTGCACTTGAGATTGATTGCTCTTCAGTAGTCCAGATTAATTTGGCTGAAACTCTCAGTTTTGTAATTTTGTTAATTATGGTAAAGCCCTATCCATGATATGTGGGGATTCTCATAGTCTTTCTTTTCATGGTTCCTATTGTGACTAGTTCCTAAACACACATACTTTGTCATTTTTCCCCTCATTCATCTGGATGCAAACTTACTCTTTACTGCTTTCCATATGAGTTGGTGAGTCTAGTGAGAACTGAGGATTTAGAATTCACCGGGGCGGCAGGGGGTGGGGGGAGAGAGGTCTCATTGAGCAACTCACATCTTGTTGGCTCTCTCTTCCTTCTACCATCTCCCCTTGGATTGCCGCAGAAGCCTCAAGTCATGCTCTTTATAGAATGTGGAACCATCCAGCTCTCCCAGTTTGCAAATCCATAGTGTCTAAGGACAACAGAGCCAACTCACAATGAGCCCCATCCTCCTTAGAAAACAGTCAGAGATAATCAGAGGACAGCATGCTAATCAGGGGGAGGGTGAGTTAACCAGAGAGAAGGGAAGGTTAACCAGTAACCAGTAGGTGGGGGCGCCTAACCAGAGAGGACCCATGTTAACCAGAGAGATATATTATTAACCCAAACCTGTCTGGTCCTCAGAATCATTTCAGTTGTTTTTATAAATATATGTATTCCTGGGTCCCACCCTTAACTTAATGAATTGGAATCTTACAGAGCTATCATTTGTATTTTTTTAAAAAACTCCCTAGTTGAGTCCAACAATCATGGCATTAGGAATAATGTGTCACAGACACATTACAGAGAAACCTGCACTGGGTGCAGTGTGGATCCTAAGGACAGGTTTGCTGGTGCAATTCTGGGCTTTCTTAGAGGAGGTGACATCTAAATTGAGCCTTCAGAATTGCAATAGAGCAAACAAGGGGTGCTGAGAAGGGGGGTGGAAGGGCTTCCAGGTGGAAGGCTCCAAACAAGCAGGGGCCTTGCGGGTGTGGCCCATAACGATGAGCCGGAGCCCGGGTGCAGGAGAGGACCAAGTTAGAGAAAAGGCCAGAAGGTGAGCTAGATCTCAGGTGCCGTGTTAATCCCAGCAATGAGTTTTTTTTTAAAATATGCTTTTATTAATTTAGAGAGAGAGGGAGAGAGAGAAACATCAACGTGACAGAGAAACATCAATTAGTTGCCTCCAGGAATTGAACCAGCAACCCCTTAGTGAATGGGATGACGCTCCCCCAACTGAGCACACCGGCCAGGGCCCACCAATGAGTTTTAACTTTATCATCTTTGATATGAACAACTGCTCAAAGGTGTAAATCAGGGAGTGAAAGGATTAGCTTTTGTTTCAGGAAGATTACTTTAGAATTTCTAAAACATGATGGAAATTTGAGTCTACCTATTTAACTCTTCTCTTTCTAAAATTTCCTAAGAAATATGCAAAGAAATATTTTTAACTGGCATGACTCAGTGGTTGAGTGTTGACCTATGAACCAGGAGGTCATAGTTTGATTCCTGGTCAGGGTACATGCCCAGGTTGTGGCTCAATCCCAGTCTGAGGCGTGCACAAGGCAGCCAATCAATGATTCTCTCTCATCATTGATGTTTCTATCTTTCTCTCCCTCTCCTTACTTTCTGAAATCATTAAAATATTTTAAAAAAATAGAAAGAGAGTAATCGGAAGGATGCCTTCCTTGCACCAGAAATGTTGACACTTTGGCACTAGTTAACATTGACTGAGCATTGCTGTGTGTACCCATTGTCTGGAATGTTAGCATCAAGGTATTTCACAAGGAAGGTGCTGTCATGATCTACACTGATGGGCTATTATCATTTCCCTATTTTAGATGAAGAAACCAGGGCACCGAGGAGGTAACTGAGTCCACCAGTCCTGCAGCTAGTTGTAGAGCTAGCATTTGAACCCAAGGAGTCTGCCTCTAGAGACCAAGCATTTACAGCATCATGCTGTCTAGTATATTGTAAAAATGTGGTGCTAGTGGTCTGCACTGGCTAACAGAAAAGCTCCCTGCCATGGGACTGCCTTCGGTCATAATTACTTTCCTAGTTTCCACAGTCAAAGAGAATTCTAAGTTGGAACAGGACTCCATGGGGCCACTAAAGGGACAAAGGCATGGTCTTTCATAAGTGTTCAGGAAATACAGTGAGAGCTGATAGAGCCCTCTGGTCTTGATAAGTCTGCTAATTAAAGTGTGGGCACAGCCTGTGGGGCTCTGATTAAATCGTGGACTTCACTGTACTGGAAGGAATCCTTCAGCCCCACACAGGTTCTCTGTGCAGATGACTCTGGCTATAGCCTTGTCTCAGTCCTCACAGCCAACTGTACTGCTACAAACTAACGTTGCAGACTTTCCCCTTTCTCTTTCCCTTAGACTTAAGGTTTGAATAAGTATTCCCATGATCTCTGACGCAAGCCACTGTAACTCCCAACACTAAACAGGACTTTCTGAGGAAAGATGGGCAAACAGAAAAATCACCAGATAGATGAAATGATTCATCCAACAGTTTGAAAGAAGGAAACACATCTGAAGAATCAGAACAAATGTTCTCCTCTAAAGGAAGTTTACTCCAAGAAGTAAGGTTAAAACCAGAAATAAAACAAAATTGATTCACATCTTCACTGAGACTTGAGATTTGGGCACCCACCCCATCTAAAAGCAACAACCTGACATCAGGAAATAGTGCTCTTAAACATTAAAAAAATTAAACGTAAATTTATCTTATAAATTTCTAAGTTCAAATTTTTAGTTTCACATTTTTATTTGCAGGTGGTATAGTGATTAACAAGTTAGATAGTAAAGAAAATCTTAACAATGACTCATAAGTCCAGTTTGAGAAATTTTCCAAAATCCCAGAAGCAAAAGACAAAATGAATATAATAAATAAAAATGTAAGAAATATGAGGGGGGAGGTTTAGGAGATAAAGTATAGTATAATAGGAATTCTAGAAGAAGTAATAATTAATAAATTTAGAATGTAGTCCTTTGAGCTGAGTAAAATTTTAAGTTCTTAAATTAAATGGGTCCTTCCTAGAAAAAATTACTACAAAGACAATTTAATATTAGGAACTCTATCATTTATCATATGACTAGATCTAAGGATAAAAAAACTTATAATCATCTCTTTGGATAACTAACAGACATTTAATAAGAATCAAACTTTTTTTACTAATAAAAATAGAAATAGAATGACATGCCATTAATAAAATAAATGTTGAAAGGATTTTAAACTTGATGGAAAACAGAAGTGGTCTAATGACCATTATTACCAATGGTAATATTGTTCTAGGCATGTTAGCCAATGCAATTAAGATAAGAAAAAGGAATAAGAGGCATAAATACTGTAAAGTAAGAGAAAACTATCATTTTATGCCGATGATAGCTTATCTACCAAACCAAAGATAATCAACTACAAAACAGGTAAAACTAGTTAGAGATTTCAGAAGATGTTTTTAAAATAAATGTGTAAAAATCAATAGCTTTTCTATATAACCACATAGCCATTTCTACAACATAATGAAAGCAAGATCCTATTACAATGGTCATGAAATAAATACTTAGAAATAAACACTCATTGAATTATGTAAAATCTATATTAAGAAAACTACTAAGCATTCCTTCACTGAAAGAAACAATAGAAACTTGAATAAGTGAAGAAGCATTATAGTCTGCTGAATGGGCATATCTAATACTGCAATGTCAGGACACTCTAGTGTGGGGATTTGGAACTCAAATTGCACACCCACATGGAGAGATGCAGAAAACAGATAGGATATGTATCTGGAATTCAGATGAGAGAGGTGGGTTGGCTACAGAGATTTGGGAGTTATCACTGTAGAGTTAGAGGTTGTAGCCATGAATATGGATGAGATCCCCTAGGAGAGTGTGGAGTGCAAAAAGAACAGGGCCAACTGCCAATCCTGGAGAACACCAACATTCATGAGGGACCCAGGGACAGAGAGCCAGTAAATGAGATTGGAAGGTGTGGTTTAAGACAAAGGAGGAACATGGGGAAGGAGCAGCATCCTAGAAACCAAAGAAGACAGCCTTAAGAAATAGGGAGTAGTCCACAGGTTCACTTGTTTTAGAGGGTCAGGCAAGATCAAAATGGAAGAGTCCACATTGGGAGATGGCTGGTTACAATGGCAAGAATAGTTTTTGTGGAACTGGGGAGTGGCAAAATGAAGGTGAGGCTTGTTGAAGTTCTTAGGATGCTAATAGCCACGGAGGGGACAGTATGCATGGAACCTACCAGTTACTGTGTGAAGAAGTCACCAAACCCTAATGAGTCTAAATTTTCTCCCCTAGAAAGTGGAGTTGCAGTTGCTGGAAAAAGTGTGGTAATGATGGTGAACTGTTTTATAAACTATGAACCACTATCCACACAGATGTTATTTTTAGCTCTGGAGGTCTTCCAGGCACTATTTTTAACATCAAGTGTATTAAAGAGGATGGTACTGAGATAATGGCCCCATCGACCCCTCTGTTGTGCAATGTCTCATCAAGACAGGTGCCACCGACTTGTTAACACAGAAACATGATCTGCTGTTTGCTTCTGCGCCGACCCAAACTCAGCTGCCAGGGAAGCCAAGGGATCTGAAAATGTTTTGCAATGCCCTGCATTGTTTCAGCATCAGATGGAGAGCAGAATTCCAGTCTCAATCAGGTTAGGTGGCAGAGCACTTTCCTGTTTGTCTAAGTAGATGCCAGCCCTTAAATAAACACCACGTTCCTTCCCAGAACTTAGCTGGAAAGCACCCTCACCAAACATAACCCTGAGATGCTTGGCACCTGGCCCAAACCAGCTGACATTTCAATTATTCTTCCCCCCTATTGTTGGGATCTCAAATGGCCACAGAGCTGACATTTCTCCAGACCCTCAGTGGGAACATTTCAGTGACAACTATCAAATGGTCATAACATAATGGGCTCAGCCCCACATTCATTCTTTCCTTTGTCCATCCCTACAAAGTATATTTGTTAAGCATCTATTAAACGCCAGGCACTTTGCCAGGGAAAAGGTTCACAAAGATGAGTGACACTGAGTGGCCCTTGAAGAGCTGGGAGTTTAGTAAAGAAGAGAAGCAGGGTAGCATTTAATTCCAGGACAGTGAGAAAAGAACTTTAATAAATGTGTGTTCAAAGTGCTATGGGAACCCTGAATAGGGCCACCCAGCCTTCCCGTTTAGTCAAAAGGCTAAGAGTTGAAGTGTCAGAAGTCTGACTTCTTCTAACTCTGAAAGCAGCAAGCTTAGCAGTTGGTACATTGTAGGTGCTCAATAAACAATTGATAAATTCCACTAAACATAGGCAAAGATCTCAGCTCTCCTAATCACCCCAACTCTACTCCCATTTGGGTAGTTCATTACTAAGGAGGTAGTGACAGGTGCTCTGTGGGAGAGTGGACTACACACCATATCTGTCGTCCTCAGCAGGTGGACCGATGACTATTAATCCCAAACAAAGATAAGGCCAAGACCTTGTCTCATAAAGGTTGTTTTAGGCAAAAGCTCAGCAGGAAAGCAGGACAGAAATGCCACCATGGTCATAATCACCTTGCTTGAATCTGAGAAACACCATGGCCTGGCACAGAAGCAGAAAGCGACAGGCCTCTTCTGAAGTCATCCACAGCTCAGGGGAACGCTGGGAAAGATTGCTGCTAGGACACTGTCCTGACATTGCCATGGAGTAACTCACTCAGCACAAGTCTCCTGTATGAGCATCACTGACCCCATTTGTCAAATACTGATGTTGGCTGGCTATTATCGGTGTCTCTTCCAGATCTAAGGATCCGGGATTCATTTTTAGAGTCAGAACAAAAACTATTAAAACGAATCTCTTAATTTGTAGAGTAGTTGTGGGCCCCTGGGGAGAAGCAACAGCATGATTCCTAAAATTCCCCCAGCCCATTCCCCATGGCAGTCCACGGGGCTGCTAACCCTTGTCAGGGCAGAAGATGTAGGCAGGACAACCCGAAAGCAAAATGGAGGAGACAATTTTGACTCCTATGTGCAAGAATTTGACTGCCCGCATGCCCTCTCTTCCTACTCATGCTAATTCCAGGGTATCAGCCTGTGTAAATACCCACTAAACTTTTTACTGGAGCCCTAGTCAGTTTGGCTCAATGGATAGAGCATGGGCCTGTTGGTGACCAGGGCCTGGGCTGGGGAGGAGGCAACCAGTTGATATGTTTCTTTCATATCGGTGTTTCTCTCTGTTTTTCCCCTCTCTCTTCCACTCTCTCTAAAAATCAATGGAAAAATATCCTCGGGTAAGAATAAAAAAAAAACACACAAACTTTTTACTGGAGTCGCTGACTGGGGACAGCACTTTTCAACTTTATTCAAGGAGTTGAACAAAGAGACTGGGGCAGGCTCAGCTGCATCAAAACGTCCTCAGCCTTGGAAAGGGTCTAGCCCAGTGGTTCTCAACCTTCTGGCCCTTTAAATACAGCTCCTCATTTTGTGACCCAACCATAAAATTATTTTCGTTGCTACTTCATAACTGTAATGTTGCTACTGTTATGAATCGTAATGTAAATATCTGATATGCAGGATGGTCTTAGGCGACCCCTGTGAAAGGGTCGTTGAACTGCCAAAGGGGTCACGACCTACAGGTTGAGAACCGCTGCCTGTCTGTAGGGTTTCGATAAAGGCTGAGCCTGCTCGTTTATGGAATTAATTGAAGCGAGGGGGCCGGGGCTTGCGTGCAGAGCATGAGCTCCCTCCGGTGACGCTGCTTGTGCCCAAGCAGTGCCGGGTCCACAGGAAGGCTCGGCCCCTTGCTGCCTTCCTCGCGTGCTTCCCCTCGGAGCCAACGATTGGGTCACACTATTCACGCCAAGGCCTGAACATCCTGTTCCCAGAACACCCCCCACAACAACAACACCCTTGGGGGGCCCTCTGGGGAGCAGTTAGAGCAGGGGTGGGCAAACTTTTTGACTCGAGGGCTACAATGGGTTCTTAAACTGGACTGGAGGGCCGGAACATAAGCATGGATGGAGTGTTTGTGTGAACTAATATAAATTCAAAGTAAACATCATTACATAAAAGGGTATGGTCTTTTTTTTTTTTAAGTTGTATTCATTTCAAATGGGCAGGATCCGGCCCGCGGGCCGTAGTTTGCCCATGGCTGAGTTAGAGTCTAACTGTTAGACCCTCCAGACTGAGCACGTCTCCGGGGGAGGACTGCATTGCCGCTGGCTCTGGGAGAATTCTAATCGCAAGTTTGGCCTCGGGGAGACAATCAGCCAAGTAAAACACATGGGGGATTCAGAACCAAACCCAGTACAGCTGAAAGAGAGATGCCAGCCTGTCAGCCCCCAGCCCCAGTGCCCCCTGAGAAGGCTGCCCATCTCTCCCCTCCCCTTCAAGCCTGCCTGGACTGTGACCATAAGCTCCTAGGTCCTGTGCTCTCTGATCTTCTTGCCCCAATTTCTCCCTGTCCATCACCTGCATCCCTGAGACTGTCAGAGGAGTCCTCTAAAGCACTCTCCGAGCTCTGCTCGGCTCCTGCTGCATCCCCATCACTCCGGCCCACGCTGGGCTGCTGACATCAGAGGCCATGTCTGGCCCACCTGTTCTAACGGAGGTGGAGGCTCCCCTCGCCCCTGGCAGTCTGTGCGGCCCCCACTCCTTTCCTCGCCCACATTCACACCGAGCTCGGTCCTCTCTGACCCCACCCCTCCATACCAGAGAAAGGACTGGTCAACACAACTTGTTTATTTTGGAAGATTGTGACACCTTGTCTTCCCTTTAAAAAATAACAAAAACAAACCCAAAGAATTCAGAAATTCTCCCCAAGCCCCAGCAAACTTGCCCATCTACCCTTGGCCCTCAGGGATGCTCTCTAGATTCCTGGGATTTCAGCTCCTAACCCATCAGCTCTAAGACCCCCCTATTTGTCTTCTCTCCTCCTATGGCCTTATAAGCCTCAGGCTCACTTAGCATTACTTGCATTGAACTTCCTCTCTTGCCATAAGCAACCTTATTTTATCTTCCTCTCTCTTCTCCATTCTTTCTCCTATCTCCCCTCTTCATTGCTCACATTCCCTTTTACACCCTTTCTCACTGCTCGCTGTCTCTATCTCCCTCTCTAATTTAGCGCCTCACAACTGTCCTGTTGATCCCACCCCCACATCACCAACCAGCTCAGCTGGCCCAGCTCACCTGTGCAAGGTTCTATTTCTTTAACAGAGTTCATCATACCTTGTTCTAACGGGTCACATAGCTCAGATAGATGTAAACTTCCTGCCATGGAAGTCACTATATTACCCTCCCTCACCGCATTTCCTGTGAGGCCACATTTGCATTTTATCATATCCACGTGGCTGGAGGGAGACTTTTGAAAAGGAGAGCAATCACGAGTGTCAAAAGACCCAGAAACCTTTAGAAAGCTGAAGGCAGAGAAAAGATAGTTGGCTTTAGTAGGAGGTTATTGTAGATCTTAAAAAAATAAATCAAGATACCTTAAAATATATTCTATAATTCTAACCTGGGATCAGCAAATTATAGGCTGTGGGCCAAATGTGGCCTGTGGCTTGTTTTTTATGTGGACGTGGACAAGCACAGTTTTTACACTTCTAAATGGCTGGTGAAGAAATAAAAGAAGATGAAGAATATTTTATAATGTGTGAAAAATCTATGAAATTCAAGTTTCAGTGACCATAAATTAAACTGTCCTGGAAGACAGCCACACACATTTATTTATGTGTTGTCTGTGGCTGTTTGCATGCTAGCTACAATGGGAGAGTCGAGGCGTTGGAACATAAAGCAGTTGTGACATTTATGGCCCATAAAGCCTAAGATATTTACTACCTGACTGCAGTGGGTTGATTGGTGGCCCCCCAAAAGATAGGTCACTGTCCTGCTATCTGAACCCCATGATGTTACCTCATTTGGAAAGAGTCTTTGCAGATGAAATGAAGGGTCTTGAGATAAGACCATCCTGAATTATTGGGGCGGGCCCCAAATCCAAGGACAACTGTTCATGAAAGAGAGGAGAAGACACAGAGGCTAAGGCCATAGGACAGTGAAGCCAGAGATTGAAAGCTACAAGCCAAGGAACCCCTAGAACCACCAGAAGTTGGAAGAAGCAAATGAGAATTCTCTCCTAGAGCCTTAGGAGGGAACGTGGCGCTGCTAATACTATGATTTTTGACATCTGACTGCCAAAACTGTGAGAAAAATAAATGTTCTGTTGTTTTCAGCAACCCAGTTTATGGTAATTTGCTAGGAAACGACAAACACTGACCTTTTCCAGAAAGTTTTCCAACCCTTATTTCATTTTGTATTTCTACATTGTATTTTGTTATGCTCATTCAGATTTGGTCTTTTCCTAAAGGAGGTAAGAAGGTAGTGTAATGTAAGGATGCATTGCATATCTATTAAGTTAAGATGAATACAAAATGAGAAAGCTTGCATGTGTCCACACCGTGAAGCTGACACCCCACCCCCTCCCATGGGGGAGTGGAAATGGGAGCTAGGTGCTCCATCCATCTCTCTCATCTGTCCAATGCATTCCAGCTGCTGCCTTGGCTCAAGGGTGGTTGGAAACAGTGCCTGGAAGGGATTGGCTCCTCAGATTTTATTCCAATGTGTAGTAGTGGGATGGGGTTAGGATGATAAGAAGGAAAGTGAAGGAGGAAAGGACAGTACCTTGGAGCAAACTGGTAACCAAGCCTTGAGGGAAGGCTCCAACCATGTCTGAATGAATCACCGTTCCTTATGTTTTCCTTGGCACCATCTTCCCACTGTAGTCCTCACCATCCACCCATGGAAGCAAGGGCCACCCAACGACTTGGATAGGTACCCATACTTCTCTTTCCTACACTCCCCAAATACAGGACTCAGTTTCTACAAATAAGCCTTTCATAGGCAAGGTAAAAAAAGCTTTTGTAGGTTTTTAAAAGAAAAATTTGGCTTAGTAGGGTCAGAGAGAAAGTACTGGAAAGAGCTGAAAAAGGAGAATGACACCCACCTGGTTCTCTACCTATTCATGTGCAATGTGCCAAAGATGGGGGTCCCCAAATAGCCCAGAGCCAGGACCATGACAAGTGGCATCAGTGGGAACCCCTCCCCAACCCCAGGGCAGAGGCCAGGCATGGGGACCAGGGATGCACTGCCCTCACACCCACATGGAACTGTCCCTCATATATATATATTATTCAGAAAGAGGCAGGTCTTAAGCAAGTTAAACATTTCATTTTGTTCTTTCAGTTCTGTCTCCTGACCATTATCAGGAAGATATGGGAAGAAGCCTGAATGAAAATCTCATTATTGAGAAAGAATTCATAACATTGAAGCAATTTACAGTGTTTTTGCTTAGAGACAGGGAAATAAGAGCATTCTGAGTCCCAGTTCCCATAGAAATGTTTAGTTCAGAGCTTGTTTCTCAAAGGACTTGCATATACACACATGGATTTGTGCAATTCTCATTATAACCTCATGGGTTAGGTCTAAACTTTGTTATGTATGAGAAAAATGGAGCCTCACTATTAAAAAATTTATCTGAGATCATATAGTTGAGGACAGAGAGAATCTGAGGCTCTAACTATGACCCAAGTTGGTTCTATAACATTCATCTCTACTTTGGGACCAGTTAACTGCAGGTTAATGTCTTTGAGACCTTAAGCTGGGCGACGGCCTGGGCATTTTTTGGAAAAGCATTATTCTAGGTAACTACCTCATCAGTATAATTCCAAGTAGGCAAAGTGGACATTGAGAGGTTTCTAGGCTCCTTTCCTCTGCCTTTTCCTGGGCAGAACATGCATATTGTGCATTCCCAGGGGCTGGCTTAAGAAAAGGGATTATAATAAGAGGCAGCGACAGAGCGGCTACCTTTTCAAGATAAAATACATATTTAATTAGATAAATAGCAAAAATGGAAGTGATCCTAAGAGAGGATGGAGGGCGGGGCGTCTCTATTCCAGGCTTCAAAAAAAAGTTCTAACCTCAGAATCTGTTAATTTTTAACAGCAGGGCTAAAAGTTGTTTTTGTCAGCTTTGGGTGATTGCCATATATTTCCATCAATTAATTTTTGTTGAAATGCCTGCTGAGAATGTGGTGTAGCCCTGGGAGACAGCTGACGGTTTGCAACGTAACCTACTTTGGCAATTGGACCCTGGAAGCTGAGTACTCCTCAAATTAACATACTCAGGGATGGCAGAGGAAGCAGCACTGAAGAGGAATCAGTGAGATGCTTGCTCTGTGGCTATTTAGTGAGAGCGGAGCCTCAACTCTGAACTCATCTGGTCCCATGTCCCAGCCCTGGCTCTGCCTTCACCGGTGTGTGGCTTCCAGCAAGTCATCCCAATCTCTGAGCGTCTGCTTCCTCATGTGTAAAACAGAGATAGTAATTGCACCAGCCTCTGCTAAGTGCTGTGCTAAATGCCTTGGATGTGTTACCTCATTTAATTCTTACAACAACCACAAGCTGATAAAACAACTTTTCATCGGTACTTTTTTTAGAGGGCTAAGTAAAGTAGCTAATTTGGTAGGAAAAGGCAAGAAATAGAAAACCTAATTTCTAGGCCAGCTTGGCTAAGAAATAATTCTAGATCTGTAAGGGTTTGAAAAGCAGATCTCAAACACAAACTCTCCCTATGACCTCACTTCAAGTATTAAGTGTTTGGGCCAACTGAGACACAAATCAAAGTAAAGAATTCAAATAGGAAAGGAATGGTATAAAAGGTCAATTGGTAAACACTGAACCCAGTTAACCCTAAATGATTGTTAATTGTTGTATTATCTTTTTATTAAAAATCTAAGAAATCATAATTTTCTCTCCTGTAACTTACTGTGAAAAAATTATGGGAAAAAAAACCCAAAATGAGTTCCTATAATACTGGAAACTCTAAGTATTCCTCAATGACATGCCAGGAAACAGAAAATATTTCTATTAGCCAAAGTTCCCAGGAAGCTTATAGGCAGGAGAAAAGTGTGATAGGGAATTTGATAAAGTATGTCTGCTATAGATCCTTTCCTTCGAAACATGAAATCTCCCCACCAGACTGAGGTGAGAAACACTTTTAAAGTAATAAATGCAAGTTTCAGCCCGGCCAGCGTGGCTCAGCAGTTGAGCATCAACCTATGAACCAGGAGGTCATGGTTTGATTCCTAGTCAGGGCACATGCCCGATTTGTGGCTCATCATTGATGTTTCTCTCCTTCCCTCTTATCCCCTCTCTGAAATGAATAAAAATATATTTTTTTTAAAACGCAGCTACAAAATTAAATTAGACATTACAATAAGCAAATTGTAAAAAAGCAAATTAGCAATGAATGAACCAGTTTTAAAAGTTGTTCCAGAATGAAAAGGAAAATAACTAGATAAAAAATAATGAGGAAATTGGGATTCCTGAACAGTAGAACAATTTGAACAGAAGTGATGATTTAAGATATAACAGAAGAAAGATATTCCTGAATTGAATAAAGATCCAGGACTGCTTATTCTAAACAAAATCAATGTATATGGGAGAGGGGAGACACATCTAGAGATTCTGATATATTTTTTCTTACTTCAAGAGTAAAGAAAGAATTCTATCAGCCATGCAAGAAGATAAACATTTTGCCTATAGAAAAAAGTATATAAGGCTGGCCTCAAAATTTCCTCTTATCATAATGCCAGAAAAAAAGGAGACACATTTATAAAATTATGAAAAGAGAAATCTTATAGTTTGAGAATTGTCTGCCTAAGTTGTTATTCATGTGTTAAGGCTGCAGAAAGAACTTCTTGGAAACATAAGAGCTCAAAAAGTATACCAGTAATACCATCCCTGAAAAACAACAACAATAGCAACAACAGAAACCCCAAAACAGACCACTCAAAGACATTATTTAACTGGAGAACAATAGGTCAGAACAGTAAAAAAAAAAAAAAAAGTTGTTGACTAAAAAGATTATGGCTCACATTGCAGCCATTTAAATAGAAAATTAAGGCTTAATAATTAATAAGTTGTAATATTATAAGGCTTGATACAAATGTTAAAAATAGTTCTTGAAAAAGAAAATATACAGTATAAAATAAAGCATAAAAACATGAGCTAAAATTCCATTCCTCGCTTTTGGCTACTGCAAGGCTAGGAAGACCCCAGCCCAGCTGAAGACATCAGATCTCATTGTCCTCCCAGCCCTTTTGACCCATCAACCAAACCCCTTAATAAAAAGATTTGATCCCAGAAAAAGTAATTAAAAACCTGGGAGAGTGGGAGAAGGAAAAGGGGATTTAAAAATGCATGCTAAGATGCTAATCTTTCACAGAGATAGCCAATAAATACAGTTTTATTCTTGGCATTGGCAGTGATAAGAATAGTTTCAAGTAAATTTTTTAAATGTAAAATTACCCACTAGAAAAATAATAACAGATCACATAACTTTCAAATCACCAAAGGGAACAAAGTCAAAGAAAACATAGTCCATGTAACAAAGAGGGTTTACAAAAGAAAACTGTAAAGAAATAACAAGAAAAAAAATCATGTAAACTAGAAGCAGCAGACCAGGCATGTCGATTATCACAAGAAACATTAATGGATAAAACACTTCTACTAAAAGACAATGACCCTGAAAGATCAGCAACATATAAACTATATAGAATTCCTAAAAAACTATTACCTAGGAAAAGTTGCAAGTAAAAAGATGGACATCCTGTGTACAAATTTAGCCTATGGACTTGAGTCATATCTCCTCAGCAGCTGCAGCGAAAACATGGGCAGTGTTGGGTCAAGAGCAAGTGGGTGAATCAGGTAATCACTAACCCACAGTAAATATTGATGGCTATGTCGAAACAGAAGCAGAGCAACCCAACAAGTAGAGACTATCCCTAAAAAAAAGAAAAAAATGTTGGAAATCTTCCCATTAATATCACTCAGGAGTATATTGGAAGTATATTTGCAGTATATGAGCCAGAGAATGTTCTGAAAGTGAACTTTAGAATAAAATGTTATTCCTTTGTGACACTTACACATTCAGAAGACAGCCCTGAACTGTTTACATAATCAGATTTATAAAGGTCAAAGGCATCCCAAAGGATTGCATGTTTTCATGACCGTACCTAAATTTTCTTTAAGAAAAATGACAAATTGTATATGTATGTGTGGAAGAGGCACACAGTGTAGCTTACCTTAACTAATCAATGTCCAATGGTTCTGAATCCCCAAATAATACCAAAATAAAGCCAGTGCCTGCATAGAAAAATCTATAATATTTAGTTATTTTAGAAAAGAAAAACTTAGGACTTGAACAATAAAAGATGCCAGTGGAAATTGAGGAGCTTCAGCTAGCAGTGAAAAATATATCAAAGGCATAGGTTTATTTGAGCTCTGTTTTAGTTCATATTTAATTATATTTCATGGCTTGGTTGGGTATACAGTTTCCTGCAATAGAAGGTCAATATGATTGTATTTTTAGGATTTTGGGGGCACTGTTTATATATGGATGACACTCAAGATGCTGACTTTAAAAAAAAACAACTTAAGATCATTTTGTACATTAACTTTATGTTATCATTTTATTTAACGATAGATGCCTTAGAGAAATTTTGTTGATGTTTCAAGGTTGTTAAAATTCCATGCCAGGATTCCATTTACAGTCTGAAGCACTATATATTTATCACTTGCGGAAGACTACTGGTGCTCTCCCATATCCAGTTATATTTGGTTTTAGTCCTACGAGCGATTACAATTCCTAGCCCCTTTGCAGCATCACAAGGTTGTGTGACTAAGTCTAGTCAACAAAATACGAGTGAGTGCATGTAATGTCTGTCACTTCTAGGCTAAGACAGTTAAGAATTGATATGCCACCTCCACTTTACCCCTTATTCTGTCATAGAAACCTCGGAATTCACATGTTGAAATGATAACATCACAAGATAGAGGGAGATCTGGCTCCTGAGTCACCAGGTGGGGGAGAGGCCCCTTGGACTTACATCAGACTTTGGGAGAACAAGCAATAAACTGTTGTGCTGCAATGAGCTGTTGTGCTAAATAAACCACTGAGAATCCAGGGTCTGTCTATGGCATCTGCTATTGATTACTTACCCTAACACAGGCTTTCTGTGCTTTACTATGGGCTCAAGTTCCTTAGGACCTATAAAGATTTGCCTTGAATAAAAATGTGAATCAGTTCATGGCAGCTAAAATGCACACACTCTAAAAAATGGCAGGTATATAAGTCCTGATAACTAATTTCATGTTCACAATGCAAATCTACATTGATTGCCTAGTAGGGAAAATGCAAATGTTGCCAGGTTTATTATTATTTTTTAATGAAATATTTAGCAGATAAAGAGGAGAAAAGTTGAGATAGGAACACTGAACTCTGATCTTCCTAATGGCTTGTTCTCAGAAACTTGGTACACGAGTATATTAAAAATATGACATTAAATTTTGTTTTGATTCAAATTATTTTATGATTTATTTAGAAGAAGACAGTTTATTTAGTACAAAAATTCAGATGTCTTAATAGGAAGGGGAGGAGGGAGAGTGATATTGACTCATACCAGTATTGCATTATTACTCTTTATGACTTTATTCATTCTATTCAATGGAACTTAAAATGAACCATTTAATATTGTAATAATGATGTATGATGCCAATTGGGTACTGAACTATCAGAGGGAACACTTTGTAAAGTATATGATTATCTAGCCAGTATGCTATACACCTGAAACTAATACAAAGTAATGGTGAATATAAACTGTAATTGAAAAAAAATTTAAAGAAATGAACAATAAAATAAAATGAATCATTTAAGTTTCTCTGTATGGGTTAACCAGTTTATATTTTGTACAAAATATTTCTTTGGAGTATTTCATGAAATGATATGAACATTGTTACCTTACTCTTGAAATAAAAACACATGCCCTTAAAAAATAAAAAAATAAATGTACAAAGACAAATCAGGCAAATACAAAGTAAAAGGTTAGGAGTAAATAAATAAATAAATAAATGGGCAGGAGTGACTGTAAACATTGTACAGAATAAATATAATAGAAAGAAATAATGAGAACTAAATGAATCATTTGGTAAGGATTAAAGACATTATCTAAAAAATGTTGTAACAATCATAAAAATTGAATGCAGCAGCAAATGTGATAGATAATTTTCTGGGAAAATACAAATTACCAAAACCTATTGAAGCATAAACTGGCAATCTAAAAAGAACAGTAATCTTGGAAGAAAATGAAATAAATATCTGTTAAATGACATTGGGCCCAGGCTGTTTAATAGGTACACTTTCTTAGGTATCGTGATCCCATGATTCCCATGATATATAAACACAACGAAAAAGAGGTAAAGCCTCCAAATTCATTTCATGAAGCACAATCTTAATGAGTCATCAGTCTGCCCTCATGAGTGTTTCTTCAACTCAAAAAAGCTAAAATATTTGCAATGCCAATTCATGAGAATAATGGCAGATAACAAATCATAGTCTATGCAGAATTATCCTTGACTGTAATTAATCTGTCATTCTTCTCCTAAAATTGCAAGAAGACCCTATCTGTTGGGCTCCTTATCCACCATGCTAATTCCCAATTTGTCCAGCTCAAGCCTTGACTTGGCTTCTAGCAGAGGCTCTTGAAAATACTTTGTCTCAAGCTCCATCAACTCTTTTAAAAAACTAGCCATAGGATGCTGTGGGGGAAAGCCAGGCATGAGGTTGGGTCCATGACAATCTGATACTGAACTAACATCAATTTTGCTCAGGAATCTCATGGCTCTTCCTCTTGCGGTAGGTGTATTGAGTTAGGGGGTGGATGCCCTGGACTCAGTACCAGAAGGAGCCTGGATGAATTGCATGAGCATCAGTGTTAAGTCTTATTATTGTTGTAAAGGGACTTGACTTGTGAGAAGCTAGACTAGGGTTCAGATTGGATTCCCATAGGGAAAACCTCTAAGATAAAATGTCTCAGCATAAATTGGCCATAACTCCCACTTCTGGCCCTTTTGGAGTTAAAGATTATAAAAGAGTTAGGAGGAGGAGGGATTTGCCTGCTCCTTATGAACTCTTTATGAATAGTCAAGGGATAATGCTTGCTTGAGGGTGGTGTCCATCTATTCTCTGGGTCAGAACATCAGAGCAGAGTAGCCTGGGCGGGGCCTGTGACTCCTTTACACCTGCAGAATGCGTTCTCATGATGGGGCATTCCCCTGTTAACGCTGCTGCTTACTGTGGCAGCACCTGTAGTTCCAGGTCTCTGTCCTTTAGCCTAAAGCACTTCTGATATCACAGTGAGCAGAGGGAGGCAGGAAGACAGCCATGTTCTGGCAGAACTACTCCCCACCTGATGCTTCCTGTGCCTGAGTCATACAGGGAACTCTCTCATCAAGCTCAGCCCTCTCAGAGTGACTTTTAACTAGAAGCAAAACTTCATACTTTACTGAGTCAACTCAACAATTTACATCCATTAAGGAGCACACAAACCTCCTTTTCTTCCTTGTCCTTTAATTAAAGAGTCATTTAATGAACCCTCCCTGAAGGGATGCTTTTCCCATCACTGTGAGGAGAGAGGAATAAGGCTCTGGGACCATCCAAAGCACACAGTCATCATACAGGCACACATGCTCGATTAAAACAAGAATGATTTAATATTAGCACATTCATTAATAACAAAATGCCACATTCATTAGGTTATAGGAGAAAAAGAGCAACAGCATGTGGCTATCTGGGTAGAGACCAGAAATAATGGATTTCAGAAAATTAAATATCCATTGCTGATATAATTTTAGAAACTAGAGCAGATCCTTCCTTTACATGGTAGAAAGCATCAAAAATCAGCAAAGAACCTATAGAATGATAAAGTTACAAAATAATTCTTATTATAGTTAAGATATCTACTATTACCACCATGGTTTAACATTATAGATGCTCTGAGCAATTCAATACAATAACATAATTGCCTAATTTGAAAATTCAGGAGGATTGTGATGGACACTTACTTGGCTGTTGACCAAGAGATCAGCACCCTCACCCTGCCCCCAATTTACCCTTATTGACCTTTGGCCTCTGGACCATCACTGACTCTTCCAGAAATACACTGTAGTCAGCCTGGCCATAGTCTCTTCCCAAGTTTAGAAGAGAGAAAGAGTGAGGAAATGAGAGCACAGCAAGTGAGCTGGCTAGAGATTGAGGGTGGCTACTGTTGCAAAATGTAAAATTTGGATGCTATCAGCAATTATTTCCCCTTTTATTTGGTTCAGCTTATCCAAGTAGGCTGTTTGTTGGGAGAAAGAATGGAGGATGAAGCAGACATACACAGAGGTCCAGAGCCAAGAGACAGGAAAGCCCAGTTCTAGTACATCCTGAGATGCAGCTGCAGTCCTGCCTTTGGGTCATGTGATATGCCTTGCTGTTTTTATTTCTTTTAGTTTGAGTTAAGCTAATGCAGGGAGATAGCTGGTACAGCACAGATACTAAATAATGGATTTAAAAAAAATTTTTTACAATAATAATATGTTAGAATACATATGGTAATAATTTTTCCCCACAATAGCAACAAAAAGGTAAAGTACAGAAACAAGCTAAGTAAAATATGCAGCATATTTGTATGACGAATACATTTAGTGCTTATCAGAGGTGATATAGAAAACGTAAAAATGGAGGGCTAATCATGGTGAGGAAATCAATGATCTCCTAGTCACTTTGTATTTTAATGCAATTCCAAAAGAAATTATAGGAAGATTTTTCTTAGACCATGACTCAGTGATTCATCTGAGAGATGAATCTGGGAGAATAAACTGGCACAAGTCCGGTAAGTGAGAAACAGAGGTTAGCATGACTTGTATATAGGGTGATTGGTATCTTCCAACCTAATCAGATATCAAAATAAAGCCCTAATTATTAAAACAGTATTGTATCAACACAAGGATAGAAAGATAGATCAAATAACTATAATACAGTACCTAGAAACAGACTCTGCTATACATACAAATTTAGTATAAAAATACCCCTGACATTATACATTTATGAAAAAAGAAATGCTTTGTCAAGAACTTTATGGCACAATTGGTAAATTATGTGAAAAAAATATTTTATTACCTCACCACATACCAAAACTATAAGAAAATATAAATAAATATCTAATCGTGGGGTAACTGAGAACTTTCTTTTTTTTTAAAAAAATAATTCTTTATTGTTGAAAGTATTACATGTGCCTCTTTTCCCCCCCATTGACCCTCTCCAGCCGGCCCCTGCCCACTATGCCCCTCATCCCAGGCCCTCACTGCCCTATTGTCTGTGTCCATGGACTATGCATACAAGGTCCTTGGTTGATTACTCCCACCCACCTACCCTCCCCCACATCATTCCGAGATTCCACACTCTGTTCCATGCTTAACAGAGAACTTTCTAAACTTAAAACAGTAGCAAAATAATACTTGATAGATGAACTACATAAACCTTCTGAATGTCAAAAAGTATCTTAGAAAAATTTAAGAAGTAAATAACAGACTTGAAATACATTTGGACCTTATACTAAAGAGTTGATATAGTTAGTATAATAACAACTCTTACAAATCAATTTGAGAATTAAGCAAGCAACCCTAATATAAAAATAGGCAAAGGAGTTAAACCAGTTTCAAAACCTAAGAAATACAAGTGGCCAATGGAAATATGAAAAAGTAATTAGTTCATTAGTAAGCTAAGAAATGCAGTTGTTACAATAACGTGATACCATTTTTTTAACTTACTAATTTGCCAGATATTAAAAAATAGATAAATAATCCCCAGTTGCCAAGGTGCAAAACCAGGTATTTTTCATGCATCACTGGAGAGAGATGAGTTTAGACCTTTCAGGAAGTAAATTCAACAACATGTCAAGAGCTTTGGCATTTAAGAAAATACTCCTTGACTTGGAATTCCAATTTGAGGAATTTGCCCTATGGAAAGACTCATTTTGCACACACCTATATAAAAGAATGTTTATTTATTATTTTAAAAATCTTGAAACTGATGTCCAACCAAAGGGAATTGGTTAAATGAATCATGGCCATACATAGTGTAGTAGGCAGAATAATGCGCCCCTACCCCCAAAATGTCCAACTCCTAATCCCAGGAGCCTGTGAATTTGTTACCTTACATGGTAAAGAAACTTTTTATGGATGGATTAAATTAAGGTCCTTAAAAGGGGGGATTATCCTGGATTATCAGGTGGATCCAATCAATCACATGTCTTTAAAAGTGAAGAATCTTTCTCAGCTGTGGTCCTAGGGAGGCCTGACCACAGGAGAATGGTCAATATCACTGGCTTTGAAAATATGTGGTCCTAGGGAGGCCTGACCACAGGAGAATGGTCAGAGAGAGTCAATATCACTGGCTTTGAAAATGGAGGAGGGAGGCAACGAAGCAAAGAATGCAGTTGCTTCTAGAAGCTGGAAAAGGCAAGGAAACAGATTCTCCTCTAGGGAGTCAGAAAAGAACAGAGCTCTGCCCACACCTTCCTTCTAGCCCCTGTCGAACTTCTCACCTACAGAACTGAAAGGTAATGAATTTGTGTTGTTTCAAGCTATTAAGGTTTGTGGAAATTTGTTACAGCAGAAATAGGAAACTAATACAAACAAGATACTTTGTTATGAGTAATTAAAAATCATATTGTTTAATAATTTATTTAATTAAAGTAAAAAGCAGATTATAACAGTCTAAGTTTGGCAGCCTCGTTCCAACGGTGAAATGTAAATAGAGTAGTAATGGTTGTTTCTGGGTGCTGAAATTGTAAGAGACTTTTTTCTTGATTTTTTTTCTAAAATATCTTTCCTTCGTACTCAGAAAAATAAATCAAACAAGAGTAAGGTAAAATACACTTTAGGCTATATTTCTTAATTATTACATCAGTAATAATCTAATTTACAAGGGCTTTACTTCTTATGACAAACACCTACTTCCACCTTCCAAATCCTATCTAAATCCTAGCTTTCTACTACTGAAAATTATTACTGTATTATTATGTTCAATAAAATATAAAGCTTTTTTAAGACATATTTTTCAATTTTAACATTTGCTTCCAATTTCACTATCAGATAGCAACTGGGTGAAAATCATATTTGACAGATAATTCTCATCATCAATACCAGTTCTTCCCCCTTTGAGTTTTTAATTTTGATACATTTCTTCATTGGTCATCTTGGCATTGATTTCATTTTTATCTAGGAAAAGGACACAGCTGTTTTATTTTCAAAGTCTTTGCATATCTGAAAATATCTTTCACACATGAATTATAATGTATGCATATGCAAATAATTGTCATAATTTTTTCTCCTAAGAATTTTAGGTAGACATTGATCAGTTGCTATCTCGTATTTATTGCCATCGACCAGAAGACTGAGGTCAGTGTAATTTTTGTCTTATTTCAGATCTCTTTAATTTTTTCCTGCTGGAATATGTAAAGGGATATAAAAAATTTAACTTAGAATTCAATAGCTTACCAAAGAGTTAAAGGCATATAAATGAGTATAAATTTTTTTCATTTATGTTACTTTGAATATGTGAGCCCATTCTAAGAAGATTCTGGAAAGTAGATTCTGCTCTACAAGGACTTATGCTAAGCTAGCTTCTTTTTGCAAGAATACCTGGTATGTAAAGCTGCACTTCTGGCTTGTATTTTTCATAACTGATAACTCCTCTCTCAAATTTAATTTTTTTCTTCTTTTTCCTCTTTTTGTTCTAGAACAGTGGTTCTCAACCTTCTGGCCCTTTAAATACAGTTCCTCATGTTGTGACCCAACCATAAAATTATTTTCATTGCTACTTCATAACTGTAATGTTGCTACTGTTATGAATCATAATGTAAATATCTGATATGCAGGATGGTCTTAGGCGACCCCTGTGAAAGGGTCGTTCGACCGCCAAAGGGGTCGCGACCCACAGGTTGAGAACTGCTGTTCTAGAATAAATTGTGTTTTTCTTCTATGTGACTGACTTGACTTTTTTGTGTCAGTTCAGCTTTTTATGACCTTCAGTGCAATTTTAATCCTGAAATTGCATTTTTGTTCTCCTTGTGGTTTTCCCCTCGATCAGCCAGATCCTTTTTATTTGGACCCTTTGATTTTTCTTCTCATCTGTTGTCCCCATTTTAGAGGATATTTTTTGGTATATTCAGAGAAACTAATGTGTTTATTTTCTGAGTTTTCTTTCTTGTGCAAAATTAATAAAATAATCATTTTTCTTTAATTCTTCAGAAGAATGGCTTTATCATCTCATGCTATCGAATCTTTTTATAAAACCCATATTGGCTACTTGAATAGAAACCCAACCAAATCTGGACTTGACATGAAGTATTTATGTCCATTAAGTGTTTGGGAGCAGGTAAAAATCCCTTCTAGAATCTAAATTTGGAAGGCAGGTTAAACAGTCTCTGCCCAAGTTTTGGAACTAGCAAGTATTAATCTTGTGTAGCTTTGCTGAACGGAAGTGGAAATGTCTCTTGTCCAAAAGGCAATTTCTCTATGAACACATAGTACTTTGATCTGAGAAGAAATATGAGAAACAACAGCTCTTGGAACACTCTTTCTGCAGAGCTCACTCCCCGCCATGTTTTCCCAAAGGGGCCTGAACACACATCTAAGGTGCCAATACCTGTCCTTTCTCGTCTTCTACCTGCATCCTGGAGCTGCAGCCTCCCCTTGTCCTTCAAGAGGCTCTCAAGTGAGGAGGAGGTTGGGGTGAATACATGATCTGGTCACCTCAGAAAATAATGACTTGCCCTGCGGCTGAACACCCGTTTCCTCATGGTAGCATAAGAAAGTGCTTGTATTAGTCTGGTTGGTGTGGCTCAGTTGGTTGAATGTAGCCCCATGCATCAGTTCGAATCCCATCAGGGCACTTGCCTGAGTTTGGGGCTCGATTCCACAGTATGGGGCATACAGGAGGCAACCGATCGATGTTTCTCATTGATATTTCTATCTCTCCGTCCCTCTCCCTTCCTTTCTCTCTAAAATCAATAAAAATATTTTTTAAAAAGGAAATGCTTGTATTAGTGTGCTAGGGCTGCCAGAATAAAGTACCACAGACGGGATGGCTTAAACAACAGAAACTTATTGTCTCGCGGTTCCTGGTAAACTTCTGGCCATGCAGTGAAAATTGCTCCCCATACACTGGCATACATTCAGCTGTTAACTTTACTACCCAATGCTGTTGGAGGGTTCCATGAGTTTGCCTACTTTGCTAAATACTGTATTGCAAGCAAAAACCCTGAAGAGGCTTTGTCGGAGGTTGTTAACTGACTGCTGGATGAACCTAAGTGACAGTCGTCAGTATTTGTTGATCAATGAGTGCTTCCAGTCTGTTCCGTGGTACCTCTACTCAATGCTCTCTTTGGGTTACTTATTGAATCCTGAATAAGAACTGGGGGTCATTTTCCACTGAGGAAGTTGGCTCTTGGTCTCCTTGACAAATGCATCTGGATAAACTAAAGGAGGGATGGAAATGACTGGGGGGATTTTGCAGCTGATTTCAACATAGAGAACCAGACAAAAACGGAGAAAAACAACTCCTTTCCTAGCCTTCACGTAGAGGTGAGCAGCGAGCAGATCATAAGGTGAAGTTTGGTCTAATTATACAATAATTATCTACTCTTTTAACTTGAAAGAATTTTCATCATATGTTTCCTTCCCTGAAAAGAACATCCTCTGACTTGGTAATGATCAAACTGCATTCTTAAGTAGAGAGGAAGGCAGAACAGAGCTTCTTCCCGTGCAGAGAACAGTTCTGTAATAGCTGTCTTATCCTCCCGCATTCTACTGAGCCACGCGGCCTTCCCAGAGGACAGATGCCTGACGTGCTAAACAATATGCTGATGCTAGTCTCTCTGGTGAAGGCTAATTACACACTGTGCTCAGGCACTGGGGAGTCAGGAATGAAGCAATAATTCTCTCGCCTGACGCTTCACTCACTCCCATGCTGCACTCCCACCCAAAGGACTTCTGTGTCATAGTTCCCAATCTGTACATTACTTGCCCTAATTCTGTGGTCCTTTCTCTCGGTGTTATATCCAGAATCCCCCGCTGGACCCTCTAGTGGCATGGATATTATTGCATCCACTGTAACATAGAGGCCTATCACCTTTGCAGATAGTAACCAATGTCTGCTGAGGGCGGAGGGGTGTTATATAAAAGAAGATTCTTTTTCCCACCCTCATATTCCATAGTAGACTGAATCCAGGAGACTGAAGGGAAAATTGTTTCTTTTCTATTTTAATTGCATTAATTCTCCCCACTTGTGAGTTTTTATGATGGTTGGGGATTTCATTAGATGCCTCCCTGGGAAATTAGAAAGTTATGGATTGTGATGGCTTCTATAATCAAATGGAGATTCTATGCTCAGTCTCACTTTCAGGGGAAGGGGATGAGCAGGGATTAAACACAGGTTTCAGGTTTTTAAGGGATTAACTAGCAGTCTTTATTGATGGATCATAATACCCATAGTTTATTGACTTTTACTCTGCAAAGTGTCCACCTAGAGCAGTGGTTCTCAACCTCTGGCCCTTTAAATACAGTTCCTCATGTTGTGACCCAACCATAAAATTATTTTCGTTGCTACTTCATAACTGTAATGTTGCTACTGTTATGAATCATAATGTAAATATCTGATATGAAGGATGGTCTTAGGCGACCCCTGTGAAAGGGTCGTTCGACCACCAAAGGGGTCACGACCCACAGGTTGAGAACCGCTGGCCTAGAGGCTACTGAGTGCTGAGTAACTGAAGGCCCATGAAAGTGTCTTTGGAAATGGGTTTCTAGCTCAAAGAAATCCTGAGCCATGAATGCCCTCCCTCTCCTTGCTTCTAAGTGACAGGTACTTTCTAAATATTTATAAAGGTGTGTGTTAGTTATGGCAATGATTTGGGGGAGCTACTGGCATGTGCGCATGGGTGCCCAAAATGCTGGGTGTCCAGCCATGAATAGTGCAGTCCTGCACAAAGGAATACTATTCCACACTCCAATATGTTTTGATTGTCCCTCCAGACAATCATGCAGATGAGAAACATGCTTATAATTTCCCCAATACGGAACCTTGTTCTGATGTTTATATAACAAAGTGACTTAATTTCCTATTACTTAACACAACACAAATGTGCGATTTTATGGTCCTAGAGCAGTGATGGTGAACCTTTTGAGCTCGGCGTGTCAGCATTTTGAAAAACCCTAACTTAACTCTGGTGCCGTGTCACATATAGAAATTTTTTGATATTTGCAACCATAGTAAAACAAAGACTTATATTTTTGATATTTATTTTATATATTTAAATGCCATTTAACAAAGAAAAATCAACCAAAAAAAATGAGTTCGCGTGTCACCTCTGACAAGCGTGTCATAGGTTCGCCATCACTGGCTTAGA
>NW_005353324.1:2253192-2262387 GCF_000412655.1 Myotis brandtii | reverse complement strand
GTTCTGAGCCATTGCCATCTGCCTGTGTCTGTTGCTGTTGCATTCTCTTTATTCTAAATAAAGGTGTAAGCACATTCATTCTATATTCTACTATTTGCCTGGGCACTTCCATATTGAAATACATTTTATTTTATTATAAATTTCTTTTTTCTTATTTCTTTTTATAATATAGTTAAGACATTACATTAATTTTTTTCATTGAAAATATGTCTGTTGGTATATTAAAATATCTATCAATTTTATTTCTGTATTATAAATAGTTATAAAAAAAAGTTGGCCATTGAGTTTGGTGTGTATCCCTCAGATTCATCTACTCTCAGTTGAAGAAATCTCTTTTCTCCTGGCCAACACTATCATCTAGGCATTGGATTTCACTACCTTCAGTCTCTTCAAAACTCCACTGAATCTATTCTTCTAAGGGCATCAGGCAATCCCCCATGACCTAGTCTGTAGTTCTGGTAAGCACTCCACTCCCAAGATCATGAACTGTCCAGGAAGTTCTCTGAAAGAAAAGTTTGGCAACACCTTCTTTTCCCACCAGGATTCCAGGCAATTCCACAGAGTCTGAGTGCTCCTGATAAGACCTCTGCCCTTTTGTACCACTATACGATGTCTCAGTGTCCCGCACCAAGGAGGAAGCTCCAGTTAGGAACATTATGGGCCTTCCTCTTAATAACCACCAGGACCAATCCCATCTCTCCTAACTTCTCCATGTAGCCAACCCCCACCAGAAGTCAGAGCTTCTCCAGTTAACAATTACCACCCTGGCTCTTTCTCCAATATGGTTCCACACAATTTCATAGTCTGATGCACCCTCCCACTCTTCCAACCCCATGGAGTACATAGTCTGTCATAAAAAAAAAAATCCTCAACCTTTTCTACAAAACTCTCTTCACCTTTTTGCTACCTGAAACTTGGCCATTTCAAGATATCACTTCTACCACTGCAATCCTCACAGGTGGTGGCTGCTCTTACTCCACAGTCCACCCACCACAGAACCTGGACCAGGGGAAGATGTCCCCACTGCTCCTTACCTCCACCTCCACTCCATCATTCCTTCTTCTACTTTTAAGCCCTGAATTCTATGAAACACATGTATCGGACTACACCACCTGCTTCTCTTGTGGCAGCCATTCCCTGGCCTATCTACTGCTCATTCCCTCATCCACTGGCAGTTTTAGCACCTGGTTCACTGTCTTTCTCCCCACAACTTTTTCTCTTCCCTTTTGGTGACCTACATACATAATCAGTCCAACTCCCTGCCTCACTTCCTGACTTATTTCCTCCACTTGCCACTAGCCTTCCACTCTCATGGTGACTCCTTACCTGGACTCTATCACTAGTAACTACATTATTTCTAAAATTTATGCTTCACGCCTTTTACTTTCTATCACCGCCGCCCCCCTCCGCCATCTTTTCAGTTCATGCCCTCTGGCACTCCAAGTCCAACAATTCTTAATACTCGTCAGGATCCCCAGTCTATCGATCTTACCATTTTTTATTACCTATAACTGCCTCATGTTCTTGCTTCTCCACTCACCCAGCTTAGATTCCATGATCCATCCCTATAATCACTCCTTGCATATGCCCTTGATTCCACTTTCTTCCCTCTCTCCAATTGACTCATCTGACAAAACCCCATTGTAATAATCTCTGCCTTCTCTAAGCCTACATTATAGAAAAACACACATGTATTAACTGATCTCCAGGTTCTCTTGCCAATTCATAAATCTCAAGAGCCACTTCTCTATTGCTTGCAATTCTAGTCACTTTCCTCTCCAGCTCCACAACACGACCATTTCACATTGTTTTCTCTCTTCTCAGCCTCTAACACCTCCTCTTTCCTCACTTTCAGCTGATGACCTTGCCATTTCTCTGGGAACACAGAAGCAGTAAAAATGAACTATGTGATTTTATCATTAAATCTACCAGCCTCTCTTCACCTTTACCCATATGTCCATTGTTCCTCTGTAATGTATTGTCTCATTTCCTTTGGAAAACCAACGCTGGAGCTACTCCTATTTGTTTACTCAAAAGCTTTGCTCCTACATTCTCCCCTCATTGGCATCATAAATTTCTCTCTCTCAGTTGCCCCATTCTTATCACAATACAAACATGCTGTAACTTCTTCTGCTTAAAAACATCCTTCCTTAAACTAATGTTCCTTCTGACTAATATCCTTTTTCTCTTTTTCCATGTATAACTCCACTTCTCCCCTCACAGTCTCCTGTAAGCTTATCCTAGTCACTTTCCACCACTTTATTGAGGCCACTTTTATCATCAAGGTCAGTATGATTTCATCTTGTCATATCCAATGGTCCAGTCTTAGTACTCATCTTACTTAAGCTCTCAGCAGCTTATGACACCATAGGTACTTTCTTCTTTCTGAAAGGCTTTCTTATTTAGCTTCCAGAATACCTCACCTACTAGTTCTCTTAACTCATTGGCTATGTTGATTGCAGTATTATTTACAATACCCAAGATTTGGATGCAGTCTAAGTGGCCATCAGTAGATGAGTGGATAAAAAAAGCTGTGGTACATTTACACAATGGAATACTACTTGGCCATAAAAAAGAAGGAAATCTCACCTTTGTAACAACATGGATAGACCTGGAGAGCATTATGACAAGTGAAATAAGCCAGTTAGAGAAAGACATATACCATATGATTCCACTTATATGTGGAATTTAATGAACAAAAACAAAATAGAAACAGACTCAGAGATACAGAAGACAGACTGACAACTTTTAGAGTGGAGGGAGATTGGGGGCTGGGTGAAATAGGTGAAGGGATTAATCCCAAAAACAAACTCATAGACACAGACAATAGTATGATGATTATTAGAGGGAAAAGGGGTGGGGGTAAGTAGAAAAGGCTAAAGGGAGGACAAATGGTGACGGAAGGAGACTTGACTTGGGGTAGGGAATGCACAATACAATATATAGATGATGTATTATAGAGTTACTAGAGGCCCGGTGCACGGAATTTGTGCATAGGTAGGGTCCCTAGGCCTGGTCGGTGATCAGCGCCCATCTGTGGGGCGACTGGTAGGGCAATGGGGGAACCCCCGCTGGCACCCACCTTCGCCAGCCTGGCACCACCCACTTGCCGGCCCTGCCCCCCGCCGCCTCCGTCAATTGCCTCCCTCTGCAGGGCGACTGGTGGGGCAATCAAGGGGCCCCCACTGGCACCCGCCTTGGCTGGCCTGGGGCCTGCGGGCTGGGGGCAGCTCCTGCATTGAGCATCTGCCCCCTGGTGGTCAGTGCGCATCATAGCAACAGGTCGTTGTGCTGGTCGTTCCACTGTTTGGTCAATTTGCATATTGGTCTTTTATTATATATGATACACTTGAAACCTAATTTTATTAACCAATGTAACGCCAATAAATTCAATAAAATATTTTTAAAATTAAAAAAGAAAATATATAATGGACACCTTTCAATTGTCTATACATAGAAAGCATCCTCATTATATTTTTGTACTTGAATAGTATCCATTGTTTGCATGCGCCATACTTTTTAAAATAAATAATAAAAATTAGCATAATTAATATTCAATATAAATAATTTAAAAACAATAACATATTGGAAACCAGTAGCCTGTATGTATAATAATTTTTTAAACCACAAAGTAAGGTTTATTTATATTTATTCTACAATAGTATTTACTTGCTTGCCTTATTCATATTGTTTATAGAAGATAGAGTCTGGAAAAATTAAAACTCAATGTTTAAAAGTTAAGTTTAATTTTTAAAAATTGCAATGTTTAATTTTCTCTCTAAAATGTTAATTACAGAGGTCCTTAAATAGTGTTATTAATCACAGGCTTGTTAAAAGTCCTACAAAATGCACAGCCAAGCTGAAAAAGTCTGCACTGCTATATTTTGCTTACCGGCTACATTTTTCCTGGATTTTGTCAAAATCTGTGTCCGCCCACAAGGATGTGTCTTTCCTGGAACACTGTGTATTGTGGCGGAAAAAAGATAGAGTGTGGAGGCTCAGCCTCCCTCTCTAACTAAGGAGCCTCAATGCGCTCAGAATCATGGCTGGGCTCTTCCCTGCTCTGCCAGGGGCTGGCATTTGCATGGATCATCCTCACAAGTGTGTGGCTGGGGTCCTTTCTCTTTGTCTATATCATTAGCTGGTGAGGTTCCTCAATTGAGAGTAAAATCTGCAAACTACTGTATAGACCTCACTCCCACTGGTTTTCTGAATCAACCTGTTGTGTTACAGTGGGGCCTTGACTTACGAGTGTCCCGACTAACGAGTTTTTCGAGATACGAGCCGTCTCTGCCGATTTTCTGCTTTGAGTTGCGAGCTAAAATTCGGGTTACGAGCCAGCTTCAGATACCCCACCGCTAGTTGGCGCAGCGAACGTCACAGTGAACGCCACAACATCACGTGTCTCACTCGTTCACTTCTGATTTGCCATACGAGTAATTTGAGTTACGAGCTCCGTCATGGAACGAATTAAACTTGTAAGTCAAGGCCCCACTGTATTTCTTTTTTCTTTAGCTTCACCTGAATGGCCCGAGGTATGCCCTGTACAGCAAGTCCTCACTTAATGCTCATGGGTAGGTTCTACAACTTCAAGCAAAATGATGTAAAATGAAACCAATTTACCATAGGCTACTTGATATAAACAAGAGTTAAGTTCCTATGCATCCCATCAACATTGTAACGAAGTAATACTGAACAAAACAACGAAGGCAAGCACCTGCTGCACTACTGTGTGCTCACTAAATCGAGAAAAAGTGGGAAGCAATATCTCCCAGAAAATTGATTGGAAGAAAAGCTTCTCATGAAAGTACACTTATTTCAGCAAACAGAATAAGTTTTAGAAAATACTTATTCCACTTAGAACCTTGAAACCAAACTTGAAAAGACAACACACACACACACACACACAATGACAGTTATGTTTTACAGCAAAGATGCAAAATGTAAATACAATATTAGTAAGTGCCCTAGATGGTTTGGCTCAGTGGATAGAGCATCAGCCTGCAGATTGAAGGGTCTCGGGTTCAATTCTGGTCATAGGGTACATGCCTGGGTTGCGGGCTCAATCCCCAGGGTGGGGTGTGCAGGAGGCAGTTGATCAATGATTTTCTCTCATCCTTAATGTTTCTATCTCTCTCTTCCTCTTTGAAATCAATAAACATATATAATAAATCAATAAACAAAATAATAAAATAAAATATCAGTAAGGAAATCTAGCAGTGCTAATAAAACAAAGCATAAGACCAACTCCTGTTTATTCTAGGGGCTCTAGAACAGCTGAAAACTAAGAAATTAGGCAATAGAAAAAAAAAGTACTGATGGATGCCAAAGGGAGAATCAGCAAATAAAATAACGAGATCTGATTATCTCTCTTGATAAACTAGAAATTAGATGATGTAATGTCTATTGTAAACTAACAGGCAACTCACTTAACAATAATTAAGAGAAACATTCTTTGAAAATGAGGGATAAGAAAAGATGCTTACTATCACCAGTTTTAAACATTGTTCTGAAAGATATAGTAAAAAGAAGGACACAGACACTGCATACAAAATAAAAAAGATAATGACTTATAGACTAATATCTAATTATTGGGGAAATCTGAGGAAAAATAGGGAAAATATTAGAACTTCATCTGTACAGGGTTCATTAGTTGGTTACAAAATGATTTTAAAAAGTATCAATAGCTTTCTAAGACACCAACAATAACCCAGTAGAAAACCACCCTGGGGAAGTTATTGCATCTTCATTAGCAACCAACAATGTTAAATTTTAAAACATTTAAAGAAATGCGAGGGACTATATGAAGAAAAATACAAAAATATAAAAGAAAATATATAGGCTTACATACATAGGAAATACACCGTATTTATACATTTTTTAAAAACTTCATATTCTAACAATTCCTTTTAAAGTTAATTTCTAAATTTAACACATACATTTCCAATAAAAATTGCAACAGGACTTTTCAATAGGGGGATTTTTAATAATGAATCTGGAGTTTACCAGGGTGGATAAGTCCATGTCTGTGCTATTAAAACAATAGTCAGTCAGCAAATAAATCAGAAACAGCCCAAGTATTAATAAAATTCAATATATGACAAAGGAAACTTCTCAAATCAGTAGGGAAATGATTATTTGATAAATGGTGTTTGGCTGTATAAAGTTATATAGCATTTAAAAATTAGATTAAAATCTAATTAAATTTAAATTAAATTATTAATGAATTTAAGATTTAAGTAAAACTTCTAATGTATACGAGCAAATGAAATTGTGCATATTTATTTACTTTTGAGTTGAAGAAGGCCTTGCTAAGTATAACACTAAAGGGAGACACCATAAAAGAAAAGGTGGGTGGATGTAACTATAAAAAATAATTAAAGTTAAGATAATCACTGAAAAGGAAATTAAAATTTTAACTAGAAACATGGAAAATGTTTGCAACATATTGCAGTCAGAAGGCTATATCCTTAACATATAATTTCTGTAATTCACTATATAATTTTAAAATAAAGATTTAATTTAAAAATGTCCTAGGGTCATGAATAGGTAATTTGCACACAAAAAGTAAAATATAAAGCAATAATAAATACACAAAAATATTCCATCTCTCTAGTAAGAACTGCGAACATGAATAACATTTTAAATCTTTTATATTGGAAACGGTATTTCTGAAATTGTTAGGAATGTGGGGAGGGGAGCACTCCTTTACAACGAGTCTATATATTCTGATTCATGCTGCTAAATCGCTATGGCTTTCTGAAGACCAATTTAGCAGAATAAAGCCAAAGCCTTAAAATGTCCATCACTCTGAATAGACTTTTCTCCTAAGAATTCACCCAAATAATCATGCATGTGTGCAAGTTTAGGTAAAACATGTTGATCACAAACTCTATCTTGTAGCAAAAGCTAGAAACACCTGCAAGGTCCCAGGATGAGGGATTATTTAAATTATGATACTTTGCAACCATTAAGCATAATCATGCAGAGCATTTAATTACAGGAAATGTTTCATACTTTATTGTGTTAAATTTTAAAAATTGTATATTATGCATAGGGAAAAAGTCCTGTATTGAAATAATTCCTAAGAATTGACTTAGCGGTGTTTGGGCAGTGAGATGAGGGTTGATTTTGCGTTTGTTCTTCATCATACTAATATTTTTGTAAGATCCTAATTCTCCTTAATGAAAATGTAATACTTTATAGTTTTAAAAATATATACATTAAACATTTTCAGAAGGGAATTTGCAGTTGTGCAGATAATTTTCAATGGTAAGGTATTTTTCTAAAGAAAGTAGCTTAAGTACAGCTTAAATTTACAAAATGCTATATGTCAAATATATTCAATTTTTTAAAAAAGTAGCTTAGTTTCATATCTAAATAGGGAGCCTTAAAGAATCTTTTCAGGTTCCATCTGGACTCATCTGCTTAATCAGAATCGCAGCACCTTACGTTTTTAATATCGCTGTGTAAATCTATTATTCAAATGTTTTATACACAACAGCTTTGGGGGTTTGTCTGCTCCAACTCCAATTTGTCCTCAGTGACATTTATTGAAGCCATACTATTGTCAAAATGCTGAGGAGTTGGGAGAAAAATGGAGCAAGCAATTTTTGATTCAGGTGTAGAGAGAAAGGGAGAGAGGAAAGAGCAAAGAAAATGGTTTGCAAGCTTCTAAAGTGTGGGTCCAGGCAGACCCTGGCAGAAAGCCCAGCTCTTGGAAACCTGCCCCCAGGATTTGTAAACAGCACAAATCCATTGACGAAGGTGCTGAAGACATGAAGAATCAGCCTTGGCCGTCCACACAGGGCTGCACTGCACTGCTGCTCTTAACTCAGCCGACCAGACCCTTAGGACGGGCTGGGACTGAGACCCAAAGTCTGTTCTGATGACAATACCCTTCCAAGCTATGCAATTATTACATATTTGTCAGAGACTTAGTGGCTTACAAAGAACTATGAAGAACATAAGCAAACCCAACCTTGTTTCATTACTCAGACACAAATGCAGATTTCACTGGCACCTCAGGGCCGAGGCAGTTCTAATTATGGCAGAAGAAGGTCTTTCAGCAGCAATCTGGGCTCCTGAAGACAGCCCCTCATGTTGCCCAGCAGTCTCCATGGTTGCATACAGGGGCCAGGTTGTAAATGCCAAACTCTTGGACACCTCAGAGGCACCTAAGTCCCAGGACCCTGGGGCTAAGTTTGTCTTGATGCTCTAAACCAGTGGTTCTCAACCTTCCTCATGCCGCGGCCCTTTAATACAGTTCCTCATGTGGTGGTGATCCCCAACCATAAAATTATTTTCGTTCGTTACTACTTCATAACTGTAATGTTGCTACTGTTATGAATCGTAATGTAAATATCTGATATGCAGGATGTATTTTCATTGTTACAAATTGAACATAATTAAAGCATAGTGATTAATCACAAAAACAATATGTAATTATATATTCAATATGTGTTTTCCGATGGTCTTAGGCGACCCCTGTGAAAGGGTCGTTCGACCCCCAAAGGGGTCGCTGCCCACAGGTTGAGAACCGCTGCTCTAAACTCTTTCCTGCTTAAGGAGTGAGTAACTAGGATTTCGGTTTTACAACACAATTGGGACTTAGAAGCTCAGATTGTTCCCACCTTCATGTGATTTCCATCAGCTACTCTTCTCTTGGTTCAACTCAATTTACTAAATTGGACTGGGCTGGGAAGAGGACAGAGCAGTAATTTGAGACTCATTTGTGAGGCAGGATTGGGGAGGACCTTCATGCAGGCTTGAGCTGGTTAGAACCTTATTGGAGGGAAATGGCTAGAAAGGGAAGAGGATAGTACATCTGCCTCTGCACCTGCCCCTCTCCCCTGCCCCGCCCTCATATACAGGATGTGGAAAGTGAATGTGTGGTTATGGAGATGGTGTAAGGGGAAATGGTTAGATTTTTCTGGACCATGGTATATCCAAATCATGGGCTTCTGGGAGGGCCTGGGCATCTGCACAGAGGGGAAGGATGCTGGAGAGCATTTAGCACGAAGTTTGCTAACCCACTTAGGAGGATTTTAAACTATAATCTAGGGGTGGGGGAGGATATAAAAGTTTTACCCTGTTGCTCTTTTTTCTTTTTAAATATATTTTATTGATTTTTTACAGAGAGGAAGAGAGAGAGATAGAGAGTTAGAAACATTGATCAGCTGCCTCCTGCACACC
>NW_005353324.1:2239105-2252754 GCF_000412655.1 Myotis brandtii | reverse complement strand
CCCCCCCCGGGTGCAAAATTTTTTGGGCCCCGGGCCTCTAGTATATATATAAAAGCCTAAAATGCAAATTGCCCCCTCAGGAGTTCAACTGGGAGACTGGGAGTTTGATTGCTCACTATGATGTGCGCTGACCACCAAGCGGTGGTGTGGAACAAAGGAAGGCCCTGGCCATCAGCCAGAAGGCCCCGATCAACCTGTGCACTAATTTTGTGCACCAGGCCTCTAGTAAAATTATATAGGTTTCAGGGGTACAATTCTAGTATACATCATCTGTACATTGTATTGTGTGTTCAACACCTCAGTTCAAGTCTTCTTCCATCACCATTTATCCCACTTTACCTCCTTCTCTCCCCCCGCCCCCCACCTCCTTTTCTCTCTGGTAATCACCATACTTTTGTCTGTCTGTGAGTTGTTTGTTGTTGCTAGTTTTTGTTTGTTTGTTTTTGCATTTTGCAGAGTTTTAGGCTGGCAGTGCCTTAACTGGGCCACTAAAAACACCTGGTGGCTGTGGTTTGGCTCATATTCTCAGTCTTTAACATATTAACTTCCAGACCCCTCATCATTCCTGCTGGGAAGAGAAAGGAACTGATCCATCTTTGAGAACATGCCCCCACTGAGGATTCAGCCACAAGGTTTTCTAGGTTATTGTCTAACTCCTTCTTTGAAGAGCCCAGTTAAACTGTTGAGCAAACTAGTTGTATTTCACCCTCATGGCTATTTCTATTTTAGTTCTTGTCATGAATTAGGGCATTTTTAAGGCCCTCTGGTTCCCTGGGACTGCTTAGGAGGATATTTCGGCTGTCTGTGGGATTTTCTTTTGTTTAAACATTTTCAGAATCAGACAAAGCCTCTTAGGAAAACATATTAATTATTCAAGAGGACCTTTCTCCACAGTGAAATCAAATTAATTAATAAATCACACAACGTGGGTATTTAAGCTTATGCTCCTAATCTCCCTACATGCCACTAAATATGCACATGAGATTTTGAAAAAAATCATGTCAATTATATTTTCTGATAGAGAGAGTGGGGTGGGGTAGTTAGCGTGACCATTCAGCACCCATTCAACATGAGCCCAGGCAGCTGTGTGAGTTGTGAAGGCAGCTGCTCAACAGTTCACATACGGCATAGGGCACTGGGTTGAGCTGTTAGAACAGAGCATTGCATTTTTTATTATTATTATCTGAAATCCACTGAGAAGGGAGGGAAGGGAAGGGACCGAGCTATGTAAAAGCCATGAAGACTCTTCCTCAGAGGAGAAACCCAGCTGATCTGAAGAAAGAATATCTCATGACCCAGTTGGAGGACACAAGGGTGCCAGGTAGGTTCCTCGCTCCAGGAAGAAAGGCCCCACCTCTGAAGACTTCACGCCAAGGGAGTGGACGCTGCTGCGTAGACCTGCTATCTAGGAGGCACACAGTGCCCCCGGGCACACATCTGAAACATGCTGAGATCCCCAGTTGTCAAAACTCACAGGCACTACCCCTCCAGTTTTGATGAGTCATGTGAAGAAACAGGATACAGTCAGACAAATTTTTTCATGACTTCAAAGTCTCAGAAAAGAAACTGAAGGACCCAGGACAGATGGTGAATGTTGGGGGTCACTTCACCCATGTCCATGGTCAAGTCTGAAATGGAGATTGATCAGAAGGTAAAAATATCAGAGAGTACAGTATGCAGCTAATTCTATTCCGGTAGCAAAACAGTCAGAGGTGAACTAAGGGTGGGGTGAGGCTGCATGATTCCATCAGTGTAATTCAAATGATAAAATGTGAAGATGAGAAGTGGGAAAGGGTAAAACTTGAAGGAAACCAAGGAGATACATAGCACATTGGGACGAATCGATTCAAAATGGCAAGGTGTGGGTGGGCCCTGTGGGCACTGAGCAAGCAGAGCTCCACCCCTGGGCACTGGGCTACAGCTCTGGGCAAGACCCCTGAATGGCACACCCGGATTAGGATCTTCCATTCAACCCTGGTTATGGAACCTTGGTGACCCCTTAGGGAGGTGGTTCGGCCACCTCTGCTGGTATAACTTTGTAACCCTGGGAAGGGATTTTTTGAAAAGTAAATAGACAATGAAAAGATGGTACTTCTATGTAGGAAGTGTGAATGAGGCTGTATGTTAATTTGTGTGTGATTTGTTTTTAATATGCTGGAAATGAGAATCCGATACATTAGAGAATTCGACTTACTAGATTTGCAATTTGAATCGAAATACTTTGGAGGTTTTAATTAATTAATTTTGTAATCAATGTTTAGATGCGCATGAGAACCTCATTTGCTGAATCTGTAAGTGTAATTCTTAGGAGGTTGAAATGCTTTAAGAGAATTTGATAGGCTAAATTTAGAGGTTTTGATTTATTAGACTTACCAGAACTATGTAAGTCCTGAGGAAAACTTTGTTTTTCCTATTTATAAGTTATCCTGTTAGGGATTCAAAGTTGTTGTTTTTTTTAAAACCAGATGCATCACATTTATGATTATAATTTAAAATATTTAGGGAAATTAATCAAGTTTATAGGCACTGTTTACATTTGAAGATGATTTGTTAAGTTTATAAAAATGCGTGACTAATTGGAAATATGTAAGATCATTGGATTGATGAAGCTTGAAAATGTTAAACTACTTAGGAGGAAGGACTCCATCTCATGTTTAAGAGTTACTTGGGCATCAGTCAAAAGATAAGGGAAAGTGAATGTTTGACACTTGGACACGCATAAACTATGTTTATAAGAAAGCGTCCAAGATTTATAAGATGTGTTCAAAGGTGAAAGAAACAACTTTAACAAATTGAATATCAACTAAAACACACGCAGCTGTAAGACCTTTTGCTACGGCCAAGTTCTCCTTCAGACACTAAACATGCAAATGGTGCTTCCCTGTGAGGGTGGTGACTTTGGGACATACAGGATGTGGAAAGTGAATGGTTTTGGAGGTGGTGTAAGAGCAAATGATTGGGTTTTTCTGGACCGTGGTATAGCCAAATCATGGGCTACTGGTGAGGGCATGGGCATCTGCACAGAGGGGAAGGATGCTGGAGAGCATTTAGCTCCAAGTTCGCTGACCCACTTAGGAGGATTTTAAACTATAATCTTAGGGGGGAAGGATATAAATGTTTTACCCTGTTGCTGTTATACCGGAATCCAAGAGGAGGCTGATACAGGAATGTATGTGAATAATAAATATAATGGTGTGTCAGGGTTTATTAGCAATCATAATATTACTCTTAATTGAGCTTTGACTGACCATCAAGCAATGAATCAGAAACTTTCCATCGCTTTCCATTTCCTTCTTCCCCTCAAACAATACCCCACTGGGCAAGTTTTATTATATCCCTGTTATCAGGTGGGAAAATTGGCCCAGAGAGATGAAGTATCTATGTTCACACAGCTAGTAAGTGATAGAACCACTGCTGGTACCCACCGTCCGTGCTCTTTCCTACACCAAACTGCATTGTCAAAGGCTAGAGGTGAGGTTATTAAAGGACACTCTTAAACAAAGGACATAAAAGGCACTCTATGAAGAGTCTCAAGTATGAAATATAGTGACAAAAGCTTAATTGGAAAATAAATCAAGTAAAGAATTTTATGAGAAGGGCAAGGAATCAGGCTCAGTGCTGCTTAGACGAAGTTCCTGGAGCAGTTCATATGCTGCATTAATCCTCACGCTGAAATGTGAGTCTCAAGGACATCATTAAAGCATCTATTCATCCCCAGGGTTCCTCATCCATAGAGCCTCACATTTCTTCTTCAACGGGGTGGAATCACAGCCTTAGGGTGGCAAGAGGGGAGGTTAGGACAATGTAACCCAGTTCCCCACTCTGTCCTCCAAGTCTATGACTTTCTCAGGCCACTCTGCTCAGATTTTCCTATGTCTGTAATATTTTAATATATGAACCAGGTGTTTAGATAATTACTGTGGGTACAGGACTTGGAGGGCTGAGTGGTGGGTAGGCTTCTGCTGGTTCTGCCTCAGAAAGAACAAGTAAAACAGAATGCTCTTATTGTAGCTAGTAGGGATGTTGGAGGAAAAGCCAGGGAGGTGACAATAGTTGGGCCAGAAAAGAATCTATGAAATGTGTCAGCTTCCAGCATGCCTGGGTAGACTGCAGTAGGTGGGAATGATAAATGCCCCCCCATTTAGAGCTGTCCCCTGGGGTGTAACACCTGTCAGGAGCAGGATGTGGATCTGAAATCCAGTGGGGCCAGTCAAATGGAGGGTGGAAGAGGCAAGTGTGAATTAGAACATGGAGTTTTCTAGAAACATGTAGTTTTCTAAGAAAGCTCCATAGTAGGCATATATTTGGCCCAATTTCCTTTTGCTTCAAGGCATAGTTTCACAGGTGTGCTTTGCAGTCTGCCTGATTTATTGGTTCTGGGAACAGAACCAAATAAAGTTTTCCTGTTTTCATGGTGCTTGAAACTTAGTGGGAGGGAGGTGTGGGAGAGACCAACACATTACAGACTGTTACAGCCTCCCTGGATAAACGACATGGGAATCGATAAGAAGGCACCTCATCTAGACTTGCAGGTTAAGGTCAGCTTTTAGTGGAGGTGGCACTTGAGCTAAATCTAGGAGGACAAGAAAGTTACCAGGTAGGATGTCACCCCTTTAGCAGGTTGCAATAGACAAAGTAATGGTATTGGGGTAATGCTCAGTTCCGGGCATTAGTTAACCTCTCAGGTAAGAGAACCATTAACAAATGAGAATAGCCAGTAGATACAAACAAGGATGGAAAGATGAAGGAAGCAGACAGTTAACCAGGGTTGGAGAAGCTTCAGGAGGGATGTATGGGAAAGACAGCCTCACAGAAGTCTTTAGATGAGAAGGAGCACCCCAAAATCAGAGGAAGATTTCAGTTCAACAAAAAGAATGCTTTTGTAATGACTCGAAATTGAGTGACTCTAACAAGTGAGACAAATTGAGAAAATATGTAAGCAGAATTTGACACTCTTACAATGGCCCTGTCTAGCTTGTGTTGGTGGGGTTGATTTTGCTTTGAGCGGAAAATTGTCTAAAGTGTTTCTAACGTCCTCTCTGCACAGTAGGACGCTTACATCGCTTTTCTGCCTTCAGTGGCAGCTTTCCTTAGGTGACATAGCATCTAAAAGCCACCTTGAGCAGAATATTTACTGCACATGAAAGCAAATTGCACAGGTCTCCCAGCTATGAGGGAGTGGAGAGTGGGAGGTCAATGCTAAAATAAATTGTGTCTAATAGTCTTTCCAAGGTAGAAACAGAATCCCCATTGGTATTGAGGATTGGGTGAGACAATGGACTGGAGAGCAAGCAATGTAAGGTGTCGTTATCAATTTTATTAGCATGAAACCTTCTGTCCAGTTTCCAAATGACAAACATTAACAAATAATTTTGAAAATTCCCAAGCCAGTGTCCTTAAGTTAATTAAAAAACAACACCTAAAACTCCACATTGTTTTCTTTGTACTTTGCTGTTTCTTTCCTCCACTTCTCCATCTCCTCCTCCTCCTCCTCCTCCTCCTCCTCCTCCTCCTCTTCTCCTTTTTCTTTATTTTACCAGTAAGTCTTTCCTATATTTCAAAGGGTAGTTCTCTGCTCTGTCTCCAAGATCCAACAACATGGTATTAATTGCATTGGGTTATAATGGTGTTCATGACTTTGTCAATCCCCAAAGACTGAGAGCAAAAAGGCAAAGGCAGGGTTTTATACCCTCAGCAACTGGCACATAGTAGGTACTTGGTAATAGTTTGATGGATGGATAGATGAGGAAGAGCCATTCCCCTCATTGCTGTCTAATTTTATCCCACCTTTCTATGCTTTGCTGACACTATCTCTCACAGGTCACCAATGTTCTTTAGTTGCCAAATCCAGGGTCATCACCCTTGGATTCTAATGACACTAATGAATATGACAAGCCACAGGTCACCTCTCTTAACCTTTGTCACTCCACAGATCCTGATCTCTCCACTACACCTTTATCTATTTCTTCTTTTCCACCTTCCTACTGCCTGGCAGGACATTCCTGGGAATCTTTAACCTCTGGAAACAGATATATAGGTATTCTCTACTTTCCAAACTCTAATAGCCCTTTGGAAAACTCCTAAATCTACATTTTGATCCCTGGTTTCTCATTATCTAGCCCCACCTCTCAAGTTGCTTGTTGGGCATTTCCAACTAATTTTTATATTTTCATATCAAATCCAACAAAAACTGTACTCAATTTCTTCCCAACAACTTCTTCATTCATTCTCTAATTCACTTGTGAATTTACTACAATTGAGTCAGCCTGTCATTCCCCCCAAACACTTTGCAACTTATTACCTCCACACTTGCATCATATAGCTTCTTCTACCTGTAATGTCACTGTTCTTTACTGTTCTCTATAAATATCTTATTTAATCTTCAAGGCCCAACTCAATTGCCATCTTTCGAGGTCTTCCTTGATCATCACTGCTGGACGTTACTTCCTGCTCGCCTTTCCTGTAGAATTTGTCAGTACACATATGAAAGGTAATGCCCAACGCCTTATATTGTAGTTATCTTTCAATCAGTCTTATTTGCCCCAATATGTAGCATAAGCCCTGTGAAGAAAGACATGAGACCCAGAGTCAGGAAATATCACCTTACTTGGTGGCATTATCCTCTGATGAACTGAAGATCTTGTCTAAGTTTAACAGTGAATGTTTCTCTCTTATTCTATCATTTGCTGATTCAATAATAATAATAATAACTAATAATAATAAAATAGGAAAGAAGTCTTGTGTACATATTATGTGATTTCACATTGAGAATTGCTTTATTTCCCCAAAATTGAACTTTTGTTTCTGACAGTTTAAAACAAAAACAAACTAACTAACTAACTAAAATGAAAAGTCTTGACCATTCAAGACACTGAAGGCTCTCATGAGTAGAGGGATGATGTGGCAAGTGCACCAGGGCAGCTCCAAGGAGTAGGTGGGCATAGAACCTCTTCAGGAAAGGTCCTGCGGCCTATATGATCCATCTAAGATGAAACAAATGAGTTTGATCTATGTCATCCCAGACATTCAAGGTTCCTGCTTTGAAAAGACAGGAGCAGCCCTGACTGGTTTGGCTCAGTGGATAGAGCGTCGGCCTTCGGACTCAAGGGTCCCAGGTTCGATTCCGGTCAAGGGCATGTACCTTGGTTGCGGGCACATCCCCAGTAGGGGGTGTGCAGGAGGCAGCTGATCGATGTTCCTAACACTCTATCCTTCTCCCTTCCTCTCTGTAAAAAAAAAAATCAATAAAATATATATTAGAAAAGAAAAGAAAAGAAAAGAAAAGAAAAGAAAAGAAAAGAAAAGAAAAGAAAAGAAAAGAAAAGAAAAGAAAAGAAAAGAAAAGAAAAGAAAAGAAAAGACAGGAGCAGCTGTGGTGGACAAGCTTCTAAGGAATGACCATTCTCAGCATCACAGGGGTGTTTGGTCATGGGTTTTAAGGTCCATCTAAATTAGTGCAAAGGATCCTAGAGTCTAAGTCTGGTCTCTGGGTGTGGAAGGAGTGCCCTGAGTTACACAATGGGATCCAAGTCTAGTCAACAAGGTGAGGTTCAAGGACAGAATGCAGCAGCCACTTAGGCTTGTAGCTGAGTATGATGGGGGCAGAGTGGGATGGACTCCAGGTATCAGAGGGCAGGATTTCTGTCATATATGCATTTCTTTGCTCTTGGTTCCTCTTTTACTTTCGAAGAGAGTCCATTCCTTCTGCCTTCACCACTCTCCCTATCTGAGCAATGCTATGTTTGGTCCTGACCATGTTTCATATTGTCCAGAGACCATCATTGTGTGGATGTTTCCTTTCACTCAAGCACAACATCCCCAGAACCAGTCTCAGGAATGAGCAACCTTCCCCTTTCATGTCGCTGAAATTACACCTGCCCCTTACCAGGTACAGGAGCAGCGATACCAGGCTGGTGCTTTTCTGAGTCTCTTGTTGCTGTGTGCTTAGTGCTAAGTCAGTTTACCTTTTGTCCCTATGGCCCCTCTTAAGGGGCTTAGGGATTAGTCCCCCTCCTCTGTTCTTAGGTGCCGCCCCGTAATACTAGAACCGGCTACTATCACCAGCCCCTGCAAAAGGCAAGTGTCACCTCTCAGTGTCCTCCAACTTCTCATTTCATGAAACACCACACACACCTTTTGTTTTTATAATAGGAAAAAAGGTTAAATTTTATTTTAAAGTAGGAGAATTGTAGAGTTTCAAAAAGTACAGTCCTTGATGTTAGAGCTTAATTAGAGGGAGACCTCATCTTACTTAGTGTATTTTTCTCTGCAACTTTTTTATTCTATGTAACCCTTGTCTCTAATAAACAAGTATTCTTCTGTCCAGCTGGCATGGCTCAGTGGTTGAGCACCAACCTATGAACCAGGAGGCCATGGTTTGATTCCTGGTCAGGGCACATGCCCAGGTTGCAAGCTCGATTCCCAGTGTGGGGCATGCAGGAGGCAGCCAATCAATGGTTCTCTCTCATCATTGATGTTTCTATCTCTCTCTCCCTCTCTTTTCTTCTCTGAAGTCAATAAAAATGTATTTAAAAAATAAATAAATAAATATCCTTCTAAAGGGGATTTCTCTCTCTTTCTCTTTCCCATTCTGTAGAAATATTACAGAAAAGATTTAAATTAGTACTAAAATCTGCTGTTGGTTTTTTTTTTCTGTGCATATATTTTGGACCCAGAAGGAAATTTGGCAAAGTTTATCAAGATAGTTTGACCCAGCAACTCCACTTCAATGAGATTCTTCTAGGAAAAGAACAAGGGATGTTCTCAAAGATTTATAGCCAGGATATTCATTTCAAAGTTAATTGTAATCATTACAAATGGAAACAATTTACATCTAAAAATAGAGGAATGCTTAAAGAAATTATTATAGCCAGGCAATAGAATGCATCCATTAAAAATCCTACCATTAAATCTACTTCATGACATGAAAATGCCCAGGATATGATGTTAAGAAACAAACAAACAAAAAAACAACAACTGTTGAAACTGTTTTTATTATGGCCTCAGATTTATCCTTAAAGTGTGAGTGACCGTATGTGGTGTAAACAACACAAAAAAAGTAAGTATAAGCTAGCATTCCAGAATTTTGACTGCTTATCTGTCAGAGAGGGATTATAAATAATTTTTACATATTCTTTATAATTGTATGCATTTTTCAAATGTTCTTCTAGGAACCTGTATTATCTTATTCATTCACTTACTCAATAAACATGTAGTAACTGTGAGGTGCCAAGTACTCTGCTTTGTGCTGAGGAGATAAAGTAAACAAGAGAGGACAGAAATGTTCCTTGCTTTGCTCAAAGTTTATAATCCTTTAAAATTAGGAGGAAGATTTTAATAAAAAATTAATTTCATTTGACCCAGTGGTTCCACTTCTGGGACTCTATCCTAAGAAAAAATTAAATAACAACAACAACAACAAAATTATCACACAGAAATGTATAGTAGTGTATTCATCATAATAGCAAAAAAGTCTAGAAATTACCTAAATACCCAACAGTAGAAGGATTCTTAAAGTAACGATATCACATTCATATAATGGGATAATAGAAAGCCATTATGATTATGTTACTGAAGACTTTTTAATAACATGGGAAATGTTATTAATATTTTCCATTAATATCAACAGAAAAAAGTAAGCTATGAAATTACATAGAATCTGACCTCAGTTACATAGTGTAATAGTCATAAGAGAAATTCCAATGCTAACAAGTGTTATTTTTGCATAAGGAAGTAGTGGTTGGTTTGTATTTTTGTGTCTCAGAGTTCTCCAGTTTTCTGCAGTGAACGAGGTTCAATTTTGTAATCTGAACAAAACATGTTGCTTTCATTGTTTAAGACTTGATTCAAAGATTACCTGTGAAAGATTCAAGAAACATACAAAAAGTAGCTTAGCATTTTCTCACGGCCCGCATGCCATGCTGGGGAAGGGAGAGATCACTCATGGAGAGGGCTTAAGGCCCTTCCTTTCTAAAACATTCTCGGGAGAGAATGGATGACCACAGATGCAGGGCAGCTACATTCTCAGAGGGCCTGAGGGGGTTGATTGGCTGTGTGCTCAGGAGGCGAGCAAGGAAAAATAGAAGGAACACAGGGGGCGGGGAGATGGTTGGGGGAGGAGACTTGGAGACACAACCCTGACCCCTCATCCCTAACTCCACCTTGAACTCTACCCTTGAGCATGTCGTTGATCATCTCCCTGGACTGTATCTGTACATTAGGGACATGGAGACATTTCTCGGTGCTGTCATTTCCCTCAGCTTTGGCACCAGAGATCCGCTGGCCTCACTGAGCAGGGGTCACGCAGGGTCGGGGTCCTGTCTATGATGTGCCTAGATAAAACAGTGGATCTTGAGATGCCAGAGTCGAGGTAGCTCCAGGCCCTCTCCACTGTGAAGACTTTGACCCTGACTCCTGCCCTCACCTTCTAAGTTCCAAGGGAAAGAGCCGGGCTGTGGAACCTGTCATTTCTATGGAAGTCAAAGCAGAAGAGCGGTCCGCTGGTGCTCATACTGGTTGTCAGGTCTCCTGAGCTCACACAAGGTCCCAACGCAGTAAAAATACCAACTTTCCCTCTAATTTAGGGATCATCCAGAGAGTGCGTGTAAGGTACCAGTTTTCACTGCTTCTATATGCAATTATATATCATGCTATGGGTTTTCTAAGTTTAAGGGGGTGGGGGTGGGGGCTGCTTGAGGTACAGGAGTAAATTGGTGCAGAAAGATTTACATGTATACCTCACTCTCAGCAAACAGAATATCTGAAAACCAGAGTGGCGTAGAAGGTACATTCACAAAAGAATTCATTTCACTCCCACTTTGAGTAATTGGTTTCTCCTCCACATTTAAAATATAATTGACTCACCACAACTTGTCTTACACACAACATATCAAGCACATAAGAGCTGCCTAAGGGGAGGTGTCTGTGGAACTGAGGAAGTAGCATTTGGACACCACTGCAAAGGACACACAGCCTTCTCTGATCTTAGAAGTGTTCATTCACGATACACGCTGGAAAAAAACTTCAAATTGATTGCAAATTGTAAACAATCTTTGTGCACAAGGTTTAATAGTTTGGGAATTTTTTAAAAAGTTTTTCTCTTAGTTCCTTCTTTGGGTTTCTCACATTCAGTTATCTCAGCAAGGCCATCAAAGAACCCACTTTAAAATCACAGTGGCAGGTGTTTGAAACATACCTCCACATCCCCCGTAAACATTTAGCACCAGTGCACACAGAGATACACACATGAGCTACGTAGGACACCCACAAAAAATAGTCAATACAACTAGAGCTGTGTTCCAATCATTTTCCATCATGCCACCTGTGGGGAGAGTGGCATTCATTCCAGAGCACTAGCCCCTGTATTTGAAAATGCCAACCTTATCACATTCTATCAGCTTCTGAAATCCTAACCTGTTGGCTGCATGAGAGACAGAGTTCGCAACTGCCTTTGCCAAGTACATTTCTCTGTGGATACAGACAGGCTAACAACATTGACCTCCTATTACAAGGGAAATTTAGAAAAACTCCTGGGGAAGCTCCCTATCCATGGAGAGCCCTAGGAACAGAGTCTGCCTCTTATTTCTGATTGGGAACTCCTAGCAGCGGAGAGGAAGCTGAATTAGAATTCTAAATATTTCTGATTCAATGAAATGCTCTTCACATCCAAATAACACTGGAAAGTTGAGGTGGGAGACACAAGTTCCTGAATCTTCAGGAAAAAGAGAAAAACGAGAAATGCTGGTGAGGCATACTTAAAACTGGAAGGCACCAGAGGCTGCACCCCTTTGGTCCCTGAAGCAGGCCTGCAGGGGTACGCAAGGTGAGAGGCAGGAACACACACCTTGGCCAAGCTTGGGTATCGCCTTCAGGCTTTCAGGGCAAAAGAGAGAAGAAATATATGGAAAGAAGCAAAGGGAAGTGTCCAGGAGATGCGTAGGGAAGGGATGAAGAAAAGAGGGTTAAATGAAGAGAAAAGGGAGTTTTGTGAAGAAAGGAGACTGGTGATGGGTGGAAGGAAAGAGAAACTAGAGAAGAAAATGGTGAGATAAGACAAAGTGCCCCCATCAACAACTGGCTGTCAGTAAAAACCCGAGTACAGGTGGCTGCCCTCCACCTTGAACCAGGCACCACCCAACACAGCAGCCCCATAGCAAAGCCATTGCCCTGTGTGGACACTTTCTCCCCTTTCCACGAAGGGCAAGCTCACCTATCCAAGGCCACGGCTGTCATGGAGTAGATGCTGGCAAAGACCGAGGCGATGGGGAAGAAGTTGTGGAACTTGCAGTAGAACAGGCCATAGTACCACTCGTTGTGGACAGCGTAGGTGAAGTTCACCACTGTGTTGAACGCGGCCATGGAGGCCTCGGCGAAGGCCAAGTTCACCAGGAAGTAGTTGGTGACTGTCCTCATTCTCTTGTGGGCCAAGATGATCCACATCACCACCACGTTGCCCACCACAGAGGTCACCACGATGGCCGTGTAGGCAGCTGCCCAAAGGACAATTTGCCAGGTTGGCTGCACGAACTGGTTGGGCTCCGAGGTGTTGGTGGAGATGTTTGGGAAGAGATCTGAGTCGACCGGGAGGACGTTATCCATCCCTTGGCTGAGTGGGTAAGCTGTCCTCTCCGTACACCCACCCACTTGGCAGCAAGGTCCTGAGGCCAGCGCCAGGGGACAGGGTCCTGGTGAACCCAGCTGGGAAAGCTGCAGGTTCTTTCCTTGCAGGCAGGACACTTGGCGCTCTGAAGAGGAATGCTTCTGCGAGCTGTCTGGCTGCCCCTGCTGGCACCGAATGCCTCCACTTTCAAGCTTCAGGAAGCATCCGAGTTCGGAAAGCTGGAGACAGCGTACCTTCTGCGTTGGGCTGGAATTGGGAAAGCAATTCTGTGGGTCACGGTTCCAGGAAGCTGGAGACCCCGCCTTTCTGCACCTGCTGCTGCTGCTTACAACTCGTATTCCCCCTGCCTGCAGCGGGGAAGGCAACGCTCTGTGCTTCGTGAGGACTTGGGGCTTAGAGGGTGCCCCTCACAGGGCGACCCATAAAAGTTCTGAGTCTGTGGCCGGCATTCTGGAGCTCCGTGTGCTGCTGGACATTTTCCCTTTGCTTTCGCTGCCGCCGCCGCCGCCACCACCACCACCACCACCACCTCCTGCAGCTTCGCAGGCTCTTCTTGGCTCGGGTCCTGCTGGGCTAGGGAGTTAGCAGAACCTCGGCAGGCTGCGCGAGGTTTTTATAGCCCGCTGCAGAGACGTCACCGGGAAGGGGCAGGACCTGGGCTGCGTACTCGCCAGTCCCCGTGCGCAGCGCGGCAGCTGCACCAGCTGTTGGCAACTGCCTCACTCCGGCGTCGCAGGCACCACGCCTTTTGCAGCTACCTGCTGTGGGAGTCTGCAAGCCGAGCGCCCCACACGCTCCGCCAGGGGGCGCCAGGTGTCAGCGGAGTAATTGCGCCAGCGGGGGGGTGGCGGGGGGTCGTCTACCACTGGAACCGAAGGGGAAAAGGAAAGATTTGCGAAAGAGCTGTAATGACCGACACTCAACTTCCAGGGAGGGCAGCCCGGAGCGCTGCGACAGCTCTGCAGAGGCGCGTGTCTGTGGCTGTGGGAGCTGGGCAAGTACGGAGGCGCCCTGCCCGGGCTCAGCTCCC
>NW_005353324.1:2234684-2238975 GCF_000412655.1 Myotis brandtii | reverse complement strand
GCGAGAGGGGAGGGTGCCTGGTTCCCGGCTTCCGGAAAATAACTTTGCTGTTTAGAAAACACCTCCAAAAATACTTAGTTCCTTTCCCTGGCGGGCCGATTCTCCAGGGAAGCAGAGATCGGCTCTAAGCTTTGGGGACACCCTCCCCAGCCTCCATGGCAGCTTGGCCCCTCGCTCCATGAAAAACTCCAGCTGAGCCCGCCAGCTGAGCCTCCACACGCGGGCAAGCGGGACTGAGTTGAGCTCCCTGCGAAGCGTGGTGAGCGCAGGAGCCACCCATCCGCAGCGTGTCGCCCAGAAGCGCGGCTCCCGGCTCTCTGCCAGCACCCACTGCGGCTCGGGTTCGGCGCCTGGGGACCCGGCAGCCTCAGCCTCCACGCCTCCGGGCCTGCAGACCACCCCGGGGACCTGGGTGGCGTGGGGACGGGGGGAGGTTCTTCCCGCTCCCAGGTCTGCATAGGGACGGAGGGCAGGTCTGCCCGCCTCTTCTCCCCTCCCCGCAACCCCTGCCACCCTTACCACCCCTCCCTGACGGGCTTCGAAGGAAGCCTGGTCTCCCAGTACAAGGCCATTTCAAACGGCCGAGCTGGTACTGGGCACTGGGAGGAGGTGGGAAGGGCTTGCCAGTCGGTGCGAACCGTGTTTGGAGAAGCCGAGATGGGCTGAGGTTTGGAGCGCGCTCCAGCCAGACTGGCACAGACGTGCGGTTCCGTGGGGGCCGTCTCTGCGGGGACTCGGGCACCAGGCTCGGGTCGGGGCCAGCCCGCACCCTCTGGTTTAGGAACTAGTCCTGCCTGCTTGCGCGCGTCTCCACCGAGTGCGTACCGCATGTCTAGGGAAGCTTTTTAAAGCTTAGGAATTTATTGCCGAGATTTATGCCGAACTAAAATCGGATCCTCTCTCGGGGCGGGAAATTGGCTAGTTCACTCTGGCTTTGTTGGAGCCTGGAATTTGAGCATTATATGAATTGTGTCTGACGCTGCTCGCTCCTCCAAGAACCCCTAACCCTGAGGAGAAAACTCCAGTGAGGCCTTGAAGAGAAGGCGCCCCCTTGTTTAGGGGGACAGCAAAGGGAACGCCTCCCCGCCACACTGGGTCTTTCACAGAGCGAGGGTGCATGCACGTGTCCACCTTTAATGTTTCCTCCCAAGTTGTATAAAGCGGCTTTTCTCTCTTTTTTCCCTCCTTGTTCAGTGGAGGCAGGGTGACATTTTCTAAAGGAACATTACTCAATGCTTGGGGGACAGGGGGGAGGGAAGTAAAGAAAACATAAACTAAAAAAAAAAGGATTTATTCATTTGCCCTCCATCAGTATAGCAAGTTGATATCTTGACCCAGATGCTGTGCTGGTGATAGTCCCGCAAGCACTTAGAATCTAGGGGAAGAAAAAGAGACGACTACACACACGGACAGTATTACTGAGGCAGGATAAAAAGAAGTTAGGAAAATTCCCTGGCAAGTGGAATGAGGGAAACCGAAACAAAATCGTTAAACAAGGCAGAGCAATTGACAACCTGCTAATAAATTTCAAGATCTTATCTTCCCTAACCAGAGACACTTAGGAGCAGATGGTTTATACCTGTTCTCCTCACTCAGAGAGTGAGTAACTTAAATCACCCTGGTCAGGGAGAGAGATAACAGAGACCCAGTTAATGCCATTAGTACCAGCCAAGTCCCAGAATGGATGAAGTCAAGGGAATAAATAACAAAAACCCAGTTATAGCCAGACAAATCCAAGATAAAAGTAAAACAGCGAGGCTGACCAGAGAATGATCCCAAACTCATTTTGAAGCATCGGCACATTAAAGGACACACCTGAAAAGCTATTGAGTATTCTGTTGAGACCTTCCCCTGAGACTCCTCTAAAACTCCCACCTTTAGAAAACAAATAAGAAAACCTTAAGGCAAAGAATCCAGTGCATACTCTCTTTTGAGCGCACCCATGACCTTCCTCTCCTTAGATGCATACTTTTACTTTCTTTCTCCTGAGCTCCAAGGGTTCCCATAAGACTTGCAACTAGGGGAGCAGTGGGTAACAGCAGCTTGTTCCGGGCTAACCCTCTGAACCTATCTCGTAGGACTCTCCTTTTGCCTCTGTAACTTGTTTCCTGAGTCCACACAGCCCAGTGTGGCTCACTTCTGTTACTCTGACTTCCATTCTTGAATCTAGGCAGCCCAGTCTAGGCTCACTCCTGTTATCTCACCTCTTCTACCCTAAGCCCTTTGTTTCACTGCCCCCAGCCTTAATAAATGTACCCTCAAAATCATCTGGATTGGTTGTGAAATCTTTCCTACATGGAGTCTAGAACCCACACATTTCCGACTGTGCCGGGCCAGACCCCCCTCTGTCCCACTCCCTTTCTGGTGGCATTGTGATGAGTAACGGTTCTAGGCTCTGCATGAGAGGAGAAGATGGGGTGGGGGCACCTAACTTTGATAATGAAGAGAATCAGGGAGGAGGGTAGAAAATTATGTCTGTGGAGAAGCCTGGAGAATGTGTTAAGACTGAGGGTGAAAAGGAGAATATTCCAGATAGATGTTTTAGATGTAAAACCATATCACTCTGCTTAACATCCCAGGGACCACCCAGCTCACGTAGAGGAACGCCAACATTCCTTACTGTGGCCTTCAACGGTCCACACCCTCCACCCTGACATGTGGATGAGGCTACCCTGGGTGACTCTCCTTACTGCTCCTGGTTCTCCATGGCAAGCAGCCATGTCCTAGAACTATGTATGGCTTGCTAGAATTAATTTCTTAAACACACACACACACACACACACACACACACACACACACACACACATCAGGCATGTTTATGATGGGTTCATATAAAGAAAAAAAGCCTCTATCAAACGGTAGCAGAAGGTATCCCTTGGTTTAGACACATGCTCTGGGGAGAAACCTTCTCTGGCATTGCTCCTTAGATAAGAAACTATACATGATTTTTTTCCACCATGAATTAATGTTTTTCCCCTTATCCTTTCTATTGACCCCCCTCCTTCACACACAACACAGACCCACCAGTCTCAAAGGAAATCCTGATGACAGGCTTTCCTAATTTGTTCAGGCTCTTTCAGACCATATAAAAGAAATGCAAACACACACAACACCCTTACATGCAAGTGTATACGAATATAGGACTTTCACTGTTGTCTGAATTTTGTTTTTCTCACTCCAAACATTGTCTGGATGCTTCAGGGTCAACAGACAGAGATTTAACTCATTCTTTTATATTCTTATGTTATGGGTGCACATACACTCCATTCCCTAATCATTAAAATCACTTTGCTTCCAGTTTTTGCTACTAAAGACAATGCTACAATAAGCATCTTTACGTAAGTCTCCACAGTCTGATGTTTTGTATATATGGGATAGATTTCAAGTGGAATTGCTAGGTAATGAATTCTATTTATATTTACATTTATATTCATGTGCACATATATGTGTTGTATATTTCTATTTTTATTTAATGTTGCCAGTTTGCCTCCCAAAATGGTGTAACATGGCTACATTTCACTAGCAATTAAATTACCCCTTTCCCCCATATCTACTCCAATAATAAGTATTAAAAGTCTTTTTAGTTTTGTCAGTCTAAAATATGTAAAGTATGATAACATAGTGTTTATTTTCCTGACTACTAGAGAATTTGAACTTCTTTTGAGATTTTTTGGCTCTATGGATTTTCCCTTCTGTAAATTGCCTGCTCACATCTCTTGTCCCTTTTCCTGTTGGGTATCTTCCAGTCACTTTTTTAAAATTAAGTGCTCTTTGTATATTATGTTTAAACACTTGGCCCATCATGAACATTTCAAATGTTTTTCTAATATTATTATTTATCCCTTGATTTATATATCTGCCCTAAAAACTTAACCAATTTTTATGTTTAGCATTTGGGTTTTAATAGCATTTTGGTTTTTAAAAGTCTCCCCAAATTCTTTACATAGTCTCCTATAGTTTCTTGACAGCTTTTTATTCTTTCTTTTCTTTTCTTTTCATTCCTTTTCTTTTCTTTTCTTTTCTTCTTTCTTTCTTTCTTTCTTTCTTTCTTTCTTTCTTTCTTTCTTTCTTTCTTTCTTTCTTTCTTTCTTTTATTTTTCTTTAGGTCTTTAATTCACCTGGAGTTCATTATTTTACATTGTGTAAAATTTTACTTTTCTTTTTTAGTTAGCTAGTTTTCACAGCTCCATTCATTTCCCATTATCTTTGTCATAGATTAAATTTTTAAATATGTGTGATCTAATATTTATATTCTCCAGTATTCCCCACTGACCCATTTGTCTATTCCTAT
>NW_005353324.1:2225308-2234476 GCF_000412655.1 Myotis brandtii | reverse complement strand
GAAAAGGGTAGCGGTCGTACGCCAATTACCATGTTTCTCTTTTATTAGTGTAGATATATATATATATATATATAAAATCTCCTTACTTTTCCTAGCCCTCTTTGCAATCAGGCAGAACCTTGTGACTAGTTCAGCCAATAAGCAAAGGGGATGTGTCACTTCAGGCAGAAGCGTAGCAGTGTGTGTGTGTGTGTGTGTGTGTGTGTGTGTGTGTGTGTGAGGTGGGGGGGGGGTTCTCTCTATTCTTTCCTGCTAAATTTCAAATGATGCAGCTACAAGATGAGAGGTCTTGGTCACCTTGAATTCCTGAGTGGCTACATAACATGGGCCCTTACTAAATCATTATGGACATATAGCATGAGCAAAAAGTAAATTTTTGTTGTGTCAAGATTTAAGGTTAATGTGTTACCTACCATGATATAGTTTATTTTGTCTAATACAAGAATAAAATATTCTGATATCTGCTACAGCAAGTTCACCCCAGTGCTCATTTCATGCCTTTCTTATCTATTTTGGGACATCATATTTAAACTTTGATTCAATTTTTAGAAAACCAAACTGCATTAGTATTCTAATTGGAACTGACTGGAATTTAATTTTCACAAAACTGACATTTTTTATATTAAGTTTTTGTAAAATTCAAGAACATGGTGTGACTTTCCATTTCTTCAAATCTTGTTTTATGCCTTTCAAAAAGATTTTATGATTTTGGTTAAAATAAATCCAGCCTTTTGATTAAATTTATTTTCATGTATTTTGTAGTTTTTGTTTCTATTGTAAGTAAAACACGTTTCCTTTTATATCTTAGATCAAAGAAAACCTATTCACTTCTATGTATATGTATCTGTGTGTATGTCTCTGTGAGTGTATGTGTATGTGTGTGTGTATTCTAGCCATTTTGCTAAATTTCTTACTCATTCTAGTGTTTTTTACTTGAGTTTCCTTAGTTTTCAATCACATCATTAGCATTTTCTTGTCTCATTGAATTTCCTTTACCTTCCAAGACAATATTAAATTAAAAATGATCATAGCAGGTATTTCCACATAGTTTTTGAATTTAGTTAAGATGGCTTTGGTTTTTATCATTTAGGGTAATATTGGATATTAAATTTGCTAAATAGCCCTTTATATTTAAATAGTCTCCTTCTACTTTATTTTACCTTGAAGTTTTAATAGGAATGTCTTGTAATTTTTTAATTTTAAAATGCCTTTTTTAGAATTTGTTGATATGCTTGTGTAATATTTTTCACTAATTTGTTGACATAATGGGTTAAGTGGATTGAATTACCAACACTGACCCAAACATTGGCCCCCCTCTAGCATTCTTGGCATAAATTCTGCTGGGTCAGAGGCTGTTTTATTACTTTGATATATTGCTGGATTCAACTTGCTAATAATGTTTTATTTAACATTTTTGCGACTACTTTCCTAAGTGAAATTGATGTATAGATTTTTTCCGTTTCTATCTTGTTTAGATTTTGGTATTAGTGTTATGCATCAAAAATGAATTTGGAAGCATCTTATCTTTAACTATGGTCAGAAATATTAGCCCTAGTCCCCGCATCACCCAGCAGCCAGTTGAAAATGCAAATTCTTGGGCCAATACTGAACTACTAAACCAGAATCTGTTTTAATAAGACCCTAGGTGACTTGCATGCATTTTAAAGTTTTAGGAGCTTAAAATCGGTCTAGTGTTTTCCAAATTTCTTAGATGACAAGCATCTCTTGAGTTGCTTGTTATATAAACAGTTGCTTGTTATATAAACATATGATCATATTCCTCTGAAAATCCTGATTTGGTAGATTTGGGTTGGGGCTCAGTGATCTGTGTTTTTACCAGATACCCTGGGGTCAGTCTTCTCTTCAGCAAGTCTTGGAAATATGTCGGTTTTAATTCCAACATGAAACTAGTTGAGTTAATTTTCTTCTAGTGTTTTTTGAAATTATTACCTCTTCTCCATCAGTCCTTTTTCTCCTTTTGGGACTTCTATTGTTGACATGCTAGGACTCCTGGACCCATCCTCTAAATGTTTTAAAAATGACCCTTGACCCCTTGGTGGTGACTAGTATTTTGAAAACAGAAAAAAAAACAGAATAGAAAATGTCAGCATGCATAACACATAGAGCAAGGGTAAGTATTATTTTGTGAAACTTTTATTCTCATTACAACTCTATGTAAACAGGTTATTAATGTAACCCCCCCGCCCCCCGCCACCACCACCACCACCATGGATTGTAGTGTAAAACAAAAAGTGTTCAAAACCAGTTCTATAAGCTTCTTAAAAATTTCCTCATGGTTTCTTTTTCATATTTTTGCTTTTTGCTCAATATCTATCTGCACTTGATCTTCCAAGCCAGCGATTTTCAACCTTTTTCATCTCATGGCACACATAAACTAATTACTGAAATTCTGCCACACACCAAAAAATATATATTTTTGCTGATCTGATGAAAAATTAGTTATAATTTTGATTTATTCATACTGGACACCTATTGTGTTGGATGTTATTATTATTATTATTATTATTACAATCTAAGGGAAAAGAAGTCAGTGCCTCCACTAAATAGTTAGTTATTTCATGTTTTAAAAATTCTTGCAGAAAAAAAATTCTTGCAGCACACCTGTTGAAAATTGCTGTTTTCTAAGCCATTCCTTTGGGTCTTTTAATACAGATGCTGACTATTTTAGGCAAAATTTTTTTGTTTAGCTTCTGAAGATCATGTTTTCCCCTCTTTCAACACCGGAATCTCCTTAAGAACACTTACTTTTATTGTAATTTTTTTTCAGGGTTTCACCTATTTGTTTCAGCCTCTCTCTTAGCTGAGCACATTTTCTGATTATCCAGTTTTGTATTTTCTGGATACCAGGCACCTTTGAATAAGTTGCCATTTTCTTTATTGAGTTTCCAGGACTAGGGCATGGGGTTCAGAACATCCAAAACAGTGAGTGTTTAGGGATTCTCCAGGTCATGAATGAAGTAGGTTCAATTAGAAAAGGTTTTAAATCATATTTTATTAACTCAAAACTATTCTTTCTTTTAAAGGTAATAGAACATTAAAATGTATCCCCCAAAATGACTCTTTTGGGAAATATAATTTATTATGTAAAGAATTAAACTTCTGAAGTAAAACTTCTGAATAAAATTTCAGGAAATAAGTGAAAATCAAAACAGAATAGCAACATACAGAGATTTAGAAAAATGAGAGAAACTGTGATACCAAGTATAACTTATGCTGGTAGATTTTAAATACTTCATTGTTGGTCTTGCCTCCTTTTATTTGCGCTCCTGATCCATATAAATTAATGGGTGGAATCCAACATTTTCAAATCCTGAACCAGTCTTCTAGTTTATCCCATGGAATTGAACATTCATTATTACCAGGGCTTTGGTAGCAAATCCTTGCGGGTAAAAGTGTAAGTTGATATAATCTCTCTCTGGGGGACAATTTGAATGAGGTTTTAGAAGTCTTAAAACAATATCTATCCTTTTGATCCAGTGATTTTAGTTCTAAGTTTCTATTCTAAAGAAATAGGGTTTTGTTTAGGACGGTTTGCTGCAACTTTGTACGTAATAGCAAATCATGTAAACAAATTAAATGTTCAACACCAAAAGTTTGGTTAAATAATTCGTGACACATCCATATGTGATCCAGCAGTTGAAATCATATTCTCAGCATTACTTTAATGATGTGGGAAATGGCTTATAGCAGATTTTTTGAAAGCAACAAAATACCAAACAGTGTCTATAATTTGATGTGAATTCTGTAAAGATTATTACATATGTTACATATGAAAAGGCTGGAAAATTACCCATCAAAATATTCACAGTGGTAGCATAGAGACAACTAAGTTTTTCTTTATTATTTTCCAAGTCTTCTATGATAAATAATTTTCCTTTAATGCTAACTAAAAATAAATGTTTAAAAGGGAAACTCTCTAAAAATGGGAAATCAGAGATACTTCTAGAGACCTGTACTATAACATCAATGTGGTTGAAGCGATTCCCTTAAATTATGAAAACTAGCTTTTCCCAGAAAATGACAAAACTATCATGTTGCAAAACCCTTGATGGAGGAGGTCATTGGGAGGACATGACTGCGCATTGACCCTCAAGTAGGACTCAGGCAATCAGAGACTCCCTGTCCTGGGAATGTATGTTCTGCTCACTATTTTGACTCTAGGAGCTGTTTCAAGGACGTAGCCTTGAGAGGGTAATGTTTTGTTGAGACCATCTGGGCTGAATATGTGACTGACCCAGTTAAGGCCTCTACGTAAACTCTTAAATTTCCGATGAGTGTGTGAGATCTACTCACCTTGGGCCCACTCATGACAAGCCTTGTATGTGAGTTCCCTTTCTTATTGAACCTGCCACTTGCCAATCTGGAGTGGCCTGCCGTTTTTTTTGTTCTCCCCTCTCCTCCATCTACAGGGACCAGTTTTGAATTTCACTCGGGGTTCTCCTGAAGTTGTGAACCAATAAGCCTTCTGGACAAAATGCGTTTTGCTGGTGATAAATGTTTGTTCGTTTGTTTTGGCCCCTGAACATGCCTAAAGGCATGCCAACCTAAGCATCATGGTTTCTTCCTTCTCAGGGGCAGATTGTTTTATGCAGTTAGCAGCTCATGGAAGTGGTTCACCTTGTCACATGGAGCCAGCTCCTCAGCCTTCCCCAGTCAGAATGATTTCTCAGTCCTGGGGTTACTGAGACTCTTCTGATGGCTGATTGTTTGGGGGCTTTGCCATCTTCTTAATCTCTGCATAGGCAACTATTTAGCTATAAGGCATTGCTGTGAAACTCATCATCTCTCAGCACTGGAGGCATCATGCCAGAATCTGGGAAGACACTGAAACCCAACAGACAACATTAGCTCCTGCTCAGAAACAATTGTGAAAAGGCTCTACTTACTCTTCTGCCCACTCTTGGCACCAGTTTTTGATTAGAGAGAATGGGGATTAGGTTCACCTGGTTCAGCTGTGGCCCCATAACATGACCTGGAAAGATATTTAATTTAAAAAATTTATTCATTTCTTTTATATCAAAGCAATTTATAATAATTTTTAAAGTTAGAAATATGGAAAAAGGAGAATTGAGGGGGAATTAATCACGCTAGTTGTTTTTATTAATCTTTCTTAAATGTATATGTGGCTCACATTTGTTTCAATGTTGAATATTAGAAGCATTTGGGGTCTTTATTTAGAAGTTTGGAGATGTTGTAGGAACTTAACTCTTGTTTATATCAATTAGTCTATGGTAAAATTGATTTTCTTTACATTGTTTTGCTAAAAGTCACAGCTTCCAAGAACCTATTGATAACATTGAGGAAGGGCTTAGTGTATTTAGTTTACTCACTTTAAATGATACCCTGAGTCTTCCACCTATTATTACCCAGTAGCAACCAATGAGCTTTTCCTCTTAAATTAAACCATACTAACATGCTGTCTTTGTAGTTAAAAAATGAATAATTATCAGTAATTTTATTTGGTTTAATCTGATATGTTTCCCTTTTCATTTCTTGCCTTCTCTCATTTTTAAAGTTGCATTATTTCTACTTTGACAAAATGTTGAACATTTACTCATTATTCGTCCACATATATCTTGTGTTGATCTTAGATCTATAATAAAATGTATTTAATGGTCACCATCAGTCCTTTTGCTGAACTTTCTGCATTGACCTTTTAGTTAAAGAAGCTCATTTAGTAGGTTCTTCAGGAAGTGCTTCTGTGGAGATTTTTGCATCATTTTATGAACAATTTTCTATAGACCTCATATTTGAAGATTAGCTTCAGCATGTGTATATATATATTCTTTTATTTTAAAAATAAATGCTGAAACTACATATGCTATTTGGCATCTTTCATAGACTTCTATGATTTTACAGACACAAAATTTTTTATGAGGTTTTATATGCCTCTCATTTCTTCAAGGAAACCACTACTTTCAATTATTGAAGAACATTTTCAGACCTTTTACATTGTTTTAACTATTTAAGTAGTTCTGTCCCATTACTGGAAACTATTTTAGGAGAAAAGTTAATGACCATCTCTGATATATTTGAAATGAAAATGGATATCCATATTTTTAAATACAATTTTATTGAAGTATGATATCTAAACAGAAAAAGGTCCACATCATAAGTGTAAAACTCCATAAATCACAGAGATTAAACATATCTGCATAAACAGAGCCTAGGAAAAGAAAATAGAGCGTTACCAGAATGCCAGAGCCCCCCCCCCCCCCCCCCCGCTTGAGCCCTCTCTCAATCATCTCCAAAGGTAACCACTATCTTAGCTTCTAAAACCATAGATTCCATTTGCATGTTTTTGAACTTTATATTAATGGAATTATACCTGTCTAGCTTCTTTCACCTCATGTTATAATTGTGTGATTCATTTATGTTGTTTGTAACAGGAGTTTATTCATTTTCATTGCCATATAGCAGTCATTATTCAAAAATACCAGTTTATTCATTTGTTGTTCATGAACAGTTGCTCAATTTTCACTTTTAACAATAAGAAAAACATTACTCTTTTTAATCACATTGTTTATGCCTAGGAATACAATTACTGGGTCATAGGGTTTTCAAATTCTCAGCTTTCTGAAATATTTACAAGCATGTCATTGTTTGTGACAATTACATCCCACAGTAACACACAACAGTTAAGTTTTCCAGCTGCTTCACATCCTTACTAATGAGTGGTATTGTTAGTCTTAATTTCTGCCATTCTGACCAGTGAGGTGTGCATGACGGTATCCCATTGCGGTTTTACTTTGTATTTCACTGATGAATGAAAGAATGTGGTGGAGCATCTTTTCATGTAATTTTGTAAAGTGTTTCTTCCAGTTGTTTGCTCATTTAAAAAAAAACAGAAGAAGAAGGTTCATTTTCCTTACAGATTTGTAAGAGTTCCTTATATATTATGGGAATGGATCCTTTGTCAGTTAATGTATTAAAATCTTATGTGGTTTGTCTTTGATGGTCAGAAATTCTTAATTTTAATGTATCTCAATTTATTACCCTTTTTTCTTATTTAGTCAATGCTTATTGTGCTTTAAGAAATCTTTGCTTATCCCAAGATCATAAAGATGTTCTCTTATTATCTTCTATTAACTTGGTTGTTTTAATTTTTACATCTAGATTTACAAACTACTTAGAAATGAATGATGTGAACTAGAGGGCTAAGATTCATTTTCATCTTTATTGATATTCAATTATCCTAGAACAATTTACTTAAAAGGATGTTCTTTCTCTATTTTCTTCAGTGCCACTTCTGCCATAAATCAAGTATCCCTGTATGTGAAGGTCTATTTTGGGATTGTTTCATTGGCCTTTTGGATATCCTTGACCCAATACCACTAAAGCTCTCTATAATAAGCTGTTTTATACACTGAGTGGCCAGATTATTATGACCAACTTCATTGGGCCACCTTTTGCCTTCAATACTGCAGCGATTCTTCTTGGCATTGACTCCACGAGATGTTGAAAGGTGATGTGAGGAATCTGACACCATGTCTGATGAATAGCACTGTCCAGTTCTGTGAGATTTGATGGTTGTGGAACCAGCTGCCTGATGGCTCTTTTAACTTCGTCCCACAAATGCTCAATTGGATTGAGATCTGGTGATTGTGGGGGCCACCTAAGCATGGTAAAGTCTCCCTCATGTTCTTGAAACCACTCCTGCACAATATGAGCACCGTGGCATGGCGCATTGTCTTGTTGGAAGAAGCCATCTCCATTGGGATACGCCATCAACATGATAGGATGAACTTGATCAGCAACGATACTTAGGTATGTTGTGCTATTCAGACGTTGTTCCACACGAATTAAAGGGCCCAAATCATGCCAGGAAAACATGCCCCAAACCATAACACTGCCCCCACCAGCTTGAAGGGTTGCACTCATGCATGTGGGGTGCATGCTTTCATGCTGTTTCTGCCAAATTCTCACTCTGCCATCTGCATGATGCAACTGGAAACGTGATTCATTGGACCACATGACTTTTTCCCAATCCTCAACTGTCCAATCCTTGTGTTACTGTGCGAATTGGAGACGTTTTATCTTGGTAACTGCAGACAGCAAAGGTGTTTGAACAGGCCTTCAGCTTCCATATCCCATACGATGCAGTGTACGGCTAATGTGCCTACAAACGTCAGGTGGTCATAATAATCTGGCCACTCAGTGTGTGTGTGTGTGTGTTCATCCCACGTTCAAAGGCTGTTAAATCGCATCGTTTACCCATATCTTCACAAAAAATCACTTCTACTGTCGTGGTAAACAACTTGCTTCCCTATTTATAATGGTCTGGCCCTCTAGCGACTTCAGCTCGAAATTATAGCTAATTTGCCTACAAACGTCAGGTGGTCATAATAATCTGGCCACTCAGTGTGTGTGTGTGTGTGTTCATCCCACGTTCAAAGGCTGTTAAATCGCATCGTTTACCCATATCTTCACAAAAAATCACTTCTACTGTCGTGGTAAACAACTTGCTTCCCTATTTATAATGGTCTGGCCCTCTAGCGACTTCAGCTCGAAATTATAGCTAATTTGCCTACAAACATCAGGTGTTCATAATAATATGGCCACTCAGTGTAATCTAGTCATATAAATTCTCCAATCTTTTCTTCAATGTTTTCTTGGCTAGTCTTAGCCATTTGCATTTCCACACAAATTTTAGAATTTATCAATTTTTATCAAAAAGTCCAACTCTGCTGCAATTTAAATTAGTATTGTTTTGAATCTATAGATTAACTTAGAAAGGATTTATATCTTTACAATATTAAACATTTTAATCCAATAATGAAATATAGCTCTACTTATTTAGATCTTCTTAATGTTTCTCAATTAAGTTTTATGATTTTTAGTATAGAAGGTTTGCACATCTTTTATTAGTATAGAAGGTTTGCTAGGTGTTTAATCATTTTGATGCTATTGTAAGTGGTAATTTTTCAAATTTTACTTTCTAAATGTTGCTACATATAGATATACAATTGATCTTTGTATTTTGACCTTGTATTTGTGACTTTGACAAATTCAATGGTTAATTTTCATGGTTTAGCTTTAGATTCCTCTGAATTTCAATGTATTCAGTTGTTGGGGTGAAAAAAGACATTTTTAATCTTGTCAGGTTTTGCTTTATATATTTCAACATGGCCATATCAGTAGTTGTAT
>NW_005353324.1:2205333-2225256 GCF_000412655.1 Myotis brandtii | reverse complement strand
TTGATGTTTGATGTCACCTTTTTATCCTTATGAGATATACCTCTTTGCCTCCAGTAACATTTTCTACCTGCTACTCTCTATTGTCTAATACTGATATTACTACTCCAGGTTAATTGTGGTTAGTATTTGTAAAACATATTTAATTTTTAATTCTTTTACAGTTTTCAGTTCTCCACTGAAATTTTCCATCTTGCTATTTAATTTCTTAAACACTTTATCATGGCTTCTTTAATATTCATGTTTGATAATTCCAATATCTGAATATCCTGTGGGTCTGTTTGCACTGTCTATCTTTCTCTTGATTCTTGGTCAATTCTTGACTTTTGCATGCTTAGTTATTTTCATTGTGTAACAGGAAATGTGTCTGAAAATTCATAGAGATGATTTGAGGCATTGGACCATGTTTTATTCCCCCAAGAAGGAGTTACTTCTGCTCCTGGCATGTGGTTAGGATGACTTTAATCCAATCAGGGCTTGAGCTCATTGGAAATGACAGCTTAATCTTTGTGAGGGCTGGTTATTTTCAGTTCAACATTACTCCTAGGGTAATATTCATTGGGAATCTAAACTAAACCTTGGACATTGACAAAAACCCTTTCTTCTTTGTGGGCACTGGACTCCATTTTTTGTCTTTTCAACCCCACAAAACTGAATGAAACTCTGCTCATTTTCTCAGCCTCTTAGCTACTGCTTAAGGAAGGTAAAAGCCCTGAGAGGAGAGGCATCAAGGTGATTGGCTGGAATGGGAAGCAGCTATTGAGCAGTGGACAGTGCCTATCCAGGGGAGGGCAGCTGCGGGGGGACCAGGCCTGCAGGGGAGGGCAGTTGGAGGGATCCAGACCTGCAGGGGAGGGCATTTGGGGGCAACTGGGCCGGCAGAGGAGGGCATTTGGGGGCAACTAGACCGGCAGGGGAGGGCAGTTAGAGGCAATTGGGCCGACAGGGGAGCTGTTAGGCGTCAATCAGGCTGGCAGGGGAGTGGTTAGGGGGTGATCAGGCTGGCAGGCAGATTCGGCTAGGGGCAATCAGGCAGGCAGGCAGGCAAGTGGTTGGGAGCCAGCAGTCCTGGACTGTGAGAGGGATGTCCGATGCCTGTTTAGTCAGAATCCCTCGAGGGATCCCATATTGGAGAGGGTGCAGGCTGGGCTGAGGGACACCACCGCCCCCCCCCCTGCATGAATTTCGTGCACCGGGCCTCTAGTTTATTAATAAATATGGCAATTTTTTTTATTTTTCAAATTAATAGACTTTATTTTTCCGAGAAGTTTTCAGTTTATATAAACAATTAGCATAAAGTACAGAAAGTATTTATATACTCCCTCTGCCACCAGTTTTATTAGCTAGGCTTAGCAGTGCATACTGGCTGCATAACTGCTTGAATTTACTGCCAGCCTCCCACAGCTCATGGAAGATGAGCCAGGAGATGCTTCAAATTTAATGGTCTTGATCTGTTCCCACCTTGATGACCTTTAGACTCTAACTGGCTCTCTGAGGTGACAAGCTGGCACTACTCAGCACATGAATAGGAATATTTTGTCAGTGAGTATTTATAAAGAGAATGGATCACCCACTTCAGAGCCCAAATGTCTATCCTATCGACAAAGTGTCAGATCATGCTACCAGTCAGACACCTGCTGGCAAAACCAGGAGCTTTTGACTCCTTCCATCTTCCTAATACAGTTTTACAAAAATAGAGGCTTCAGAGCCAGCAGGCCAGCGAAGCATTAAAAGCCCTCAGATTCCTCTTCCTACTCTCACAGTGTTAAAAAAAACAAAACAACCACAAAAACATTCCTGACCTCATTTCCTAGCTATTTACCCAGCTTGGATCTGATGACTCTGAGTTAGATTTTAAAAGAACTTTCTCATGTTGAAATATTGCCTCACAAATCTTAGAGCTAAAATTCCACAAAGACCTTTAATTATCTCACAGAACTTTACAGAGGCCTTTAATTCTCAATTGCACTTTTGACATGGCCAGAAGGTAACAGCAGACATCTTTGCTGGATCAGTTCCCACTCGCACCTGGACGACTAAATACTGACTATATATTTTACAGTCTAGAGAAAACTGGCATTGGCCACAGATATTTCAAAAAAAAGATTCAACCAGGTGATTTAGGACTTTGCCCGTCGAATGCATTTCTGTGTGTGAGTGTCTTTGAGTAGTCTTTTTCGTGTGCCACCGTCTCCATTTGGCATTAAAATTAAGAGGGACTGTGAAAATCTTGAGTCACCCTCTTAAATGGATAAAAGCTTTCCAGGCAAATAAAGGTTATTTTGTTCTTATCTTCAAGAGCCATATGCATCTGATATATCTGCTCTGAAAGAGCATCACAGGGAACTGCTGGCTTCCTATCAAGTAACCCAATGCATCTCGTACACAGGGTGCTGTGTAATCATCAAGTTAATCAGATCATTAAGAGTGTGGTACTCCACACGTATTCACATATTTCTAGATTGCTTTCTCACAACCGCAGTTGAGAAAGCATATGGTCTGTGGACTTCGGTAATGATCCAGTTAAGCTTCGGTGTTTTAATATGATTCCTCAGATCATGAATTGTCAGTGCATCCTTTCTTTAACGCTCTTGAGTCATTTAGCTTTATGGAGTGCAGGTTGACTTGAACACACCCCATGTCACATTCTTGTGGGGAAAATTGTTTTGCTCCAACCTCGAGTACTTTCCTTCACGTCTCAGAAGCTGAAAGGTCATCAAAGTTAAACCTGTCTGAACTCAGATCATGGAATTTTTTAGAACAGTACTTGGAATGAAAGTGGTGTGGGTACTATTTTATTTCCTACTTGTCTCCATGTTCTAGTGGAAAAACTACTGTGATTGATGGAGAACATAATGAAATATCTGTCACCTGCCACAACTTTTAAAAGAGTTAGTGTTTGCCAGAATCAAGGCTTTTTATCTCCTACTATTTCCATGAATATGAACACTTCAAACAACTGGCTTTACTTCTCTATAGACTGCTCACCAACATAAAATTAGTAATTATACTAATATGCTTACGGTAAATAAGATGTGTGGTCCTTGTTTTCAATAAAAAAAGACAAATAAGTTGGCAAATATAATACAGCATGATAAATGCTATGGGAGAGGGAGTTGCTACCAAGTAACCACAGACAACAATTTTACTAAATATTTTTCTACTTTATAACAAGGATTAACACTTTTTTCCAGCCTTGAATGTCAATTTTCTTACCTTTGCCACCCATCTGCTAGGCCAGTGCCACATATATTGTTTTTGCTATGGTAGTGCCCAACTACCGACACCATTTTCTGTATTAGTCAGAGGATACTAGACCATGCTGTGATGACAAACATCCCTAAAACTTAGTGGGCAACAAAATGCCTCGTGGCTTTTGCTTACAAAGCCTGCTGAACGCTTGGGTAGCTCCCTTATAGCCACTCGGAGATCTTGCTTCTTCGATCTATGAATCTGCTCTCTCAATATGAGGCCTTTGAGTTTGGCAGGACAAGAGAAACCAAGAGATGCAGAATTGGGCAGAAGATTTTACTGCTTCAGGCTGGGAATGGCACCTATCACTTCTGATCACATTTTATTGGTAAAAGCTAGCAATTAGGCTCCACCTAACATCACTAGGGCTGAGAAGTTTACGTTGCAATGTGCCCAAGAAGAAGGAATATACAACTGAACTTGAAGAACACAAAGTATTGTCTCTGCTTAGCTGAGAACTTGAAGGAGTAGGAGGAACCAAGTCAGATGAAGAGTATGGAGAGAGCGAGGATTTTTCCAGGCAGAGGGGATTACTTGTGCGAAAGCCTGGAGGCTAGAAAAAATGTGAATCAGTTGTGGTATTGACAAAGTGTTCTGTGGTTGAACCTTTCTGAGGGCCACATGGGAAGAAGTAAGTAAGAGAAGGAAGTAAAGAAAAACCAGGTATGCCCGGCCATGGTGGCTCAGTGGTTGAGCATTGACCTATGAACCAGGAGGTCAAGGTTTGATTCATAGTCAGGGCATATGCCTGGGTTGTGGGTTTGATCTCCAGTGGGGAGTGTGCAGGAGGCAACTGATAAATGATTCTCTCTCATCATTGATGTTCCTGTCTCTCCCTTCCTCTTCCTTCCTCTCTGAAATCAATAAAAATATATTAAAAAAGAAAAACCAGGTAGAGGTTGTCATCATGCTAAACCTTATAAACCACATTCTGGAGGAAGGATTTATTCTATGTCAAAGTGGAGTATTTAAGCAAGGGAGTGATAATTTAATAGACATTTATTAGAAAGTTATTCTGGTTTCTGAGTCCAGAATGTGTTGGATTGGGTAAGACCTTAGGCAGGGGTCCAGTTAGGGTGTTCTTGCAGGAGACCCAGCAAGGGAGTGCCTGAACTTGTGTAGTTTGAGAGAGGATAGAGTGACACAGGTGTCTCTGAGAGAGTCATAGGAGGCAAAGTCAACAAGAATTAATGGTTAATTAGCATAAACAGATGGAAGAGTCAAGGATAAAACCCAAGTTCCTGGTCAGGCAACTGTGTGGACTGTGGTCTCATGCACTGATGGGAAACATGGGTAGGAACCCCAACACTCTGCCACAGATCCCTCATTCTGTCATGTTTCATAGTAGAAGCCTGGCCTGATGTTGGTTGCAAGAAAAGACTTGAAAATTAGATTGGACACTGAGTATCAAGAGGCAAGGCCTTCTTTTAATTTGGCTTGCACTTCTCTGGGTGTTGTGTGTGGGGAGCTATTCAACTTACAGGAAAAAAATAAGCTGTCTATCAATATCAACTCTTAATGAGAAGCTGAAGGCCTCCATCCATAATGACCCTGTGGTAGTATAGCCATTTGGAAAATAGTTTAAGGTTACCCACACAAGTTAAGTATATACTATGATGGTTAATTTTATATGTCAACTTGGTTGGGCCATGGTACCCAGATATGTGGTTAAACATTATTCGGGATGTTTCTGGGTGAGATTTATTTAAATCAGTGGATTCTGAGTAAAACAGATTGTCCTCCATAATATGGGTGGAACTCATTTAATCAGCTGAAAGCAATAAAATAAAAACCTGATCTCTCCTAAGCAAGGGGGAATTCTGCAGCTGATGGCCTTTGGCCTTGAACTGCAACATCATCTCTTTTCTCGATCTCTAACCTGCTAGTGTGCTGGTGTGTGAGTGTGTGTGTGTGTGTGTGTGTGTGTGTGTGTGTGTGCCCATATGTGTGTGCGCATGTGTGTGTATTTTGAGAGGCTCCCTCTTAATAAAGATGGGCTTGATCGATCTTATTCTCCAAAAAGACTAATAACCCAGTGTGATATCGAATTGCTGGGACATTCACTTTAACTTCAACCACTGAAGCCTGAAGCAGGGCTTCTGTGTTCTTATGCTTTTCCATTTCTTCATTTGCTCTTCCTAATTAACAGTGACAGTGAAAATCTTAAGAGGCCTCAAGACTTTAATAGAATCTCAGTGTCCCCAATAGCAAGCCAGCATTCATAGCCGCTGTTGTCACAGGTTCCAAATAAACCTGCTTTGGCCAGTCTCCAATTACTGGCCTTTCTTCACTGACTTTATTTAGTACTTTTGGTTTAGATCTAGTTGGTGGGTGGTATTGCCTGTATCTTGGTGCAGTGTTAAATCTCCACATGCGTTTTTAAGTCACACAAAGCTGTGGTAACCTTGAGGCTATGTATGACCTCTAGTGCAGAAAACATTGACTTTCTATCATTATTCTTTTCTTCCCTGCCTCAGGGATCTGCCACCAAGGCATCAACTTGGTAGTGTGTTGTAGGCACAATTCCAAAACATTCTAAATGAGCTGGGCATCACAGAGTCTGCAAACATGCAGATTTGGTGTGCCATTTGCTTTTCTCCAAGGCTTTCCTACTTTCCCTCTTGCCTGTCCCAGAGGTTCCTCCGGGGAATTCTTCCCAGAGAGATAGAGCAGGGGATTTGGATCAATCCAAACTTATTTGCTCTTATGTGTCTTTCTTTCAGCCCCAGGAAAGACTCCATTAAAAGAAATGGCCCTGACTGGTTTGGCTCAGTGAATAGAGCATCGGCCTGCGTACTCAAGGGTCCTGGGTTCGATTCCAGTCAAGGGCATGTACCTTGGTTGCAGGCACATCCCCAGTGGGGGGTATGCAGGAGGCAGCTGATCGATGTTTCTCTCTCATCGATGTTTCTAACTCTCTATCCCTCTCCCTTCCTGTCTGTAAAAAATCAATAAAATACATTTAAAAAAAAAGAAATGAACAAATTTGGTTTCGCTTGATGCTGGCTTACACATAGCTTCTAGGACCTCTCTTCATTTGACACTTCTCTCATCTAAAGCCATTCATACAAATTTGTGAGCACCCCACTCTAAGTTGGCTATATCAAGACATGAAAAGTGTTTTTTCCGGGAAGTTAAGTAGCTTCAACATTGTTTCTATTTCTTGAGTGAGACTAACCCCATCCTAGGGAGTTGGCACGTATTTTAAGGCAGGACTGTGCCAGTGGTTGGGCAGTCATGATGCAGATGCCTTCCTGGCTCTATCCTCTGGATCATGATTATTTTGTTATTGTGACGACCATTACGTCAGAATTCAATAACCATGGACTAGATCCTCCAAAATATAACCTCTGTTTACAGAGACCACACTTGACTGCACGGTATCGTATTAACTACAATAAACCTTATTACAATGGTTCTTGGCCTCATCCATTATTGAAAAGACCCCTAGCCCCTGCCAACTCTTCTGCAATTATTTCTAGAAATTTCCAGAGACTATCTCATGGGTGCTTATTAACAAATCCTGTCAGCTCCCACATAGTGCTCGCTGTGTCTTTCTTCACTCCTGCCCTCCTTAATGAGGGTTGCCACAGTCCTCGGTCTCTGCTGCCCAACAGTGAGCAGTCAGCCTCAAAGGCCTCTCACTCCAACAGGCCACATTGACTGCGAGTCTAAGCAGAAGCCGAGGCCTTGTGCCTTTTTGTGACACTCCTTTGCAACCTAATGTCTCACAATGCGTCAGTGAAAATAGCTCCTTCCATTTGTTTTCACTCTTTCATCAAGATTCACACATAAGTCTCCACAGGACTAATTTCTATTTTTCCTCAATGCTTTCTTCTTTTTCATCATTTACCTATCCCCAGGAATTCCAAAATTAGCCCTTTTGACACAGATTTATTGGACCCGTATTCTACATTATGTTTATATTCTACATTTATAAGTGCAAGAAGTCAAATACGATGGCAACAATAAGAAGAAGTAGAAAAATCTCTACAATCCACGTAATCCTTCCACCCAAAATGGGTAATCTTGTCTGGTCATTTGAAAATTTGAGTTCTGGCCTAAAATGATTTTTGGTGAATAAGAAAAATAGTTGACAAAGACTTAATCACCCATATTCTCTTTAGATAGAAAATTACTCTGACACAGAGCTGTACTCTGGGAGGAAAGGGGCAGGAAGCCCTGGTGATAATTGGTGGGCACAGGAAGTGACTCTTTAAGAAAGGATAAAATTAATATCGGAATAGAAAAAACAAGGTGGTGCTGACATTGATTATAACTGAATTGTCTCCATTTTCAATATGAAAGAGTGTGCTGTCAGAGGGAAAGTAGGGTAGAGAGGCAGAAGCTGCAGAGCTTTTTGGAAGTGAGAAGTGAGTGAGGAGTTTGCAGTCTAGACCTCCAGGGAGGTTTGGTGGGAGTGGGAATGGGGATGCCTGTAGAGTGAGACAGTGTGGTTCTCCAGGTCAGCAATGGCAGGAGCAGGGGCTGAGCATGCAGAGAGCTTGCTCTGCCTGTGGGAGCTGACCTGTGGGCTTGCCCAGTCCCTTGTGGCAGAGGAGCTGGAGTGAACAAGCTCAGACTAGATCATCTTTGGCCTTCCCCATGCTTAGGTGGCCTGTTGTGGGCTGGCAGCAGGTCTTCTAGATGCATCATCTCCTATACTCATGAGAAACAGATAATCTGCTGTTAGGGTTCCTTCTCTCTGTTTCACTGTTAGACAACTATGTTTCTGTCTACCCAGTATCTCTCAATGCCCCCACTTTTTTCCCAAACCTGAGAGAATGTGTGTTTGCCTCGGCCATGGCTAACACCATGACACTGAGTGTAGTTTTCAAAAGCAGCGAACATCATGAAATGCCTCTTGGTCCCTGTAGAAATACAGAGCTTCATCTCTGCTTGACAGAAGGTTAGAGCCTGAAGGAATCTCAGAGATCATCTTCTTCTGTTTGATGCCCTGTCGTTTACAGTTTATTAACCCAACAGTTATTTATTGACCATCCACAGTGTGCCAGGCACTATGCTCAAAGTGGGATACCGAGATAAACAAGACAGAAGCGACTTGTCCACTAATGGGATTTACAGGCAGACAGGGCAGCATAGAGTGCTATGGGATTTCATTAGAGCAACCCCTAGCCTTGCCTTGGGGGGATCAGGAAAGGGTTCTTAGAGCCAATGACATATGAGCTGAGACTTGAAGGGTGAGAAGGAGCAGCCAAGCAAAGTGAGGTCAGGAAACTGAAACCAGAGAAATTAAGTGGCTTGTTAATGGGAAGCCAAGCCTGTTTCTCAAACCCTCTAGCTCCCCGTTCCTATTCATTCACGGAACATGTGGTGGGTATATCCTAAGCAGTAGAATTACAAAAGAGAACTTACACTCCTTTTCTTCAATAATTCCATGGTCTAATAGAGAAGTGCAAAAATAATTGCAACATGATGAGATAACTGCTTTGGGAGCTGCAAGCTCAGGGAATTTATGATGCATGCAACGGTAACATTTTATTCAAGCTAGGGTAGAGAAGGGGAGCAGAAACAGCTGTCCTGAAGAGGTGACTTTGAAGCTGAATTTTGAGTGAAAATTCGGTGATCACCAGGTAAAAGGTCTAAGAAGAGCAGTCCGGGTTAACAGGGCAGCCTGTTGGGAAGGCCCAGAAGCACCCAATCCCATGGCATATTTGAGGAAGTGTGAGTCATTCCATACGACTGGAGTATGTGCATGGGGCAGGGAAGGAGACCAAGCAATGGGACTGGAGAGGCAGGCAGGAGTCAGATTCTGGAGAGATTTGCAGTGGATTATGTTTAAAAGGTTAGATATTGTCCTTGAGACAATGAGAGCCAGTGGATGACTTAACTTGAGACTAAAAGACCATTTTATCAAAAATATGAAGACTTGCTCTTTCTAGACTCCATCTTCGCGGTAGCGGCACAGACTACAGTTCAGTCGCCGACATGCAGCTTTTTGTCCGCGCCCAGGATCTACACACCCTCGAGGTGACCGGTCGGGAGACTGTCTCCCAGATCAAGGCTCATGTAGCCTCGCTGGAGGGCATCACTCCAGAAGATCAAGTCGTGCTCCTGGGGGGCACACCCCTAGAGGATGAGGCTACCCTGGGCCAGTGTGGGGAGGAGGCGCTGTCCACTCTGGAAGTAGCCGCCCGAATGCTTGGAGGTAAAATCCATGGTTCTCTGGCCTGTGCTGGGAAAGTAAGAGGTTAAACCCCCAAGGTGGCCAAACAGGAGAAAAAGAAGAAGAAGACTGGTCGGGCCAAGCGACGGATGCAGTACAACCGGCGTTTTGTCAATGTTGTGCCCACCTTTGGCAAGAAGAAGGGCCCCAATGCCAACTCTTAAAGTCCTTTGTAATCTGGTTTTCTCTAATAAAGCCACTTAGCCCAGAAAAAAAATATGAAGACTTATTTATCCCTAAAAGACCATTATATCAAAAATATGAAGACTGTATGGGCAAGGCTAAGATTAGAGGCAGGGAGATGAGAGGAAGAGCCACTGAAGGAATCCCAGTGTTTGAGGTTGTCTGAAGTACAGCAGTGGAAACAAGGAAAGTGAAGGGTTTTGAGGCATACTTAGGGGTAAAATTAAGGTGGGCAGGTTTTCCAGGTTGGCCTGGGACCTTCCTGATTTTAGCACTGAGTCAGACTCAGTGCTAACCTCAGTTGTCTAACCTGGACAACCTGCCCACCTTAATTTTACCCCTAAGTATGTCACAAAACCCTTCTCTTTCCTTGTTTCCACTGCTGTACTTCAGACAACCTCAAACACTGGGATTCCTTCAGTGGCTCTTCCTCTCATCTCCCTGCCTCTAATCTTAGCCTTGCCCATGAGTCCTGGTAAAAATGAGATGGTCAGTCATCCTCAGTGAAATTGACCCTGAAGGGAGAGAGAGAGGTAGGAGAAGCCAAAGATGACTTCCAGGGTTTTAGATTTGGCACCTTGGCCAGGGGTGGTGTCACTTATGGATATAGGAAAATGGGGACAAGAGTTTCAGAGCTGGTATCTGGGGAATATAAAAAAATAATTTTGGACATGCCAGCTTTTGGTGATTATGCCATGTCCAGGTGGAGATTTGCAGGTGATGGAATATGGTTCTAGAGCTCAGTCAGCAGATCTGGGTTGGAGATAGAGATAAATGGTATTTGAAAAGACTTCTGGTGAATGTGGCAAACAAAGCAGACACAGGAAGATTTCTCTTCTTATCTATCTATCTATCTATCTATCTATCATCTATCTATCATCTACCTACTTATCTATCTATCATCTACCTATCTATAGGGCTATATGCTAGATAATTTGGAATAAGTTTATTTTTAACACATAATCAAGCTTTAAAACAAGGAAGGCAAAATTTCAGGAGTCAGAAGTGAAGAGAAAACCCTAAGCCACTGTGCTGAGTCAACAACACCAAAGGGCCTAGAGGGGTAAAGGAATCCTTTGGAGGCTAATTTTTTTAAACATATTTTTATTAACAGCATGGATGGAGCTGGAGAGCATTATGCTAAGCGAAATAAGCCAGTCAGAAAAAGATAAATATCACATGATCTCACTCATTTGTGGATTATAATGAACAACATAAACTGATGAACCAAAACAGATCCAGAGACAGAGAAGTATCGATCAGCTGCTCAAACCTCAGAGGGAAGGTAGTGGAGGGTGGGGTGAAGGAGGAGAGATCAACCAAAGGACTTGTATGCATGCATATAAGCCTAACCAATGGACGCAGACACCAGGGGTATGAAGGCATGAATGTGAGTGGGGAGGGGGGGCAATGGGGGAATAAGGACACATATGTAATACCTTAATCAATAAAGAAAGAAAAAAACATATTTTTATTGATTTCAGAGAGGAAGGGACAGGGAGAGAGAGATAGAAACATCAATCATGAGAGAGCCATTGACCGGCTGCCTCCTGCACACCCCCTATTGGGGATCAAGCCTGCAGCCCAGGTATGTTCCCTTGACCAGAATTAAATCTGGGACCCTTCAGTCCACAGGCTGATGCTCTATCCACTGAGCCAAATCGGCTAGGGCTAGAGGCTAATTTTTTTTATGTCAGATCTAAAGTTGTCACAAGCTGAAACAGGACCCTGTATAAAGTTGGGCATCAGGAATGATCATATCTTTGAATGAGCATGAAGCAGGACTTCTGCGCTGAACTGTCCTGGGAAAAGAGTCATTCCTAAGAAATCAGCATCTCAAGCCAGTGCTGCGTAGGTGTCTCTGTGACAGGCGTCCTGTGGGAAACATCGCTGCTCGACATCAGAGAACAGGAGACCACCACGTGAAGCCAGTGCTGCGTAGGTGTCTCTGTGACAGGCGTCGCTGCTCGACATCAGAGAACAGGAGACGACCACGTGAGGGTGGGCAGTCCCTACATGACAGTCGGAGAGGACAGGAATGACAGAATGCACAGGTAGCGGAGCATTATGAAAGAGGCTTACAATAAATCTGTTTAAAGATATAAATAAATGAAAGAAGGAATAAAATACTAAGGTTAGTGTAGAACATTATGAACAAGGAACAAGTAGATAAAGTAAACATTAAGAATGGAAAATGTGTATTAAAGTAAAAAACTGCATAAATAGGTTCAACCTAAGACTAGATAGCTAAATAGAGAATTAGTAACCTGAATATCTGCAGACATGACCCAGAATGCAGCACAGGGAGATAAAGAAATGGGCAATCTGAAAGAGAAATGAAGAGATATGGAAACCTAGTGAGAAGCTTCTGTAAACACCTGAAGGGAATTCAAAGGACTAGAGAGGGTGGGGGAGAGAGAATGTTGAAAGGAATAGTGGTGAACAATTTTCCAATGTGTGTGTGAGTCTTTAGAGAGAAATGATACAACAAACCATTAGCAGGACATGTCAAAGAAATCTATGCTTAGACAACTTTTAATAAAATTGCAGACATCATGGATATTGACAAACCCTTAAAAGCTACAAAAGAGAGAACACAGGCTATTTATAAACAAGCGACTATCAGTCTGACTGCAGGTTTCTTGTCAACAGCAGATGTCACGGACAAAAACAAAAACAAAAAAATAACATCTTCTAAGTGCTGAGGGGGGACAGAAAATCCAGAACTCGATGCCAAGTTAAATAACCACTAAGAGAAAGGGCTAAGTCCAAATATTGTCATAATGAAGTTTGTTGCCCACAAGCCCATCCTGAAATAATTGCTAAAGGATATATTTCAGTAAGAAGGAAATTGAACTCAGAAAAAGGGAGTGAGAGGCAAGAAATAATTGTTGAACAAAGACATTTGTAAAAAAGCAGTGGGAAGTCTGGTAATGATTGACCAGGAAATATAACAAAAATGATGAGTGTTTAAAAACAAAGTGAAATTATATTTTAAACAATAATATGGAAGATGAGGCATTTTCTTAGGTTGTTAAAATGTTCTAAGGCACTTGTGCAGGAGGGTGGTAGGCATACTAACTCTGAAGTAGAGAATGGATTTTTAAATTCAAGGTTGGCAAAAAACAATATAAACAAAACAGCAAAGGAAAAGGGAAAGAAAGTAATTCAAAATGTAACAGATGCCAGGGAGAAAAAGGAAAAACGACATCATAGAAAACACAAAGTGAAATGGTAGAAATTAACTTAAATATATCAGTAGTCACAAGAAATGCACATTTAAACTTGCCGATTAGAATATAGAGGTATGAAAAAAAGAATAAAGAGGTATGCAGAACATAGAGCTAATTTTGCTATAATGCTTGTTTTAGAAATTAGAATTTATTCCAACATGATTAACATATTGTGGGGCATCTGGAGCACAGGGCACATTTCACACTGGCTTTTTGTGTGATTTTGTTGGTGAAAAATACTAGAAAACATCACCCAGCTGGACCAAGCTGTGTAGGGAACTCATAGAAGACACAGGCTTCAAACATCATCAGCTCCTGGGTTCACGACACGTGTCACCAGCCACACCCATCCACAGTGATGTTACAACTTTCCTTCTGATTCCAGGTAACCCTGCTTATAACTGGCAAGCTGCAACCCTTCTGGCAGCCACTTCCACATGCAAGCTGCAGGTGTTTTTCAAGGTAAAATGCCAAATCTATTGCACTATTTCTATATTTCTTGACAGAGGGTGGGAAACATCCAGCCCATGGGCCTTATAAGGTCTGGCCCTGCCAAGGCGTTAGGGGTGTGTTAACGAAATGTTTGACCAAATATAGCAGGCTAATTTTTAAGTTGATAATTTTGTATGGCCCGCAAATGATGTTATAAATATTCAAATGGCCCTTGGCAGAAAAAAGGTTCCCCACACTTGGTTTAAGATGTACAAAACTGTACTACTCTTCTTTTCTATATTTTTTAAAAAAATATGCTACTGATGGAGTTTTTGAGTATTTGTACCTCTAAACCCATTGTTCTCATATGTCCTGTGCTTACTTTATGGCCCAGTTTCACACAGTGTGGTGACTTTTAGGGACGCCTATGACATGTGATAGCAGACCTTAGTATATTTTTAAACATCCAGGTATTTACAGAACTAACTGCTAGAGTATGATGGCATAAAAAGTTTAATATACAAAAAGAATGAGCTTCACTAGCAAAAAGGAAATGAAAAGAAAGCTGAGGTAGCAATATTAATGTCAAACAAGGAAGAATTTAAGGTGAAACACTTTAATAGAGTAAAGGAGTTTGGGTTACAGAAAAAGATGGGAGGTCAGCCTCTGGTGGAAGAACACCTTCTCCATTGAAACTGGAGAGAGAGAGAGGTCAGGATGGGTCTGAGAATAAATGAAGGTGTCCCCAGGGAAGGGGGAATGATCCTGGGGAAGCTCCGCCCTGGTGCTTGTAGTCTGTCTGTGAAGTAGGAGGAAAGGTCACTGTGGGAGGTTGACTACAATAATTTCCCCCCAAAGGTGTCCATGTCCAGACCCCTTGAATCTGTGAATATGTTACCTTTGTGGTAAAAGGACTTTGCAAATATGATTAAGTTAAGGATCTTCAGATGGGGATTATCCTGGATTATTCACTTGGGTCCAGTGTAAGAGGAAGGCAGAGGGAACAAAGCCAGAGTAAGAAATATGGTAATGAAGATAGAGAAAGATTTGTTAACCATTGTCTGATTCTCTAGCGTGGACAGTGGAAAGTGTAAGAGTTAGGTAGCCCGGCTGGGGTTAAGCATCAACCTATGAACCAGGAGGTCATGGTTTGGTTCCCAGTCAGGACACATGACTGGGTTTTGGGCTCGATCCCCAGTGTGGGTGTGTGCAGGCGGCAGATCAATGATGATTCTCTCTCATCATTGATGTGTTTCTCTCTCTCTCTCTCTCTCTCTCTCTCTCTCTCTCTCTCTCTCTCTCTCTCTCTCTCCCTCTCCCTTCCTCTCTGAAATCAATAAAAATACATTTTTTTTAAAGTTAGGGGAATGGTGCAAAATATATATCAGGTATAGGAAATTGATCATGGTATGGTTTTATGGTAAAGGAATGAAAAGATGACCAATGTATCAGCCAGGGTCTTGACAGGCAATATAATTTGATACAGATCAGTCAATTGAAGAGACTTAAGTGAAAGTAATATTCACTAAGGTGTGGGCAGGATTATGGGAACCAACCAAGAATGTCAAAGCACCCAAAACAAGCAACAGATACAGCCATTGCACTCCTGGGCTTAAAGGACCATGAGGAGGGTGGTGAGAATTGGCCCATGGAAGTGGGGCTTAGGGTGCCTAATGTAGTGTGGAAGGATAATGCTTCTGCCAGAAATGCAACTCCAAGCAGGGAGTTAGTGGGAAATAAATACCCAGATTCCTTTCCCCTTCTTCCCTCCAGCAGGCAAAGGACACCAGTGGGCAAAGGACACCAGTTGATGCAATCCATAGATTCAGCCTTCCTTGCCATCAGAGCAGGGCACAGAGAGTAGACAATGAATTTTCAAACAGGAAGTAACTGTCTCTAGTCAGATAGGAGGATGAGCTGATGGAATTATCTGATCTTGAGATTCAAAATGGAATTTTGGTTAAAGTTCTGATGCCAGGACAGAGTGTGGCCCTGAATAGTATTTGAGGTCTATGCATACCAGCAGGGATATTAGACTTCCTAATTGGTAAGAAACTATACACTGGAAAATGATGCTTTACCCCCCACCAAGCTGCTAAAAACTCATGAGCACTCTCATTCTCAGGAGCAGAGCTATTTCCTTTAGCTCTTAACTAAGAGAAAGAGCTTCCAACATGAACCCTTAAAAGCATTTGTCCCTCTAAAAGACAGCTGGACTATAGTAAATATTTAATGCTAATAGCACAAAACAAACTAATGTTCACATGGATGTACCCTTAATATCCCCCCCCCCCAGATCTCATTAAAGAAAGCAATGAATAAAATACAGAATTTACAAACAAAATTTTGATTAAGTATTCATTAACGCAATGCACTATGGATCCCTTATTTTCCCAAATTTTGCATTTCAAAAAGTTTTAAACCTGTAGAAATGCAGAAAAATAGTGTAATAAGCACTCGTAGTCTTTTGAATTTATCAGTTGTTAATGTGTTGTTATTTGCTATTTATCTCACTGTCTATGTCATCTATATGCAGATATACACCTTTTTTGGCTAAACTTTGAAAGTTGGGTGCAGACATCAAGACACTTCACAGCTGCCCTAGCCGGTTTGGCTCAGTGGATAGAGTGTCAGCCTGTGGACTCAAGGGTCCCAGGTTCAATTTGGGTCAAGGGTACATGCCCAGGTTGTGGGCTCCATCGCCAGTGGGGGGTGTGCAGGAGGCAGCCAATCAATGATTCTCTCTCATCATTGATGTTTCTATCTCTCCCTCCCTCTCCCTTCCTCTCTGAAATCAATAAAAATATATTTTAAGAAAAGACACTTCACACCTAAACACTTCAACTTTTATCTCATAAGAACAAATACATTCTCACACATGTGCTCTCCGCTAGCTATATTTCAAGATTGTTGAAAGGATAATTTAAGATGATATATAAAAAAGTACTTTTTAATAAAGTTTACTGGTTAGAAGCTCAACCATTGCAAAGAACATTATTCTGAGCTTTTTATACCTCAATTTACATAATCTCTAAAGTATATTTAATCTCACTTATAATTTTCATATGGCTTAATTAGTTTATTTTTAACTTTTCAAACATCATGAAATTTATTTTGGAGTATGGTGTGACAGATATCAGTATTGCTTTATTCCAAATAGGGTATTACTTTTTCCAGCATCTCTATATATAATTTTCCTCCCTTTCCTTCCCATCCTGAATTATGATGGTCACACAGACAAGACACAGACACTGGATTTGCTTTGCACAGTTCTGATATGCATGGATTTTAGTTACTAGGTTTGGTTAAATTACACTAACCCTCTAACAACACGATTATAATCCAGCTCCCATGGTATATGAAGTGTGAGTAATTGTATGAAGTACAAGCTAGCTCTTTAGTCTATAAATTACTAGGTAAAAAAAGAGACGCATCATTATCAGTGACTAACCCCACTCCTTTAAAGCCTTCCATGGCTGGTCACTGTGCACCGGTTATTCAGCTCACGCACAGACTATAAAATATGTACTTATATTGCCTCCTTAGCTCCAAGTGATAAGCACCTGTGACATTTGATAAAACTGAACAGTCAAAAGAGGGAATTAACCAACAAAGATGAAAGTGCCACAAAGAAATAAGAAGTGATAACACTAGCAGTGGAGTTTGAGTTGAACATAGCAAAGTTATAAAAGAAATCAGAGGAAGGCTGACACTGCTGCCATTGGAGAAACTAGATAAGCAGCCTGAGGAACTCAGTGAATGCCAACTGAATGGCATAGAGGAAGAAAGGGTTGTGACAAAAAGATGAAGATGCCCCAGAGAAAGTGATGCTAGCAATCAAATGTTACAGTGTTTAAAATCTGTTTTACTATATGGCAGAGCAAGTTGCTCTCTCTCCCCTTTACTATTATTATTTTTTTTTAGTTGTTGCTATTTTCATTCTTTAGTCAAATTTTAATATAATTTTTTTCAAATTCCACCCTTCTTGGAGTTTTTATTAGAACACAATACTCATTTGGGAAGAATTAGCATCTTTATAATACTGCCTCCTCTCTTCCAGACTATAACTGTCCTGTTATTCTCTGTTCAAGTTATTCTTTATGTAATTTCCGTACATTTTTTGGGTAATTTTCTTCATATAGGTCTCCCACATTTCTTATTAAGTTTATTACTGAGAATTCATATGTGTAGTTATTGCTTCAATTGGGGGTCATTTTCTTCTATTTTTAAATTGGTCATAGATACTAAAAAATTATCTTTGAATAAAAAATAATCAATATTGTATACTATAGACCAGGGATTGGCAAAGTACAGCCTGGGGGCAAATATAACTTTTTTTTATACATTCAAATAAAGTTTTTGTAAATAAAGTTGTTGCTGTTTTTTATTGATTTCAGAGAGGAAGGGAGTAGGAGAGATAGAAACATCAATGATGAGAGAGAATCATTGATCGGCTGCCTTCTGCGCATCCCACACTGGGGATCGAGCCCTAAACCCGGGATGTGCCCTTGACCAGAATATAACCTGGGACCCTTCAGTCCACAGGCTGACGCTCTGTCCACTGAACCAAACCGGCTAGGGCGGTCTCATTTTTATTGATTAGACATGCTGGGGTTTTCATTTTTATTGACTTTCTGAGAGACAGCCAAGAAGAGTTGAAAAGGAGATATCAACTGGATTGGGGGTCCCACTATCACCCTCAGGTGTGATGGTTTGCTAGGTGCTTCTCATGGCTATCACTTATTAAAGCAAAAGGATGCAAAGTAAAATCAGAAAAGGGAAAAGGTGCCTGGGGTGGAGTTGAGAGGAAACAAGCTTCTAGAATTCTCTCCCAGTGGAGTCAAAGCTGTATACTTAATTCCTCCCCAAAAGTTGTGACAGCACATATGAAATGTTGTCTGCCAGGGAGGCTCAGGGACTCAGCACACAGGGTTTATTGGGGACTGGTCATGTATTCACCTTCTGTCCAGCACACACCAAAATGTTAGACTCCCACAGAAAAAGCAGGTGGTCAGCATAAACCAGATAATTTGTACAGTTTATAAACAGTGAGACACTCTTATTAGTAAGGGTAACGGGAACCCTTCTGAAATCCAAGTTATCAGATGCCCCCAAGGGCCACTTTTTGTAAGCATGCCTTTCAAAGGATAGCAGTCAGACTTGCTATGTTAACTCTTTCCTGCACATCAACTATCCCCTCCACCCAAATGCCCATTTGTCCTATCAAGATGTGTACTGTCTCCCACATAACTCAAACAGCATGAAATATGTTAAATAATTGTACTTCTTCCCCTAATCTCTTACTTCTAACCTTTCCTTAGGTAAATCATTTAAAATGCTTCTGCTATGCCTACTCTTTCTACATCCAACCCCAACTTTTAAGTTTGCTGATATTATTCAACATTCATTTATTAGATTTCTCTGTTGATTTAAGAGTTCTTATTCAGCACTCATAGTACACAAGTCCATCCTTACCTGTGATAGATGCGGTGAGATTGATGGGGAACATAAATGACATGACAAGACATGACATAATGAAACAGGAATTTTGGGGGTGAAAAAGACAGGTTTTAGGACATTTTAGAAATTAAGAGGACCATGGAAGAAGCACAGGGCCCAAGAGCAGCAGAAGTATATGTCCATAGACTAGGGAAGCTGAAAAGCTGCAACAGGTACATTTCCATAGAATGAGGGAGCTGGGAACAGCAAAAGGTCTATATTTACAAAATAAAGAGAAGGAATCCCTTCACCCAGAAGGAGAAGAAGAAAGCCCAAAGGGGATAGGAAAACAATAAGGAAGGAGGGGGAGAACCTCACAAGTCCCATGTGAAGTTCACCTTTGAGCCCAGGAGTTACTATAGTAACCAGTCCAAGGGAATAGTGACCAATCAGAGGGGATATCAAGGTACCAAGCTCTGTAGCCTTTATAAGCCATGGAGAAAAGGAACTCAGTGGGACTCTTTCCCCCGCCCCACCTGGGAGTCTGTACTTGTTTTTTTTTAATAAATCTCCATCTTTGCTATACCATCTTCTGTCCATGGATTCATTCTTAGACTCTGGCAGACAAAGAATCCGGGTTCCAGTCCAAGGAAACACCGTGTGTTCCAGTCCAAAAATTTTGCTTCAGTAAGATGACATGAGATGGCATGAGATAACATAAGATGAGATGACATGGAGGAAGAGAGTGAAGGAGAGAAGGAGGGAGAGTGATTTATGATCAATCATTGTTTCTTCTCCTGTTCTTACTACATCTTGGGGTCTTTGCAGTTGTTTATTTTCTATTTCTTTGGAGTTTTATGTCAAATAGGTTCCATATGTGGGGTACCTGGATACTTAGAGGATATACTCTTTCAATTCTTACATATCCTCCTTTCCTATGACAGGCCTTAGATATCTCCCTTGCCCCCAAAAGATCCATGATACCCTGGCTTGTTAAAGATTCTCAGATTAAATGTATTTTCTCTCAGTATTGGTCCACTATATTCTAGCTTTTAGTGTTGCAGATGAGAAGTTCAATGCCCACAGCATTATTTTCCCTTGAAGGGCAACTTGTTCTTTCTGCCTGGAAGCCTGGAAGATTATCTCCAAATACATAATGTTTGAAAAATTTATCAGGATATACCTAGGCATGAGATTCCC